>NC_037672.1:6556607-6856607 GCF_003255815.1 Theropithecus gelada
AGGAAGGAAGGAAGGAAGGAAGGAAGGAAGGAAGGAAGGAAGGAAGGAAGGAAGGAAGGAGGGAAGGAAGGAAGGAAGGAGATCGTAGTGCCTTCCGTGGCCCAGCTGTGAATCCTATTTACACAGCACAGAAATGGTGGACACTGATTTAACAGGACCCGGTGAGATGGTCATATTGGGAAGGTGGCTTGTCCACTAAAGTCTGGTTGAAGGAGGACGGAGGGCCATATGAGAGATGATTTTTCTTTCATAGTGCCCATGCATATTAAGTCAAACTGGAAAATCAGAAATAGTGTATGAACATGTTATTCCAAAACATGGAGGTAACTAGCAGAAGAAGCAGCTGAAAGGGGTGGAGGCCGTTCCTCTGAGGCAACGGGGGGCGAGAGCAAAGGGATAGAGGCTTTAAAACCCATGAGCATTTAATTTAACTTAAAGAGAAAGGAAGCGAAGATGTTGCGGAAAGAGGTCCCAGTGCAGACCCCAAGAGAGGGTTCTTGGATCTTGTGGAAGAAAGAATTCAGGGCGAGTCTGTAAAGTGAAAGCAAGTTTATTAGGAAAGTAAAGGAATAAAAGAATGGCTACTCCATGGACAGAGCAGCCCCGAGGGCTGCTGGTTTCCTATTTTTATGGTTATTTCTGATGCTATGCTAAATGAGGGGCGCATTATTCATGCCTCCCCTGTCTAGAACATGGAGGGGAACTTCCTGACATTGCCCCTGCATTTGTAAACTGTCATGGCACTGATGGGTGTGTGGCAGCAAAGGCGACCAGAGGCCACTCTCGTGGCCATCTTGGTTTTGGTGGGTTTTGGCCGGCTTCTTGACTGCAAACTGTTTTATGGGCGAGGTCTTTATAACCTGTATCCTGTGCCAGTCTCTTATCTGATCCTGTGACTTCGGATGCCTTAATCGTCTGGGAATGCAGCCCCGTAGGTTTCAGCCTCATTTTACCCAGCTCCTATTCAAGATGGAGTTGCTCTGGTTCACACGCCTCTGACAGTCTGCCCTATGTGTCCTGATGGGTGGGGTGGAGAGTGTGAGAAGGGTTCAGGGACTGGCAGAACCTGAGCTGGGCTGGCAGGAGATGGAGCAAAGCAAAGGGTTCCTGGGTGGAACATGCTCTGCTCTGTCTCCATTCTGGAGCAGGATTTGCTGATGACAGTCCCTGCACTTCCTCAGGCCCCCGCTTACCTAGCTGCCCACTGGAAGGGAACATGTCTTGGCCACGCCCAGCACAGGATCCTTGAGAACTGGAGAATGAATGGATGATGGACTAAATCCATAAATTCATGAATGATTGAATAAATGATTGAAGGAATGAATGGCTCCATGAATGAATGATTGTGTAAATGATGGTGTGATGGATACTTTATTTCTCAACAAATCGTAGCCACCCTGAAAAGCAGATCTTTATAATCCTGATCTCACAGAGGAGCCAACTGAGGTCAGAAAAGTTAGGAGGCATGCCCAAGGCCCATCCTATAGGTAGTGACAAGAGTGACCACTGATTGAGACCTACTGCGTGCCGGGCCTTGTGTCGCACACTTTGCACTCTATTTCATTCTACATAAACCTGTGAGGCATGTCCTATGATTGCTCCTGTTCTAGAGGTAAGGAACTTGAGTTTCAGAAAGGTTAGGGAACCTGCCCAGGGCCACACAGTAAAGGCAGAGGCCAGGCTGGAACCCAGGTCTCTGAAACCTATGTGGTCATAGGTTCCGGAGCTGGGGTCTGGTCCCATTCTGTCTTGACCCCAGCACCTCTGTTCTTCCCGCACTGATATCACGAGGCAAAGGGTGGTGAACTCCATGCAGCCTGCAGAATCTAGGGAAAGTCGTAAGGTTTCTGTTGGTACCTGTATTAGGGTTCTCCGGAGGGACAGAACGAATAGGATCTGTGTGTCTGTGAAAGGGGGTTTATCAGGGAGAACTGGCTCACACGATCACAAAGGAAAGTGTCATGACAGGCTGTCTGCAAGCTGGGGAAGAAGGAAGCCAGTAGTGGCTCAGCACGAGTCCAAAAGCCTCAAAAGTAGGGAAGCTGACAGTGCAGCCTTCAGTCTTTGGCTGAAAGCCCCAGAGCCCCCGGCAAACCACTGGTGTAAGTCCCAGAGTCCAAAGGCCGAAGAACATGGAGTCTGTCATGTCTCCAAGGGCAGGAGGAGCGGAAGGAAGCATCCAGCATGGGAGGAAGATGAAGCTGGAAGACTCAGCAAGCCAGCTTCCCCCACCTTCCTCCTGCTCAGTTGGAGCCGCGCTGGCAGCCGATTGGATGGTGTCCACCCCCATGGAGGGTAGGTCTTCCTCTCCCAGTCCACTGACTCAAATGTCAGTCTCCTCTGGCAACACCCCCACGGACACACCCAGAAACAACGCTTCACTAGCTATCTGGGCATCCCTCAATCCAATCCAGTTGACACCTCACGGTAACCATCACAGTACCCATCGGGATTCATTGTTCATATGCTACAAAAAGTTCCTGCGTAATAACTTCCGCCACTTTTTGCTGAAAGAAATCCAAACAGCCTCGAAGAGGGGACAGCCTCCTTGACTTAACTAAACACAAAGCCCTCCCAGGTTTGGAAGTACCTGGAGACACTGGTCGGTGTTCTGCAGGGAGCAGTTGGCTGCCCCACCCAGCTCTGGGCCCCAGCTCCCTCCTGTCATGGGGCTGATGTCCTTGAGGCTCTTCCAGCTCCAGCAGAAACGGGGAGTGGGGTACCGGGTCCCCTCACTGCCTGGCTTGCCGGGCCAGGCTCTGGGCTCTCAGCCCATTATATGCTTAGTCTCAGCTGGGGCTTCCCGCAACGCAGCACCCGAGTTCTTTCCATCTTTGGGAGTGGGATTCAGCACAGGACCCCACTGTCCTAAAGAGACAGGTTATTCTGTGACTAATATAGGAAGAAAATGGCCTTTCTGGCCAACAGCAGGAAAAAAGCACATCATGTAGTCAGAGGAAAGCTAGAAACAGTGAGGTTAGCTGATTGATTTGATCACTTCTGGAAAGAAAGAAAAGGGAACCGAAGTCTTTTCTGTTTTCTTGTTTGTTTGTTTTGTTTTCCCCAGGCTACTTTCCAAAGTCACGGCAGAAGTTCAACCCTTTAGGAGCAACTTTAACAATGGTTTGCCAGCCTCCAAGGTGCGGTTTCCTAGCAACTGGGAAGCTTTTAGAGCTCCAGACAATTGATCAAGTTATGAGTGACTCAAGCAACAGCAAAGTCCTTTTTAGAAAAACAACAAAGCCCCTTTATCTTTACCTGGGTGCTCTTAGAATTGTGCGTGGGGCCCACACAGTCAGATGACATCATGAGCCTCAGAGAGGGACAGACAAGCCGCAAAAGGCAGCAACATTCAGGGACAACAGGCAGGGAGCAGGAACCCAAGGGTTTTCCAGGAGACACCTCAGAGAGGGACTCAGGAGCCATGCAGAGGGGCAGGGGCGTGGGAATCTGGGACTCTAGAGCCATGTCAGTGGCCCAGTCTGACGCCATCACTCCAGCTGTGTCTCTCTGGAGGCTGCAGGCGAGAACCATCTCCTCACCTTTTCCAGCGTGAGAGACGCCCACATTCCTTGTCTCATGGTCCCTTCCTCTATCTTGAAGCCTTCCAATCTCTCACCCTGACCTTCTAGCCTCCCTCTTACAAGGACACTTGAGATTACATTGGGCCCTCCTGGATAGGAAAGTCCAGAATCATCTCCCCGGTATCAAGATCTTTAACTGAATCCCATCCGCAATGTCCCTCTTGCCATACGAGGGAACACACGAACAGGATTTGGGGATTAGCCACCCGGACATCTTTGGGGGCTGCAATTCTAGTGCCCACAGTCTTCAGGATGGAACTGTCTATTTTGCAACAGCTGCCAGGATGAGAAAATGCATGGTATGTGTCCAGCATATAGTGGTTGCTCCATTAATGTTGGTGAAACTGGGCAGAGCATCACGGCGCTCACGGTAGATGACTGTAGCACTTTTCTCTACCTGCCATTGTGCTATATTCACTGATTGGTGTGTGGTCCATCTCCCCACAAACATCCCTCCCAGCGGGGCAGGGGCTCTTCTCTGTGCATTGCTGCATCCCCTGTGCCAGGAAGAGTGAAGCACACAGCAGGGGCTCAATATTTTGGGTGAATGAGTGTTCATTTTATTTGTCATGAAGAGGAAGCACCATTTATCGGATAGGGGCCTGGCCGTCAAAGCATACTTTCCCCGGGCTGCCGGATGAGATGCACTGGGCCACGTGGCTGTTTAATAGCCCCGACACCCCATCCTGCTGATTGGGAGCTGGAGTGGTTACAGGATTCTGTCCTCAGGTGGCAGACTCAAGAGAGACAGGTCCTGCTTCGTGGGAATCTGAGAAATGTGGGTTTTTGTCACCTCACTTGGGAGTGCGCTTGCATGATGTAGGATTCAAAAAAAAAAAAAAAAAAAGGAAAAGAGCATTTGAATAATCGAACTTTGAATGCCTGGTCTTTAAGAGCATGTCCAAAGGAGGCAGAGTGGTCTTTCTGATGGCTTCGCCGCCCAAGAATGGACAGTGAAGGCCCCTGAAAAACGCCCCGGGGAGCTGGGCTTCCAGAGGGCTTGGAAACTCTGGTGCCAAACCCTCTCCTGGCACTTGGGATGGCACCACCCAGTTGGATCTTTCCTGACCCATTCTCTCAAATGCTACTACCTCATGGAAACAAAGTGGGACTCTGCCCCCGGTCCCTCCCTGGCTGTCCCACAGCTCCGTGGGGTGAAGGCCCAGCCCAGAGCAGGTGGCCGGGACGGGGTGTTAAATAACTGCTGTTTCTGCAGACGGCAGGTTCTTTCTTGGGTGGGGGGTGTGGGGGGGAGAGTCTTTCCGTAAAACCCAGGACAAATGTGGAGGCTGCAGTGAGCCCAGATAGCACCACTACACTCCAGCCTGGGTGACAAAGGGACCCTATTTCAAACAAACAAAAACAGTGTTGCTAAGAAGTTTTGAAAACCACTGACCTAGCCCAGAAATCCCCATTTTACAGTTCGGGACACCGAGGCCTGGGGACAGGTGTTAAATGGTGCCTGGTGGCATAGGGCTTTGTGGCAGAATGAGTGAAACTCCGGACCATGCCCAATCTGGACTCTGCCCAAAAGACAGCACCACTCCCCCTCCAAGCTGTGCCTCTGCTGGTTGGTTAGAAACTAATCAGGGCTGCTGAGTGGCAGCGTGGTGGCCCCGGGGAAGGGGACAGGTGGGGCTCCGTCCTTCCTGCTGTGCTATGTGCCATGTGCTACTGTGCTATGGCCTCCACTCTGAACCTCGGTGTCCTCTTCTGTAGATGGGGGATGTTAGAGCATCTTCCTCATCCAGGTGTGGCGAGGAGATGCTGTGTTGTCATCTTTGTCCACTCGGAACGCATCATGCGGCTTCCCTCCTCCGCACAGTCAGTGGGGATCCTGGGGGCAGAGTCACAGGGCGAGGGTCTTCCATGGCCTCACAAATCCGCAGGATGGGGAGAGGAAATGGGACTGAACTCCAACCTCATCTCACTGCCTGGGAAAGAAACCCAGGGGCGAGCCCGTGGCTCGGAGGGATGACACCTCCTGCCTCTCGTGTGGTTTCACGCAGCCCCTCCAGGCAGGACAAGCCAGGATGAGAGGACAGTGCGGGGGTGTAGCTGCCACCACCCAGTGCCGTCCGAGGAAAATGGAGCAACCACATCCTGCACGGCAACACCAGGTGGCCAAGCCAGAGCGTGTGACCACTCGACATTCTCCATCCACAGCAAAGAGGCGAGGCCTGCTGCCCAGCAGAGAGCAGCCCAGCCTACGGGGAACAGGAGCAGGTATAGACCACGTCCTCAACCTCAGGGAAGACACCAAAGACCCAAGGGGCTGGGACAGACACAGGCCGCCCAAGAGGGGTAAGGCTTGCTGAGGGACCTCCAGCTGCTCGGGCACCCCCGAATGACTACGTTCTGCTTATAATTCCATGGGGTCATCACTGCAGGTGAGGGAACACAGGAGGCGGTTTCACAACACACTCCAGCATGGGCGGCAGCCCCCGCACCGTGAATCACCCTGTAGGCTCCGCTTCATGAGTAACTGGAATTCGAGGATAATTCGGAAAGTGACTATGCACTTTCCGCTCAGTAAGATCTGAGAGGATGGCTGGGCTGACACTCCATGGTCACCTTCAGCACAGGTGTCTCTGCACAGGCAGCCCACGCCCAGGCCACCCCACGGTTACAGCAGATGCCCCAGCTGGAGGTGAAGCCAGGGTCTGGCTTTGGCAGGAAGCTGTCAACTGTGAAACGTCAACCTTGCTCTTTTGTAACTCAGACCGCGCTTGCATTTCATTCGACAGGAGTGCGGGCTCTGCTGATTCTCACGCATGTACAAGACAGACTTCTTTTCAGTAAAGAAAGGAAGGAAAGCACTGCAGGTTCCACCAGAGGTTTTTATTTCAGCCACTCAGGACCCTGGCTTTCTGCTCCACAGCACTGAACATGGTCAGGCTCTTCTGAGCACTGACAGGACCCCTCCCCCCGCCCCCCACCACAGGGTTCTCTGTTTCCCAAGTCCTGATGGATTCAGGCAAGACCCTCACAAACTCACCCACTACCTGCTGGACAGGAGGGTCATGAGGCAGCCTGTGGTGCTGAGCTCAGTGTGACACACTGCCAGTGCGCCGCCTCTCCCAGCCTCTGCTGGGGCTGGGCCTTGACCACATGATAGGCGCCAGCTGCTGCGCACATCCCCCAGGAAAGGGGAACGGCTGCTAAGGGTTAGCAGTGACCAAAGAAATAAGAAACGCTATTGTGGAGTTTACACAGATGCTTATTTGGTTCTTTAAACAACAAATCCAACACAAAAGTAAATAAGAGGCAACAGGGCGCTTGAAGGTGGGTGAGGAGAGGGAATCTCATCTGTAAAGTGCTTTTCGAGACACAGGAACCTCCTAGTCTAGCCTGGCACACCCGCCACTCAGAAAGGTCGGGCTCGGGGTGGAGATGGCATGCAATTCCCAACACACTGGGCATTCACAGTGGACAGAGCTACACAGCGGCCACCCCTTTGTTGGGGTCCACGCAGTCTACACATGGACGCGCGGTCTCTGCAGCCAGGGTCTGCACACGTGGGCACACACGGCACTGGTGCATGCCTGTCGGGCTGGGGCCACACTGGGGAAGGGCCTCACGGCAGCATGCACTGGAAGCTCCTCGTGGCGGACCATCCTCAGGCCGCCGACAGGAACGGGAAGAAGAAGAAGTCGAAGGCGAACTTCACAGCGCCATGCACGGTGCTGCGCCAGTCGTGCTCGATCTTCACGTGCCGCCTGGCGGGCGAGAGCTGGGCCATGCAGTTGAGGCAGCTGATGGCCTTGAGCTCGAAGACAGGCCACTTGCTGCCCAGGCGGCCCTCCAGGATGGTGCTGAACTCGATGACGCTGCCCTGGCGCAGGCTGAGCAGCACGCTCTTGAACTCGCTGCTGGCCCGCAGCACGATGTCCTTGGTGACGTCGTCCTCCTCGCGGCCGCGCGAGCTGTCGGCGCCGCTGCTGAATGGCATGCCCACGGTGATCTCGAACTTGTAGCGGTCGAACTTCTTGATGTGGCAGGGGTGCTTGGCCAGCAGCTTAAGGCGACAGAGCTCCTCCTCGGCCGTGGAGGTATTGCCAGGGCTGCAGGCAGGGTAGGCCTCGCCGTAGAGGCAGCGCATCCAGTCGCCGATGAAGAACGGGAGCATGTTGATGGCCGACTCGGCGCTGTTGTCGATGTCGGTCACGCGGACGTACTTGAAGCGGCCGGTCCACGTGACCCTGTGGCCCTCCAGGTGGCTGCAGAGGATCTGGGTGCGTGCCATGTTGGTCTCCTTCCAGGCGCGTGGCCCACACAGCGCCCCGTACTGCTGCCAGGTCAGTGTGGAGTTGTAGACCTTCATGCCCTCTGAGCGGTACACATAGAACCAGCAGAACAGCACGATGGCCGTGAGCCACACCAGGATGAGCTTGACCATGGAGCTCCGCGTCAGGGACTTCACCATCCCCACCACGGAGAAGCTGGCCTTGGTCCACCAGCGCAGCAGCAGGGGCACGCTGCAGACCGCCATGGTGACTGCGATCTTGGTGAGCTCCAGAGACACGAACCACCGGGCGAACTGCAGCACGCCCACCAGGGCCAGGCCGGCCACCAGGATGGGGAGGGCAAAGAGGAAGAGGAAGTAGCCGATGGAGGCACGGAGCAGCCCCAGGCCGGTGGACTCCAGCAGGATGACCACCGAGAGCTCGCACCACATGAAGCACACCAGGTAGGGCACCAGGTAGCAGTAGGTGCCCTTGAAATTCCTCAGCTGCGCCATGCGGAAAAAGAGGTAGAGCAGGTAGACGTAGAGCAGGCAGGGGACGCTGACGTTGAGGACGACCAGGTGGCCGACAGGCACAGTGATGAAGGTCTGGCCAAGGACCTTCAGGTAGGGCCAATTCAGGGGCATGGAGGGCAGCAGCGACAGCAGGCCGGCGGTGACCTCGGTGGCCAGGGCCCTGCGCGTGTAGGGCTCCGCGTGGGTGCTCAGGCTCAGGTAGCTGGTCACAGTGAAGAAGCCGGTGATGACAGCCAGCTCCGAGCAGGGGATGCAGTCCTTGCTGGCGATGGGAAAGGAGAAGATGACGAAGACGACAGAGAGCAGGAAGTGGGCGTAGGGCTCCAGGTGGTTCCAGCCGAAGTTGACCTCGGCCTGCTCCACGTCCAGGTTGGGCTCGAAGCGCAGCAGCAGGTCAGTGAGGGTGCGGAAGTTCTCCCACGCCTTGCTGTCCTGGAACACCTTGAGGGTGCAGATCACCATGGAGATGAAGGACAGATAGAAGATGACCAGCGGGATGAAGAAGGCGAAGAAGTCGATGGTGAGGTTGCTGATAATGAAGAAGAAGATGAGGGCGTTGATGTGGTGCGTGGGGATGATGGTGGACAGCCAGTGCATGCCCGCCCTGGAGGCCATGTCGATCAGGTACTCCTTGATCTCCATGATGGCGTGCAGGGGATACTTGACCACCTAGGGGAAAGACGGTATGTGGGAACCAGGCTAGGACAGGACCCCCACTGCTCCCATCTCACGCCTCCCTCTGACCACCCTGCCTCTGGGCAAAAGGAACATGCACCCCTGCGTTTTCCCGTTGTCGGCCGCATCCTAGTGGTCCTCCCTCCATCCTTTTCCAGGTGGCCCTCCCCACGCTCGCAGTCCCTGTGGGCCCTCCCTCTTCTGGGCCTGGAGCCCTTCTCTGTCCCATGCCTGGCTCCCCACCTTCTGCCAGTGTGACTAGACACATGTGTGCTTCTCTCCCTGCAAGACCTCCAGCAGCCACGGGCTCCCCACTTCCCTCCCCTCAGGGTCACCCACATGAAGAGATGATGGAGCCCTAAGATGCCTGTCTGGGAGCTGGTTTTGTGACCCAGCTCTGCACTGCAGCAAGGACGTCACCTCCCTGAGCCTCCATGAAGGGAAATGGCAATCCTCATGAGGCTGGGCTCCAGGAGGGGAAGCCGCAGGCAGTCCTGGGAGGGGCAGCAGAGCAAGCGTCAGGAAAAGGGAGTTCAATGCAGACACAGGCAGAGGGACCAGCACCACTCTCCCAGCAAAGACACCATTCAACTGCACGGGGCGGCCGGATGAGCTGCCCTCCCTGGGGCAGAAGACCCTGAGAAGCAGCTGCCAGGCCACCTGCCGCCCCTACACACACGCATACATTCACACACACACACGCAACCCACCCCTACACACGCACATTCACACACACACACACCCCACCCCTACACACGCACATTCACACACACACACAACCCACCCCTACACACGCACATTCACACACACACAACCCACCCCTACACATGCATTCACACACACATACAACCCACCCCTACACACACGTGCATACACACACAACCTGCCCCTACACACGCATGCACACACACACAAAAAACCCACCCCTACACATGCACATTCACACACACATGCAACCCACCCCTACACACATACATTCACACAACCCACCCCTACACAATTCACACACACACAACCCGCCCCTACAAATGCACATTCACACACACACGTTCACACACACAACCACCCCTGCATACGCACACATTCACACACGCACACATTCACACAACCCACCCCTATACACATGCACACATTCACACACACTCATGCGACCCACCCCTACACACAACATGCATTCACACAGGTGCACACCCACCCCTACACTGTGCACACACATGTACACACCCAGTCCTACACGTGCATCCTCACACATGCACACCCACCCCTACACACGTGCACATATGCACACCTACCCTACACGTGTGCACCTATACATACACACCAGCGCACGCCCCCATGGTGCTTATAATAGGCACACAATCCCATACAGCCACGGCCAAAGGCTGCCCTCCCCCCACCTGTGGGTCCTGCTTCCCTGCTCTGCACACAGCGCTGAGGTCAGAAGCAGCTCTTGGCCTTCACCACAGCCAAGAGGAGCAGAGGGCTGAGGAAGGCATGCTGGGAGCAGCATCAGGATGGGGTGAAGCAGTGCTGCCACCCAGGGCCGGCCCCCATGCCTGCCTGGTCTGTGCAGAACTCAGAGGCCCTGAGCCCTGCCAGAACACGGGGCAGCCAGGCAGAGGGACTGGAGGGGATGTGGGAGAAAGTGGCCATGGTGCCAGTGCTTATGCAGCATGGTGTGGCATACAAAGCAGGGTCTGGGCATCTTCAGAAGTGCCAGGAGCCTGGACCAACACCAGGAAGTGGACGCCTAGGGGGTGGCCCCACATGGGGGTACGGAAGCCTGGCTGCGTGTCCAGAGTCTACTGAGGGGCTACGTGACACAGCCAGGCTGGAGCACCGACAGACAAGAAGTGGCAGCTACACCCTATGAGCTCAGGGGACCTGCCGCCCCTACACACACGCATACATTCACACACACACACGCAACCCACCCCTACACACACGCATACATTCACACAGACACGCACCAGCCCCCACAAATCCCCTGGGGCAGCACCAGCCCCCACAAATCCCCTGGGGCAGGCTTTCTCCACCCGACCCACCAGAGGGCCAAGGAGGGATCCCAGGTGAATGGCAACTGGGTGACAACACCAGAATGTGGCCTTCACCTGCCAAGAGCCTTGGCTGTCAGCTCTGGAGGACCAGAACACCTGGAAGCAACCAGAAGACTGAGTCTTCCACAGATGAGAGGGACAGGCTCATGGAGGAAATGGAAGTAAAATGAGTGTTTGCATGCACATCTACACACACAGACTGAGCCTTCCACGGATGACAGGGACAGGCTCACAGAGGAAACGCAAGTGTTTAGGAGTGTGGGCATGCACAACTACACACACAGACTTGAGTCTTCCACAGATTTGAGGAGAGGGGCAGGCTCATGGAGGAAACGGAAGTGTTCAGGAGTGTGTGCATGCACGTCTACACGTATGGGGGAACAGCTCTGCTGCTTCGTATATATTTGTGACAGTCCACTTAATCTCTGTTTTATAACAAGCAAATAAATGATTAAAGCAGCCAATAGCTCCCCCAGGTCTCTCTGGGGTCAACAACCTTCTCCACGAGCAGAGAGGTGCTCACACTGCCAGGAGATGGCCAGGGGTGACTAGGGAAGACCAGGCACTACAGGGTTGAGGGCATTTCCAATGCTTGCCAGAGAGCTAGAGGGCATTTATGAAAACCAACCTACTCCACGGTTTGTCTGGGGCGAGCCCCTGGAGTATGACGCCAGGCCAGACGGCTAAAATCAACAGCTAGAAATGAGTCAACATGTGCGTCAGCCGGCAGGCTGCTCAGTTAATCCCTGTGTGGGGGCCTTGCTAACAGCAGGACAACTAAAGGTGGCCTGGCCCGCCACTGCTCACCACCACTGTCTCACGCACGACCGCCATGGTAGCAAGGGGGTGGCCTTGGTAAAAATTAATCTGAAATCCCGTCTTACTCAAAGTCATGCACATTCTTTTGCCTAGAGGAACACATACAGCCACCTGGTTGAGAGGGCCTTTAAAAGACAAGGAAGATTCTAGAACATTATGTCGGATGGCATCTTGCCTCTGCTCAGACAGTGTGGAGGGGCTGGCCATCCACCTGAACTCAATGACCAGGGAACGATTCTCTTTTTAAAGCCCCAATTTCTGCTCCCTGTAGTGTCCACTCAAGACCCTCCTCTGACATGGGATTAAAAAGTTCAGTCTCCTTTTCTGCAGAGAAGGTTCAAACAAATGCAACTCCTGAGATGGAAAAAGAATGAAATTTTAAAAATGAGTGAGGAGTCTGCTTCTATGAATAGAACGCTGCAGAGCTCTCGGTCTGGGCCCGCGGTGATCAGCCCTTCTGCTGCCACGAGAAACCAGGAAGCAGCATCACCACACAGGTGGCCGAGCGGACCCATGAAGAAGGCGGGCTGCGGAAGGGAGCCAAGACGAGATTCTGCTCAAACCTGTGGGCAAAAATGTTCCCGCGTTGGATTTTCCAATTACGTAATGTTAAAAATGTTCGGATTTTCAGATATGATGAAGTTTGTTTTCAGAGGATTTTATCTACGATGACAGCTTGCACCTCCAGGCTCCAGAAGAGAACTGTGTGGAGTCTGGAACATTCTTTGTGGGAGTAAGCCTGGCTCACAAAGAGGCATCTGCCATTTTCACTTTGGGTGAAGACCTCTCTGTTCTGCAAACGGCTACTAAAAGCTGGGACAGCTCTCAGCCTGGGGAGATGCTTGTGACGATTCATTACCTCCCTCACAAGAGACTTCTAAGAAGACAAGCTGCAAAGGAATCAAAGTGCTCTGACAGCTTCAAAAACCGAAGCGAATCGGAGCCTTGTTTATTTCTTGTCAGAATAGTTTAAATCTCTCCCTTCTAAAAAGGACTTTTAGGCTGGCTGGACACAGGGTCTCATGCCTGAATCCCAGAAGTTTGGGAGGTCAAAGTGGGAGGCTCACTTGGCCCAGGAGTCTGAGACCAGCGTAGGCAACAATAGTGAGACCCCATCGCTACAAAATTGTTTCAAACAATCAGCTGGGTGTGGTGGCCCATGCCTGTCATCCAGCTGTTTGGGAGGCTGAGGTGGGAGGGTAACTAGAGTCTGGCACGTTGAGGCTGCAGTGAGCTGTGACCCTGCCACTGCACTTCAGCCTGGGCAACAGAACAAGACCCTGTCATTAAGTAACATAAAAAAATAGGACTTTCAGGTGCTACACAATATTGGACTCACCATCCATAAATAGGTGACATAATGCATCCAAACAGGATGCATATGCGAGGAGGCATTACTATAATAGTACTTACACCAGACGGCATAAACTGGGACACCTGGGCCATGGCCGCCTGGCCCAAGGGTCTTCTCCAAGTTGCTCTTTCACCTGTGACCCTCACTGGCATTTCGGGAGTGTCTTTGCCAAAACCATGCCAGAACCCCAGCTTCCTCATCTCCCATTAGTAAGGCGATGATGGCACCCAATCTCTGAATATGCCCGCCTAGGGCCAGCTCTGAGCAGACCGTCAGTCAAAAACATGTGCTCGCTTGGTTCAAGCTCTTGGCCATCCCGGCCCACGTCTCAGAACTTCGGCAGACCGGTCAGTGTCATACCCTGGACATACAAGTGGGAGGCGCAGAGCCTTCCACCTGCAACCCTAGAGGACTCGCAGCTCTGGGCACTCGGCGGGGCTCACACTCAGACTCATCTGGCTCCGAGTCCCCGGAGCAGGGCTGTTGTGCCTGCTGCTCTCTGGGCTGAAGCCGCTCCTGCAGCACCCGGGTTCCTGCTCTTCCCCCGCAGAGGGTGGGCTTACTCTGACCCTCTCCCTGGCTCCAGGATGGTGACCTTTCAGCCTACTGCCTGCCTGACAGCTGGTGGCCCAACCATCTCCTGGTCCTGGCCCTGACGCATGCACCCATCTGAGTACAATGATGGCAGTTCCTTCAGGTTCTCAGTCGGTTCAGAAGACAGAACCCCAGGGTGTGTGCATGACGCTGCCCGCAGGCACTGTGACAACCATCTGCTGGGGCCCCTTGTGCTGGCCTCAGTGGGGATCCTGCGTCATGAGGCCAAGCTTCTGGAAATCCTGGTGCTCTCTGCAGAGTGAGACAGGCACACAGCTAATTGAACCATGCGAGCTGAACCGTGGGCAACTCTGTGAGAGGCCATAGGGCCACATGGCCAAGAAAACAAGCTGTCAGGCCCACATTGCTGGGCTTCCCTGCTTTCCTCCTGCCGCCCAAGCTGCTCATGTCCTCCAGGTATGCCCAATGTCACCCTGCACAAGTGCCACCCACCACGCTCCCACACTGGCCTCACTCCCTGAGCCCTTGCAGGTCCAGGGGCAGTGGGCGCCTCTGCAGGTCCTCCCTGGCCTGATGGACATGGGCACTTTGTTTTGGGGGAAGGCATCTCAAGGCACTGGCCTCCACTCTGGACATACACGGAGAAATCTGCTAAGTGACGAAGTCTAGATGAAAGTCGGCCTCAGCCCGCCCCACCGCCCCCTACGCTCTGCACAGAAGGACCCGAGGCCCCGTGCTGGCCATCCCAGCACTCCTGCCCAACACCGCCCCTGGTTTCCGAGCCTGACAGGTCAGGAAAGAAAGGCCTCCCTCCTGAGGACACATCCTTATGAGGACAGATGATGTCCCGAGGTACCAGCGGCGCGGTTCTGGGACACTCTGTGATAGACGAGAACCTCCTCACCTGCAGCTTCCTGGAAGGTGCCCTGCCTAAGGTGTACGAGTCCTTGGGAGGCAGGCTCCGGCCTCACTGGGGTCTCGGTCACTCACCTTCAGGCGCAGCGGCAGGTCCTCAGGGCTCTTCCCCGCCAGCTCGTCGTCATCTTCGTCGTCCTGCAGGAACAGGCTGCTAGGGATGACGCCCTTGGCGTACTTCTTAGTGATCTCCACAAAGTCATCCAGTGCAATGTAGTTCTTGGCTGAAGCATGAGAGAAAACAGCATGGGGGCCCCGCTGCCGCCCTATCACAGAGCAATGGGCTGGGGATGGTGGCGTGGGGCCAAGCTAAGAAAGGAGCTGAGTGGGTTCAGGTGGAGGAAACCCTCCCCTGGGTGGCCTGAGGGGTGAGGACCAGGCTGGGTGAGGAGGAAGGGGGCAGGTTTGCCGAGTGCCAGCCTCCACTCCTGGCCCCCGGCCCCTGGGTGTGCTGTCCCCACCCCAAGTGTCCCTCTCTGCCTAGCTCCTCATGCCTGGAGGCCACTTACCCACACCTTTCACCCAGTTCACCTACCAAGCCTCACAACCTGCATCTTCAGTGCATGCTGACTCCCTCCTCTACCTCCAGCCAGCGTGTGGCTTCTCACAGCACAGGTGACAAGCCGCCCTGTAGGCCAGCACCCTGCCAACCGCTCCATCCAACATGATCGGCGCCCCCAACCCCTCCGTTCAACATGATCTACCCAGGGCCTACTGTGCACCTGCTAACCGCTCCATCCAACAGGATCTGCCCACACACCTACTACGTGCCTGCTAACACCTCCATCCAACATGCACCCTGCCATGGGCCGACTTACCCCTCCATCCAACATGTTTCACCAAGAGCCTGTTACGTGCCCACTGACCCCTCTACCCAGCGTGATCCACCGAGAGCTACGCGCCCAGTGACCCCTCCATCCAACATGATTCCTAAGGAGGCAATGAGGCCCCTGAAGGACCCCAGCTACCGTGGGTGAGATGGTGTCCAGGAGGGCCTCCATGGGAAGGATGAGAAAGAAAGGACCATGCTGGGGCAGGGCAGAGGGAGACAAGCCAGGGTGCTGCAGAAACCCTAGGGAGGAGACAGGCTGCATCCAAGATGGCAGCCGTGATAGTGGGCGCCGACAGACCTCCTAATGGATCAGCTGCGTGTGCAAGAGGAGAGGAGTCGGGGGAGCACCCAGATGTAGCAGCAGCAAAGAGAGATGAGGCAGCCTCGGGGGGCCCACACAGGTGGCAGGTGGCACAGGCCTCAGCAGCTCACTGTAGACACCCGAGCTGTGAGCTGACCATGGGACAGCCAGGTACAGGAGATGTGGAAGGAGCATGGGCAGGAGGCAACCCGGGCAGGCTGGAGGCTTGCGGGTTGAGGACGGCGTCTGCCACACAAGAGTGGTCACCAAGGCCACCCACACATTTCCCTACCAGGGCACAGTCCCTGCAGGAAGACCCTGGTCCCCACAAGGAAGGCCCTGTCCTCATACGGATGAATACCTCGGGCAGGACGTCCTGTCCTGAGAGACAGAACATTAGTCTAGGGACCCCAAGAAGGAGTAGCCAGGGTGGCAGCAAGGACCCCGGGCCTGGCCGGGCAGAGGCTCTAAGGAGAAGAGCAGTCATCTTTGCCCACGCTGCCGACGGACCAAGTCAGACAAGACAAGAAGTGGCCGGGCAAGGAGGTCACTGATGGCCTGGACGAGCCGCTTCGGTAGAATAACATGGGAGAGGCCTGAGAGCACGGGAGGGGGGACGAGAGACGGGGACGACAGACGCCTCTTTCTGGGAGTTCTGTTGGAAAAGCGGGCAGAGAGACAGGTGATGCCTGATGGGAACGTTCTGATGGAGGGGAAACAATGGGGGTGCTGGGGTCCTGTCCCTGAGGGCCTGGCGGAGGGGCCCCCAGGCTGGCAGTGCTGACTCCTAACTCACCCCCAGCAACAGAGACTGGGCCCAGCAGCGGGTGTGCCCGGCTCACCACAAACCCCTGTGGGAGTGGGAAGTGAGGTGGGGTCTAGACTCTGCCTGCAGTGCCACCCAGGATGGAGACCCAGGCTGGGCTGCTCCTGCCCAGAGGTGCCTCCCTTCAGGACAGCAGGCACCACGCCACCTCAGTGGCAGGACACTGTCACAGCCTGTCTGGTCCTTGGGTTTCCTAGTCACAGATTTCTTCCCATTTCCATGTGAGGCGTTTGTCTCCCCCAAATGGAGCAGGACACCCGCAGCCCCCGCACCCATGCCCGCCCACGCAGAGGCAAGGGCTGTGGCCACACCCTCTGGACAGTTTCTCACTGGCCCAGCGGGAAGGTGGGATCTGTGCTCCCACCTGTACTCTGCCCTACACGCCACAGAGGCTCCTAGGACAGGGGACGTCCTTCAGTCCCCTCGTCTGATCATCTCGCTGTTCAGAAGGGAAACTGAGACCCAGAAAGAAAAATGAGACCTGCCCATGTCACAAGAAGAGTCTATGGCAGACCTGGGTCTTGGCCCAGGCCCCCATTGATACTGAGCCCCCAAGCCCCCCGCCTGTCTATCTTCTCCAGGACAGGAGCTCCCGGTGCCTCAGACTGCCGAGTCTACCCTACGTGGATGGAAGACAGTGAGGCTGGCCAGCTGCACCTGGAGGATGTGAAGTCTCTTCTCATTCTTTGACCACAAACATCCCAAAGGCACCCCCAGCTCACTGTGCCCCAGAGCTCTATCCCCCCGCCTAGGCTCTGCCCGCTCTGTTCCCTGCCTACCTACAAAGGGCCTATGCTGGGGCAGAGCCCCTTCCACACCCTGCTGGGTCTCCTGGGCCTTTGCTCATGCTGTTCCCTCTGCCCCGAGCCCCTCCCCTAACGCCCTCCTCATCCTTCCCCACTCAGGACTCCCCCGCGGGTCCCCACCCCCAGTATTTCCCTGTCCAGGAGGGACTGGCACATCATGGTTTCTGTCCTGTGTCTGCCTTCCCTCCAGTGCGTGCACTCCAGGTGGGCAGTGTCCACTCCCAGCATCCAGAACACTGACCCCCAAATGGACCGCCCGAGATCCTAGCAGGGCCAGGATGGGGTCCCACAGGAAGGAGAGGTCACCCTGCAGGCGTGGGCCGGGAGGCATGGGTGAGACGGGGCAGGGCTGCACTCACACTCGCTGCTGACCAGGCGCTCCAGCATCCGCCTCTGCTTCTGCAGGGACTTGGGCACAGGGCCTGGCTGCACCCCTCCATCTGCAGGGGACAGGGTGGATTAAGAGTCAGACAGGCTGACCATCCCCTCGTGCCCTGCAGCCCACCAGAAACTGACGCACTGTTCCCAGGGCACACCAATTCCAGGGGGCATCCTACGTTCTGGGGATCACAGGGCCCCAGGGCAGGCAGTGCAGGGGCCACCACACCTCTGCACCTCCAGCTGCCAGGGTGGACTCCACACCCTGTAGTGTGCTCCCACTTGGTGATGGACACAGTCCGTCCATTGGTAGACGTGCTCACAGAGCACTGGGCAGAATGCCCTCTGGTTTGTTCAGTGAGTGAGCACTGGAGCCAGGGCAGATGCTGTCAAAATGCCACCCACACAGCTCCCCACTAGGGCATGGTCTCTACAGGAAGGTTCTGGTCCCCTGGTCCCCACAAGGAAGGCCCCTGTCCTCACAGGGAAGGTCCCGGCTCCTGTGGGAAGACCCAGCCCCTGAGGGAAGGTCCTGGCCCCTGTGGGAAGGCTGGCGCCCAGGGTGAATCCTCGCACCGTGCTCGTTGACCTGGCCGACATTCTCCAGCAGCTCCGCCACGGCCACCTGCTTCTTCTTCTTGGGGTTGAGCTTCCAGTACATGACCAGGGCTGCCTTGCGCACAGCCCTCTCCAGGTCGGTCTCGGAGGAGAGTTGCCTCACTTCCCGTTCATTCTCGGATGTGATGCCTGAGGGACAGGATGTGGTCAAGGCCTTGTGTGCCCTGCCTAGAGCTTTCAGTGCCACTCTGACTCCGCCAACTCTACCTGGAAGGCTGTCGAGGGAGACTCATACAAGGTGTCAGGACCTGGTTACCAGGGAAGGATGGATGGACACCTGGCCCAGGAGGACATCGCACCATGCCCCTGCCACGTCCACTCTCCAGCTGGGAGGCCAGGCTGGTCTTGCAGCAGACAGCCCCAAGCGCCCCCTATGTGGTGGCAGGAAGGGGGCAGCCTCTTCCTGTTCCTCCTGTTCCCGTTTCACCCTCCCAGAAGGTGCTGCTATCCCCCTCTCAGAGGTGCAGACACTGAGGCACAGGCCTGTGTTCTGGCTCACCCAAGGTCACACATTCAGAAAGAGGCAGAGCTGTCTTGAACCCACGGTGGTCTCACTGCAGTCACAAGCCTGGGCGCACTGGCAGGGCCACCCCTGTGTCCACAGAGCTTTCCTCTGTCTCACACACAGCTCAGCCCTTTCTAAGGAAGGCTCGGACAGCAGGGAGAGGGAGAGCAGGTTTTACTGCTGGTCCGCGGCTACCCTCCTCCCTTTACCCTCAACAGCCTGGGACGCCCACACAACCCAGTAGAGGGCAGGAGGACTCGCATGGAGATGCTTTTGAACATTTCCCAAATTTTCCACATGACCACGTATTTCTTTTCGAATCAGAAAGCACAACTGCACATCAGAAGGTGTGTGCAGCTGGGGGAAACACAGGGGGCCAACCAGCCTCCTCCCTTGCACGCTCTGCTCCAGCAGCCTCTGGGGTATCCCTGGCTTCTGCCAATGAGCCGTGTGGGCCGCCTGAGTCCCCTCCAGATCATTCCACCTGCTCTGGAATCAGGAGGCCAGACTGGTGAGAAATTCTGGCTAACAATGCCATTGTTAGTTTTTTCAAAACCATCAGTTTAATTCTCAAAGAAAGACTCTGTATAGTAAATGTAACTCTTAAGATATTATGATACAAGCTGGCTGCAGTGGCTCACGCCTGTAATCCCATCACTTTGGGAGGCCAAGGCGGGTGGATCACCTGAGGTCAGGAGTGTGTAACCAGCCTGGCCAACATGATGAAACCCTGTCTCTACTAAAAATAAAAAAATTAGCTGGGGTGGTAATCTCAGCTACTCAAAAGGCTGAAGCAGGAGAATTGCTTGAACCAGGGAGGTGGAGGTTACAGTGAGCCAAGATCACGCCACTGCACTCCAGCCTGGGTGACAGAGTAAGACTCCACCTCAAAAAATAAACAAAAAACAGAAGACAATACACCAAAATATGGGAGCTGCTTCTGGGCTTCAAGGTTATGAGTAATTTGTATCTTTATGTGTTCTACATATTCCAAGTTTTCTATGATATGCATAAAATACTTATACAAGGGTATCATTACAAAAAACACCTTGTGACACCCACTTTCGTCTTTCCCTGAGACACGGAAACTTCGGGAAGCACACTGCCCCACGGCACCAGGGACAGCCACTTCCCTTGCGCAGGACAACGTCCTAACTGAGCACCCGTGGCCTGAGCTGCATCCCTTTCCTCCCCTGCCTCTCTGTTTGAAAGAGATGATCTTTGAGGGGTCAGCCTGCCTCCTCCCAAAGTGAGCACACCTGCCCAGGTCTGCGTGGGCCCACAGCCCCTCAGCTGGTCCGCCCAGACCGGATGGACGTCAGCTCAGGGGCATGGGCCGCTCTGACTGCAAGTCACATCACAGTGTCCAGCTTTGCCTCAGGGAAACTGCCTCTCAGCTGAACCCAGGATCGACGTCTCCATTTGGATCAGAACCCAGCAGGGAAGCAGGATGTATAGTTACCACTTGGAGACACCAACACAAGCCAAACAGAATGAAAATGGCTTGGTCTGTTAAATATCCCATGTTAGGTCCAGAAACAGTGTCTAAAATGACAAGGCCACCAGCAAAACAGAAACTGAAATTTCCCAACAGCATCACCGGCATTAGGTTTGGTAAGATTTTAGTTGTTCAGTTAGCAAGCAGCATTACAAACTGCTCAACCCTCCAGAGGCTGTTCTTTTTTTTATTTTTTTTGAGACGGAGTCTCGCTCTGTCGCCCAGGCTGGAGTGCAGTGGCTGGATCTCAGCTCACTGCAAGCTCCGCCTCCCGGGTTCACGCCATTCTCCTGCCTCAGCCTCCCGAGTAACTGGGACTACAGGTGCCCGCCACCGCGCCTGGCTAGTTTTTTGTATTTTTTAGTGGAGACAGGGTTTCACCACGTTAGCCAGGATGGTCTTGATCTCCCGACCTCGTGATCCGCCCGTCTCAGCCTCCCAAAGTGCTGGGATTACAGGCTTGAGCCACCGCGCCCAGCCTCCAGAGGCTGTTCTAAGCCTCAGGCAGACCCACCCTTTCTGTCCGCCAAGCACCGGCGAAGCAGCTTCACAGCCTCCCGCCGGCCCTGCTTTGCGGCGAGGACCAGCCAGTCCACAGCAGTGCAGCTGTTGAGTTCTTCATCCGTGTCGCCGGCCAACTGCAGGTAGTGCTTCCCCACCTGCAAGACAGATGCCAGTCAGCCTCCAGCTTCTCAGACCCTCTCCCACCCCATGCTCCCAGCCAGCCCACCTCCTTTCACCCACTTCCCTTTGTCACCCAGGCCAGGAAGGAAGGGGCGGAAATGGGGTTACACCAGGCATGTCCACTAGGCTAGGCCCTACTGAGCCTCCGGCCACTCGCTCCTCCTCAAAACAAGGTGAGGAAGGTGTGGCCACCCCATCCACATAGTGAAGGCGTCATCACGGGCTCCGACTGGTACAGGCTCTCTTCCTTGAGTTGCTCCTGCCTGCCAAGGCTTACCATCAGTGCATGGAAATCAGAACCATGACTGGGTCCTTTACACCTCTCAAAACAGTCAGGGGACCACAGAAAGCCAGGGATGGAGAGGCCAGCTAGCCAGGGGTTGGCACTGGCCCCCTGCCTGCTTTTGCAAATAAAGTTTTATTGAAATACAACCATAACCACTCATTTGCATGTTGTCCATGCTGCTTTTATGTGCTCCACAGCAAAGCTGAGCAACACGAGAAATTGTGCGGAGTCCAGAATATTCACTATCTGGCCCTTTGCAAAAAAAAAAAAATCCCTGCTAAAATGGTTCAATCTTCTCATTCTACAGATGGAAAAAGTGAGGCCCAGGGCACAGAGAGCCCATAAAAGGGCTCACTACGCTCCCCCAGCCTCCAAATGCCTGGGCAAATGGATGTCGGAGGAACTTTTAAATACAATATGGCTGTGAGGTCAGGAAATAATTTTATTTATTTATTTTTAAGATGGAATCTCACTGTGTTGCCCAGGCTGGAGCGCAGTGGTGCGATCTCAGCTCACTGCAACCTCCACCTCTTGGGTTCAAGTGATTTTCCTGTCTCAGCCTCCTGAATAGCTGGGAGTACAGGTATGCACCACCACGTCTGGCTAATTTTTGTATTTGTAGTAGAGACACGGTTTCACCATGTTGGCCAGGCTGGTCACGAACTCCTGACCTCAGGTGATCCACCCGCCTCGGCCTCCCAAAGTGCTGGGATTACAGGTGTGAGCTGCCACGCCTGGCCAGAAATTCTTCATTTATAGTTTTGCATCGAAGCTTTTCTCCTCTTTAGGGAGAAGAGGGGGCGGGAAACTGCTCAGGATAACTGTGGTCACCTGCTTGAGTCCTGTGCAAGGGGACAGAGTGAGGTGGGAAGAACTTGCCTCCACAGAGGACACAGGACCCCCAGCTACCTCCTGTCTCAGCCTGCTGCTGGCTTCTCTCCTTACCGTAATTCAAAATTCAAAATTCAAAATCATTGTATTTCTGTCTGTCTACTTGGGTTTTTTGGGTCTACTTCTTCCACTAACCTGTCACCCATGAAGACAGGGCCACATCACGTCCCCAGCACTGGCACAAAGCCCAGCCCGTGGCTGATGCTGAGTTAACGGTCACTGCTCTGAGGGCCCTGCGCACACAGCTAAAAGCCAGGTGAAAGGCCAGTCAGGGAGACAAGAGTGTGCAGCATACACAGTGTATGTTGGGGGGTGGCACAGAGCAGGCAGCTGCAAGAAGTCAGGAGGCCATCCTGGAGGAGGTGATGCCCAAGATGAGGTGTGAGCTGGACAAAAGGGGGAAAAGCGCTGCTCCCCAGAGGGGTGCCAGGAGGAACACTGGCACAGTGAACATGGGCACCCGACCAACATGGGGCTCAAGCGGGGTAGGGTGCATCATGCTGGCTCCTGACCCCAGTCTCAGGCACCGACACTTCTCTGTGGGTTGTGGAGCTCATGGCCAGGCCCGTTGTGCTGGGGGCAGCGTCCTGAAGTCCCCGCCGGCACTGCAGTCCTCACCTCAGTCTGTGCCTTGGGGTCCCCGGCCTTGGCCCTCTCCAGGATTTCTTCAAAGGGGATTTCCACGTCTCCTTTTGTAGGCCCTTTAACACAGAAGAAACAAACACACATGTCACAAAGCCAACTTTGTCGCTTGTCAGAAGGACGGAGGGGACGGCAGGAGGCTCTTCAGATCTGCTGCTGCTCATCACCTTCAAATCCAGGCCAGGAGTACAGAGAGACACAGACACAGAGAGGGAAGATGCCCAGAAAGTCACTGTTTGCCTTCCGATCACAAGCAGCCCCGAGCGAGGTGAGCAAACTCTACGCGGGGGGGGTGGTTCAACAGCAATTCGAAGCTCTTGGGGTGGGAGGCACGGGATGCAGGGGAGCACAGAGCCAAGTCCCACCATCATGCCCCTTGGCTGAGGCCTGCTCCAGCTGGGGCTCTAGAAAGATCCAAGGACTCAAGTTTGACAGCCCATGACCTAAGGAATACAAAGAACCTGCATCCAAAGCCCAGCACCCCAACAGATCAAGTTCATGTTTTCCATGATCGTACCAACATAAAACATATTTTTTTGGAGATTATAATCAGTGTATATACATCTTGATATTACCTTTTCCTTCTTAAGAGTGAACGCCTTAGCCTGTTCGAGCTGTTATAACAAAAATATTAATACCATAGACCAACCCTGGTGGCTTACAAACATCAGAAACGTATTCCTTTCAATTCTGGAGACTGGGAAGTCCAAGATCACAGTGCTGCAGACTCCGTGTCTACCGAGGGCCTGTGTTTTGGTTCCGGTCTCCTGGCTGCGTCCTCACAGGGTGGAAGGGGCAAGGGAGCTCTCTGAGGTTTCTTTTACAGCGGCACTAATTCCACCGTAAAGCCATTGCTCACGATTCATCACCTCCTAACACCATCGGACTGGGGGTGAGGATCTCAGCACATGAATCTGGGAGAGACACAAACTTTCAGTCCACAGCAGTGGATTGTCCTCCGGTTTCCCATGATGCGCTGCAGTCAGTTCACCGTTTGGGTGGCTCCTAGATCTGTCAAGGAGACATAGTCTGGTTACTGGGCCTCTCCGCTCCTCTCCATCAGGTCCGTAGGTTGCTTCCGATAACCTCTTGTTTTCTACAGTGGTGCCATGAACCGTTTCTTTTCTTTTGGGAAGTCATTTTCCTAGCACAGGTTCTCCAGTTGAATTATTAGACCAAGGGTCCAAACATCAACTACAGTTCGTGCTGTATGTTACTTCCTAAGAAGTTATCTGAATGTATAAAAGCATCACGCAGTCTTACCCATTTCACCCAAGTGTGCTGACAGTGGGACAGGCTGCATGGTTCCCAGTAACACCACACCTAGGACCAGCCTTTCTGGTCCAATTCTCCCAGGGCCTTCCCAGAACCATCCCATGCCAGGCTCTGAACCGGCTCTGCAGCACCAAATGCTGCCTGGCCACTGCCTTCAGAGGACCCAGGTGTACAGGAGACAGGACTCCAGTGGGAGACAGCATGGGACGTGGCCAGGTGCAAAAGCAGAGAGGAGGGGTCACACCCAGTTTGCAGAGGGCAGAGGGAGGCTGGGACAACTCAAAGTTGTAGGCGGCAGGTGAGGCCCTCACAGGTGAAGTTGTGTGGGTGAGACACACATTTGCAGAAGGGAAGAATTAGATGGATTCTTTACAAGCTCTTGTGGTCAGGCAGATGCACTCCAGCCCTCTGGATGGGCAACTTGCCAACACAAAGGCCCCTATCCCTGGATGCCCCTGTCCCTGGATACCCCTCTCCCTCGATGCCGCTTTCCCTGGACACCACCCTCCCTGGTCGCCCCCCTCCCTGGTCGCCCCCCTCCCTGGACGACCCCTCCTTGAATGTCCCTCTCCCTGGACGCCCCTCTTCCTGGACGTAACTCTCCCTGGACGCAACTCTTGCACAGAGTTTCGGGCTCAGCTTCCTTGCTGGGGTCCTCAAGGACGTTGCTCAGAGATGGCATCAGGTCCCGCAGGGCAGCCCTTTTGGACACCACCCTCCCCAGAGTCCCGAGACCTTGATGCTCCCTGAATCCAACAAGGGTAATTCTCACTCCTTGCTGCCGTTGCCCCGCGAGCCCCCCCGGCGTGCTTTCTGGTTGCAGGCTCACGATTCCTAGAGGAACTGCAGACACAGAGCCTGCAGGCATCAAGGCCGTGGGCCCACACAGCAGTGTGAGCGATCACAATGACACAGACCCACGTGTGGATCCACGCTCAACAGTAAGGTGCTGTGTGACCTGGTGCAGGTCACATCACTGCTCCGAAGCAGCTTCCATCTGATTGTTAATATCAATCTGACAGGATGGTTTATGATGAAAAGAGATGCTTTGCAGCGAGTGGTCCAGAGTTGCTGTTCACAAGAGGAGGCTTTCTCTTCCCTCCCCACTTCCCTAGGACACCCCAGGGCCGTTGCTGTGCTTCCCACCACAATGCCAGCACCTCTCGCGAATTCAAATCTCTTTACTTGACGAAGTTCACAGGCCATATTATTCTTCCCTTTAAAAAAAAAATCAAAACATGGAAGGTCCAAGCCTGTGTGGTGGTCTAAAAAGATTCTTCCAGTCCGTAATTAATTTTTCACAGAAGTTATTCATAGCCTGACATTTCTTTTTTCTTTTTACTTTTTTTTTTTTTTTTTTTTTGAGATACAGTCTCGCTGTGTCACCCAGGCTGGAGTGCAGTGGTGCAATCTCAGCTCACTGCAAGCTCTGCCTCCCGGGTTCATGCCATTCTCCTGCCTCAGCCTCCCGAGTAGCTGGGACTACAGGCGCCTATCACCATGCCCGGCTACTTTTTTGTATTTTTAGTAGAGACGGGGTTTCACCATGTTAGCCAGGATGCTCTCAATCTCCTGATCTTGTGATCCACCCGCCTCGGCCTCCCAAAGTGCTGGGATTACAGGCGTGAGCCACCGTGCCCGGCCAATAGCTTTCAAGACATCTTCCCAATATATAGAATCTTTTTTTTTTTTTTTTTTTTGAGACGCAGTCTCACTCTCATCGCCCAGGCTGTAGTGCAGTGGTGTGATGTTGGCTCATTGCAACCTCTGCCTCTCGGGTTCAAGCGATTCTTCTGCCTCAGCCTCCTGAGTAGCTGGGAAAACAGGCGGCCGCCACCGCGCCCGGCTAAGTTTTTTGTATTTTAGTAGAGACGGGGTTTCACCATGTTGGCCAGCTGGTCTCGAACTACTCATCTCCGATGATCCGCCTGCCTCAGCCTCCCAAAGTGCTGGGATTACAGGTGTGAGCCACTGCGCCCGGCCCAGAATCTTAATGAGATGGACAGACACCCTCTTCGTTATTCCAGTTTCCATGTGGCAGTGGTGGGCTTGTCCTGAAGACCAATTAGCTTAGTCCATGAAGCAGGAGCCTTCATGGGCTCAAAGGCAAATCCCAGCATGCTCACTGCTCAGTGCCAGAAAGACCACCCCCAGAAGCCGGCTGCATCAGTGTGGACCACCAAGACCCATGAAACACACGTTTTTCTGTGTGCTTGACCTCCGTTCCTTGCTTTTTCTGATGACCACACCTTGATGCCCCTTTTGGGGAACCCCCCCCCACTCTCATGGTCTGGGTGGCACTGCCCCATCCCCTGTGCTGCACAGAAGGCCTGCACCCCCACCTGGCCAATCAGAGTTGCCAGGTCATCTCCCTGACTACAGCACCTGGTTCGGGGATGGACACGGCCCAACAGCGTTTGTGCTAGAACTGCTGGGAAATGGGCTTTCCCCTTCTGCTGATCTTGGCACGTGGATGCCAGCTTGAACTGTGGAAGGTCACCCTGTGGGCAGAGCCCCTGAGACAGAGGCAGCACAGGAAAGCAGAGTGGAATGGGGGCGGGGCAAGTACTTCCTGATGACATCACCTGAGCCCCCGGATCCAGTCATGCCTGAAGCAAACTACTCTAGGCTCTACAGATCCATGGACTCATCAATCCCTTGCTCCTCTACTTTTTTGGCTTGTGTCAACTTCCATTGAGATTTTGTCACTTGAAACTAAAAGGGTCCTGAATCTAATTCATTCTTTGAAAGTCTGCCTATTAATCACAAAACAGCAGTGGGATCAGAGCTGGATATCACGGGCAGGTCTCCTTCCCTCTGTGAGGTTCCATGGAGAACACCCTTCACCTTTTTAATTATTTGTCATGCACAGGCCCTATGGATTTGAGAGATTCATGGATGCCACGCGGAATCAGCCAATGACCCTCACCTTCTTAGGCACTATCTAGGGCCTCCTCCAGGATGCGCCCCTTCCCAGCACAGCCCACTGCCATTTCTTGCTGGAACCTGGGTCATCATCCATCGTCTATCACAGGTTCCGCCAGCCTTCGTGGATGCCATCTATGTCCATGGGTCTCACCCATCTTGCCCCCAGCTTCCACTACGGCGCTGGACGGTACACAGTGAGCAGATGTGGGGAGGAACAACGGGGATCCCAGGAGGGAGCCACTGCAAACAGGGCCTGCAGCTGCCCTCTCTCCTCCCCAAATCCTAGCATAGTCCAGGACACAGCACCTGCCTGGCTGAGCAGCTGAACTGCCAAGCTCAACTCCCTGACTTAAACAGATATTCTGCAGAAACAGAAAAGGATGGAGAGAAGGCTTCTTCCCAAACACAGAACATCAAATCCACCCAAGGGGCAGTGGCTGGGGCCTCTCTCCCCAAACAGCTGGCTCCAAACGTGCACAAAATTCTCCCAGAGTGGGCTGGGAGCAGGGCAGCTGGCTTCCACTTTCACATTACTGATGCATCCAGACATGCTTCTATAGTGTTTAAAAAATTTTGGATGTATGTCAAACGCTCTTAAGAGTACAATCTTAGGCATGTAGTAAATACATACAATGTAACCCTCCCATCTCTAAGGGTGCTGCTGCCCTCTCCCTGCCTCACTGGTCCTGGGCAAGCCCTTGACCTCCACGATCTCTCTGCTCCTCTCGTGACGACCACAACAAGGGGCTGTGCCAAAGGGAAAGGTGGAAAGAACAGAGGATGTGCTGTGTGCTGTCATCATCCCTGTGCCAGAGACAGGGCACAGGGTGGTGGCCTCGCACTACCGGGGCATCCCCCACATGGGGAAGCTAGGGTCACCCTGCACCACAGGCATCCCGTCAGCCTCTGGGACACTGACCATGGTTCGCGTGAATGAACAGGCTGAATGGTCCTCAGCCCTCTCTTCCCAGGGCTGGCTGAGCTCTGAGGTGGGAACAGGGCAGACAGTGGCCTGGAGGCCCTGGCAGGGAGGGCACCCTTCTAACAGGCCCTGCCCAGGGGCGTTGGACTGGGCCATCACTGACCCAGTGGACCTTTCCTGAGCAATGGCCAAACGCCAGTCTGGGGTGCCAGGAGCCGAGGGCACCAAACTGAGAGGCAGGACTCCTGAGCTCACCACAGCCCGCCCTGGGCCAGGCGAGAACGAGCACGTCCACCCATGAGGGTTGGGGCTGGGTACACGACTGTAGACTTCACTCGCGGTGGGAGGCTTCCTGGAGGTGATGTCTGAGGCTTGGAGCACAAGTAAGACAGGCACACTGCCAAGTTCCCAGAAGACTGAGCCTCACCAGATCCTGCGGCCAGTCCTCACAGTGTGGTATGGGGGCTCAGCAGGAACACAGCAATCAGATGGGCCAGGTCAGGATACAGAACAGACATGACAGCTGCTTCCTAAATAATCAAGGGCAGGTGCCCCAGCAGCCGGCACAGCCCCGAGCAGCACCTCCTGCTGTGCCTGTCCCCAGGGTAGCGGGGGCTCCGCACACTCCACATCTGCGTCAGAGCCCCAGCCCCTCCTGGGCCCCGATCTAAGACTAACCTCGCACCCCGCTGGGAAACCCCCAGGACCCTACCTCCTGCTGTGCCACCACCGTCCACCTGGCAGCCCCAGCCAGAAACCTAGAGGCCACCCTGGCTTTCTCCCCTCCCTGTCTACCTGTCCCTCAGCCTTCCTGTGGCCTGGTTACTCCTCTCTCTGCTCCACCTCCTACCTGGTCTTTAATGTAAACAATCCATCTGACAGCTGAGGCCCACTCACAATAATCCCCTCTCCCTTCCCTGACCCTCGGGGCCCTGCTTGGCCTGGCTGACCTCTTGACACCATGGCCAATTCCTCATGGGTCTTGGGTGCCCTCTGCTGGGCTCCCTCTCTGCCCAGGGTGCCCTCAGTGTAGGAGCTGGGGTGCCTGCTTTCCCCACGCCCGAAGGCCCTTCTTTGTCCCTCACTCAGCGGCTCTGGCTGGCAGTGCAGCCTCGGTCAGCATTGGTGGGTGCTTCCCGGTGGGGTGCACCTCCTCCCCAGGGCTCCTGCTCCTGTCCATATCTGTGTCCCTGTGGCTGCCAAAGCAATCCCCCTATCCCCCATGGTTGGAAGGCCTGGCAGATTCAGCAGGCATGTGGGCTGGCCGCCCACTGGGGTCAACAGAAAGGGCATATGACTGCCCCAGAGTCTCATAGTGAGCTGGGCCACCTCATAGGAGGGTGGGCCCCCGGTCAAGGTGGTGGCAGCACTGCTGTAGAGACTTGTAGAGACAAGACTGCTGCTCAGAGACGGAGTGGCAGGTACGGCTTGGAGAGCTCCCGCATCTCGCCTCCTTCCTCCCCCACCAACCCCGGGCCGTGTCCTACCAGTAGACCTGTGAATGACCAAGGCAGCAAGAGAGCTAAGGGCCGCACAGTGGGAAGGGGTGGGGCCTTGGCTGGTGCCCAGGAGGCCTGAGTGCCCACCAGAGCCACATGCTTAGCACACACTTAGCACAGGCTAAGCACATGATAGCCACAGCACGCCCAGCCTGAAGCTTTCCTTCCTCCCACCTGCACCAGGCCAGTCCCTCTGTGTGTCTGAGCCTGCCCTTTAGCCCCAGGGCTAAACAGAACAGGCCCAGAACAGACTTTCTGCCAGGGCGTGGACTCGCACAGCAGTGTCATGGTGGCTGAGTGGCTTGGTGTCAACTCTAGGTCTCTGTGCCTGCTGGATCACCTAGGACCAGGTGTGACCAGCCCAGCTTTATTCTCTTGTTGAGCAGAACAACAGGTTCCCCCAGGGCTGAACACAACACTGGGGTGATCACAGGACTCACCACAGCTACCTGTGAAGAAACGGCCCCCCGCCCAACAGCTCTGGGGCAGCCATGGATAGGCAGGTGCTGGCCGTGGCCCACTGGCACATCACTTGGGCTGCTGTCAAAAACCAGAACAGACACCACTTCTCAGCACACAGGCATCCACACTCCACACAGGACAGTTTCCCCTCTCAGGGCTGCCATGAGGTGTCACGCCCCGGCACAGGGACACCCAAGAGCCCCACAGCTCCCTGCGGTCTCCTTTCTAGCCTGAGTCGCTGTTTGTCTTTACCTGTCTGGGCCCGGGAGCCCCTGAGTTTCTAAGCCCTGACCCACCGGCAGTGGTTCCCCAGGTGGCAAGTGACTTGCCAAGGCCACAGGGCCAGGACGGGACGGAAGTGTGGGGCTCCAGCCCAGGGAAGTTGCTGAAGCAGCCCCGCCCCAACCCTGCTGAACGGAGGGCTGAGAAGGGGTCAGTTCCTCAGGGAGGCAGCCAGAGAAGGGCGACCCCAAGGCTGCTCTTCTCCTGTTTCCCAAGTGTACAGGACAAGGAGCAGCTCAGATGGGCCTCCGATGGTGCCTCCTCCAGGCAGTCTTCCTGATGCCCTGAAGAGTGACCAGGCTCTCCTGGAGGGCCCCTAGGGGACTGCAATGTGGGCTGTCCCCCGCGCTGCGCTTAGCCCCCAGAATGTAGTTCCTTGTTCACTCCTGTCTCCCATATTGCTCAGGGCTCCTGGAGGGCAGGCCTGAGCCTTCACTCCTGTCACCAGGGCCTGGCCAGGCACTGGTCTAGGGACAGGCCAACCTGCTCTGTGCACTTCTGAGCCTGTGACATGGGGATCCCTGGGCACAGCTGACCTGAGGTCCATAGTGAGCACAGGCTCCAGGGTATGTTCAAATCTGCCCTCCACCCTTCACCAGCCACAGGACGCCGGGTCATCTGCTTAAGCCCTCTATCCTTCGGTTTCCCATCTGAAAAATGGGGCAGCAGCACAGCCTGTCTCCCAAGGCTGGTAAAGAAGCAAGTGGGCTAATGCCCTAAAAAGATGCCTGGCTCAGGGAGTTTCAGTTAAATAGCCACCCTTGTTGTCACCTGTTGGTATGTTAACTGATGCTCACCCATCTATGTTGGCTGGACGGGGGAGCCAAATAACAGACTCTCACAGCAGCTGCTACTGGCAGGGACGCTGGGCACTGCCCTCCCTGTGGCCATTGGGCATGCAGGGCCAGGCCTGCTGTGGCCACATCAGTGACAGTGACTGGGAGACGGGACTCCCACTGCCCCCAGCTACAGGTCCAGTGTTGGGGTCTGGGCTCTCAGGCAGCGCCCAGGGCTTGCTCTTCACCACCCCCCCACTGGAGACAGAAGCCAAACAAACCACAGCTGCTTCCTGACTCTTCTTATCTGAAACACACACAGTCTTGGACTCTGTCCCTTGCAGGCTGTTCTTATTACCCAGATTGAAACCAAGCTTCCCAGCCCTGGTCTCTGTTCCCCCGAAGCCATGAGGCTGGGCCCAAATCCCGGGGTCAGGCCCTTGTCCACCCAGAGGCCTCCAAAACGAAGCGGAGGGGCACAGTGATCTTTTAAGGAGATGCAAAGACAAACAGGACCCAGGGCTGTGGTGAGATTCTGAGGGTGCGTCCAGCAAGAGCGGTACATGGGAGTCTCAGTGCACTGCGACCACAGCAGGGAGGCCCCACGGCCCTGCCAGTGAGGTGACTGGAACAAGAAGGAAACCTGGGCCACTCGAGCGCCTCGTCTCTCACCCGCTGGGTCACTTGGCAAGTCACCTAGACTTAGTGCCTGAGTTTCCCCTCTCAGGACGGCCATGAGGAGTCCTGCTCTGGCACATGGACAAGGCTGGTGTACACAGCAGGAACTCACCATGGATCTGGGGCTTCTGCATGGGCAGAAGGGGCAGTGATGAGCTGGGACTGAGCCCCCCTGGCAGTGGCCTCTCTAGCAAAAGTGGAGGCTGACCGAGGCCTGAGTGAGCTGGAGAAGGTGCCCAGGGGCCAGACTCCTCTGGCTTACACCCACCACCCTCACACCGCCACCTGGGAACCAATAAGCCTGTCAGCTCTGCCTGTGAACACCCAGGGCCTCAGTCAGCTCTGCCTGTGAACACCCAGGGCCTCGGTCAGCTCTGCCTGTGAACACCCAGGACCTCAGTCAGCTCTGCTCTGAACACCCAGGGCCTCAGTCAGCTCTGCTCTGAACACCCAGGGCCTCACTCAGCTCTGCCTGTGAACACCCAGGGCCTCGGTCAGCTCTGCCTGTGAACACCCAGGGCCTTATCTCTGCCTGTGAACACCCAGGGCCCCAGCATCCCGCCTCAGGATGGAGGTGAAGGATGCCCGTCCCTTACAAGTCTCCCTCAGGGAGAGGAGAAACTCAGCACCAAGGGCTTCGCCCGCATGTGGCCTCACTCCCGACAGTGTGGCTGTCACCTCTGGCCTGCCACCCTAGTTGGTTACAGAGGGCCCGTGAATTTACTCCACACGTTTGGATGCTGTTGCAAACGGAAGCTGTGAAGTGCTGCAGAGGCCCTGGGAAGAGAAGGACTGCAGAGGGGTGGGGGCACCAGCACCACCTCGAGTGGGTGCCACAGAGGTGACAGGTGCAAGGCTCGAGGAGGTGGGTAGCCCCAGCGGACGGATGCCTGTGCACAGCATGGGAGCTGCACAATGCTGAATTGCAGGGGACCTGGAGGGGGGACCTTCCAGGGGTGGCTGGACCCCGTTCCCACCCAGCTATCCCTGAACAGCCCCAACCTGGGCTTCCCGGCCTGCCCCCTTACCGGTGCCATCTGCTCTCTCCCGGCTCCGGGTGTGCTGGGCGTGGGGCTCAGCGGGGGCTGCTGCGTCTCTAACACCAGGGCCAGGGCCAGCCTGGGGTCCGGTGGCTCGGGGCCTTTCGCTCCTCTCCTGCTCCAACGAGGCTGTGGCATTGAGTCGGGAACGCGCCTGGGGCTGCGGTGCTGGTGGGGGCTGTGGGCAGGAGGGGCCCAGCGGAGCAGTGTCGGAGTCCATCCTGCCTGAAGAAAAGTCAGGGTCAGGCCCACCCAGCACCGGCAGAGCCCGCTCGGGCACTTAGTGTCTGCTGGAGATGGAAAAGCACAGGGAGGCAGGCAGGAGCTGCCAGACACTCCATACAGGATCTTGTGAACACTCAGCACAGCCCCCATGGGCCAGCCCTGCTTCCAGGGTGGAAACCGCGGGAGGACACTCACCCATGTGACTCTACAGACGGCACGGCACTTACAATCCCAGACCGGCAAGTGCCGAGGCCTGGAGTCCTTGCCTCACTGGGCATGAGCCACACAACCCTGACCTTCCCTCATTCAAGAAATGGGGATGACGAGAGCAACACCCAGACACCACCCATGTGGAGCCCGGCTGCAGGGGGCTGAATTGGGCCCCACATCATGTGTCCACCAATGTCTGTGAACATGCACTTATTTGGAAAAACAGGTCTTTGAAGACGTACTTAAGGATCTTAAAATGAGATCAGCCTGGAGTAGGGAAGCCCTGGCTCCAATAGTTGATGGCCTATAGGAAGAGGAGGGTAACAGAGCCATGTGGAGATGGGTGACAGCGGGCAAGGAGCAGGAGGACCACTGGCCACTGCCAGAAGCTGGACAGAGGCGAGGAACTGAGCCTCCCTCAGAGCCTCCGGGAGGGACCCACCCTGCTCACACTTTGACTTCAGACTTCTGCCTCCAGAACCATCACAGAACAAACCTCTGTTGTTTTAAGCCACCAAGTTTCCAGTAGTTTCTTACGGAAGCCCTAGGAAACTACGACGCTGGTACTGAGTAAAGTTAAGTAAATATGAGAGGACAAGGGAGCTGGGGAGGGGAGAAGAGGGCTGGGGAGGGGAGAAGAGGGCTGGAGAGGGGAAAAGAGGGCAGGGGAGAGAAGAGGGGGAGCCAAGCTGGTGGAGCCGGGATTCATACCCAGCTCTGCCGCTCCACAGCCCCCACCCCAGGCCCAAGCCATGGCACCGAAGTCACAGGACTGATGCCCCAGAAATCAACACACGTAGTAAAAAGCAAACTAGGCAAACAGTGCGGTGGGGGCATCAGAAGAGACTAGAGTGCACAGAGATCCTGTGACCCGTGTCACGCCGGAGCAAGGGCTTTATTTTATTCAACAGAGGCCCTCACACGCTGCTTAGCAACATGGAAAAACACCACCATCCCTGTAATGAAGGACAACCACTGGCCACAGACACACAGCTGAAAGCGTTGCAGGATCCTGAGCCCCGGGACCCGGATGGGGCCCTGGGTGAGAGGCGTTAGGGGTGGGATGCAAACCCCTGACGCTGTTGGACCTTGTACCTGCCGTGTGAGGCAGTGGAAACTCTTCCTCAGATTCCCAAATGACCCTCCCAAGCTCAGGGCCACAGCCATCCTCTGAGGGGCAGAGCAGGGAGAGGCTGGTAAGCAGAGAATCTCGCTCCCAGCCCCAAGCTGCCGCGGCGCTGTGCTCCTGGTTCTGTGCCCACCAGCTGTGTGGTCCTGAGCAGCCCACATCCCTCTCTGCACCTCAGCCTCCTCATCTGAAAATGGGGACAGAGCAACTGTGAGGACCAGTGAGACCAGTCACCATGGGTGGCACGAGGGAGTCCCCCGGCCACCTCTGAACACCCAGTGCTTGGCACGGAGCCAGGTTCCAGGAGGTGCCCAGAGGTCACTTTTGGGGGCAGCCATGACTGGAAGAGTCAGGAGTGGCCCCAGGCTCCCATACACAACAATTTCTGCTCCATTCCCAGCTGCAAATGGGTCCTAAAGATCAGATCCGTGCCGCTCAAGAACTCTGCATATGTCAGTCCACACGGTCCTCCCTTACAGGGACTGAGCCCTCAGCTTAAAACATCCCCCAGGTGCAAACCATGCATGGTCAAGCTTGGGAGCCTGCTCTATCCTGTTTCCAAGTTCCAAGCTCCCGGGAACTGGCACCTTCCACAAAAGCAGTCATTTAACTGCACGTGCAGACCTAAGTGCCCCCTTAGTCAGCTGTGGCAGAGAAATACAGGATTGCAAGTGGAACCCACACGCTGTGGACAAACAGAACCACGGTCCTGCAGGCCACCGGACCACCTGAGACGGTGAAGTCAGGTCTTCAAATGACACATGGCCATGTCTACCTTCTCTCCCATGGTTCCCACTGCCCCCAAGTCAGGTGCCACTTTCTCAGAGAGGGAGGGCACCTTTACTGAGGCCTGACCTATGCCAGGGCATCTCTGCCATTAAGACCAATGGCTCTGTTCTCGGTACTTGTCTTTTCTCATGAGTTCCTTGCATGGACCTGGAAGGTAGATCCTATTGTCATCCCAGAGTTATAGATGGGGAAATGTTTTATCCTTCAACCTCACCCCACTTCAGACAGGAACCCAGGTGCAGGGAGCGGAGGGACCTGCTCAAGGTCAAACAGCTGCAGGTACCAGAGCTGAAAATCAAATCCAGACCTGCCCAATTCTAACGCTTCTGCAGGCTCATTTCTGAAAACAATGACGCTGAACACCGACCGCCACTGCATCCTCTCTCCCTGGGCCCAATCACCGCAAAACGCTGGCTACCCTTCAACATCAGTGCACAAACACTGACCTCCACACTTCCCTCTCCGCAGGGCCCTCTTCCTGGAGTGCCTTCCTACCCCTCCCCCAGCCTAGACCCTAAGCACCCTTCAAGTCAAGAGCTCCAGCGACACCTCCTTTGTGGGAGCTTCCAAGCTATGTCTCTTCTGAGTCCTTGTCTTCCTCACCTGCTCAGGTAAACATACAGCACTCAGGTGATCACCTCTCCATCAGAGCCCTCCCTCTGCTAGAAGTTACAGCCGGAAGCAACACGGCGTGGGGTCGGTTACCCTTACTAGGGGCCACAGGACCTCACTGTGTCTGTTTCTCTACATGTAAAACGGGGATAGCACCTCCCACATAGGGGTGCTATGGGGATGATGCGTATGATGGAAGAGAAAGCAAACTATTGGGCATTTAAAAAAACCCTAAGCCATTACACCCAGGTGCTAAACAAAGGCATGTTCAGTTGGAAAACACTTCGTAAAAGGAATTTCAGGAAAACAGATTCTAGCTAGCCTATGTACCATGTCACACTGCAGTTAAAAAAAAAAAAAAAAAAAAAAAAAAACAGTTTAAAGTAAAATCTCTGGTTAGTAAGAATGGATGAATACAGGGGGATTAATTTTCAGGTTCCCTGAGGGTTGGCCAAGTCTGGTTTGGATCAAAGGGCTTGTTATTTCAAAACCAGCAAACCCGATCATGGTTGGTCCCAGGGACAATGAAGATCAGAAAAGATCTCCTGGTGGAAGGACCTGCTGTCTGGTCCCTCCCTGAGTCTTCCTGAGTGTGACAGCCACTGTGAGCCCTGAGGGCAGGGGCTGCGGCTTATCCACTCAGAAGACCTGCTGCCTTGCCTGGCATATGTTAAGCACTTAATGTATGTCGGCAGAAGCCTGAAGTAGCCTGGCCTAGGGCAGGAGCACCATCCAGGCAATAATGCTGTGGGACCTTAGCAAGTCCCTCCCCCAGATCCCAGCATCCAGGCGTCCCCAGCTACATCTACTCTGTACCCCCAGATCCCTACCTGCACGGTGGGGTGCTCAGCCTCAACTCCCCACTGGTGACCACAGTAATGGCTTAGAAGCCGTCACTGTGTAAGATCCACAAAAGCAAAGTTGCTAGCATTCTTTCCCCATGAGCACTGAGGTGTATTTTTATCCCATCCAAACATAAGGAGTTCAGCGGAGAGGCCGCCACCCGGAGAGGGCTGCAGGGATCATGCATCCACTCAGACCCACAGCAGAATGACCACATGTGGCCTTCTGCCCTAAAGGCTCTGGCCCTCACCCAGGCCACCCCCATTCTGTTCTCTCTGCGGGGGCAACCCCACCTCCCAAGCCAGCGCCTCAGAAACAGCCCCCGTGGGAAGCCGAGGTGATATTCACGCTCTCTCTGATCAGTGCTTCCGCCTCCAGGATGCCAGTCCAGGGGAGCCACTGGAGATGCCCTCGGGGGTCACACACAATGTCTGTCACGTGGCACTTTCAGCACTGTCCAGAAAGGGGCTGGTTATAAAATCTACACTCCTCCATACGGTGCAATGCTGTGCTGTGCAGCTGGTAAATGTGACCTCGTACATGAACATTTCGAGACAAGGAAAAGGTCGCCATAACACTGTTAAGGCAGGATTTAAAGCATTAGCCAGAGAAGATATTAGCAAGAGTCTGTTTCGGATGAAAACAAAATGTATCTGCAAAAAAAATGGAAGAAAATGCCCCCTAAAAAAGATACTTGCTGTCTCTGGGTAAAGATTATGCATGGTTTCATTTTATTCTTCTTTTAAACATATTTCCCTAGTTTTCTATAATGAGTGTGTAATGTTTTTGAAATTAAAGCAAATGTTCTTTTAAAACCCATCTGTGACCAAGCCCTAAGGGAGCAGGCCCAGGAGGTCCCGGCCCTGGGATGTCTGCTCTGGCATGGCCTGACCCAGGCCCCTGGCACAGTGCTGCTCCTCAAGACAAGGGCACAAAGCCCTTGATGGATCCCAGGTACCTATTTTTGCTCAGAGTATTAAGGGCCAAACCAAGGAACATTCCAGCTCTATCCAATGTGGCACACTGACAGAACACAGAGGGATTTGAATTGGGACTGCCCAAGCAGCAATCATGACAGCCATAGTGGCCAATCCCCCACCACACACCTGGCACCGGCTCCAGGCCTGGCCTGGATGGGCAGCAGGTGTGGACTGAGTGTAGGTCCATCTTGTGCCAGGCACTGTGCTTGGCCCCCCTGACCTAGAGAAGTCTCGTCCAGGGCCAGCATTGGAACAGCTTCATCTAGATGGGAAGGGTAACACCTAAACAGATACCCACAAAGACGGCACAGAAAGGGGCCCTCATTCCACTGTGGGAAGAGGCAGGCCAGAAATCCTGCAGGAAGCCTCAGCTGAGCCTTCTGAACAAGCAGGCAGGAGCCAGGCAAAGTGGGAGGTGGCTGGGCATTCCAGCAGGGGGTGTGCCCAGGAGTGGAGGCAGCAGAGGGACAGTGAGCCGGCCTTGTGGCCAGGAACATGCAGGTGGCTGGGAAGTGACTGCTGGGGAGAGGACACAGGAGGGAGAGGCTGAGTGAGCAGCGAGGCAGGTCCCTGAGGGCCCGAAGGAATGCTGGCTCAGGAGGCGGACTTGACCCGATAGCCCAGAGGGAAGTGGCAGCTGAAGAACCAGCAGGGCTGTGTGGAGCCAGGCCTGGATTGGGACCAGGGAGGAGCCTGGGGGCCATCCAGGGAGAGGCGAGGGTCCTGAACCAGGGCAGGCATCCGAGTGAGGCTCAGGAGCCAGGAGAGACAAGAGAGAACCAACTGGGAGTGAGGAATGAAGGGCACAGGCGGTGGTCTGGTTTGCGGCTGGGGCTGGCTGGCTGCAGTGGTACCACTTCTGGAGGTAGGGCCGTGGGAGGGGAGGGGAGCATGTAGGCATAAAGCTCCTGACCTATTATGATTCTTACTGCCACCGTCATGAATGAGTGTTTGGGGTCTGGCAGTGCAGACATCGCTGGGGGTTGAGACTGAGCTGGGGTCTCCTCTGTGACCAGCCCCAGAAGCCTGTCCAGCCCTGGTCTGGGATGGGCAGGGCAGGCCTAAGTCAGAGACACCCTCCATGCTCTTCCATCCTGGGGAAGAAGGTGAGATGGGGTCTCCCAGCAAACTTTCCCTGTGTCTGCGAAGGGAGGAGGACAAAGGAGCAGGCAGGGAAAGAGGTTGAATACAACGGAGCGTCCGTGGGAACCAGAGACCGTTCGAGACAGAAGTAAACAGGTGGGGACAGTGGCAAAGGTGGCCTCTGAGCTTCTTGTGGTCTCCCTACCCTGCTGCAGAGAATGCGCAGCCAGCACACGGGGTACCCAGGGCACAGCTCCTTGAGTGATGGATGCTGGCAGAAGAGAAGGCCCTTTACAAACTGCAAAGCCCTGGGCCAAATGCCAGGGGTCATCGTCCAAGGTGAGGAGAGGCCAGGCTGCTTCTGGAGAGATGGGGCAGAGGCCTCACACCAGATTCTGCCCTGATCAGCTTCATGGTCCTGGGCTGGCACCAAACCCTGCTGAGCCTCAGCTTCCTGGGGTGCCAAATGGGGACTATAACTTCTCCACCTAAGGCTATTGAGAGGGTTAAATCTGGGTGGAGGAGGGGGTTTGCACAAATGCGACTTCCTTGGAATTCATAACATCAACTACTAAGTGGGTGAGAGGCCAGGGCGCCATCACATCCAAAAGGGTTGGGCAGGATTCTCCAGAAAGTTTTCGTTGATCAAATAAAAAAACTAATGATCCAGAGGGTGGAGTTCATACGAGGCAGGGTCCAGGGGCCGCCACTGAACACCCTCAACTCTCTACTGAGGGACCCGGAGAGGGAGAGGAACTGCCACGGTGCTCCTAAGTGGGCTGTGGGGATTCAGAGTGACCCCTAAGCTGCCCCTCGGGCGGGCGGGTCCCCCTGGGGGACTGAACTCCCCTTCCCCCCACAACACCTCACGGGGGTCCAGGCGCGTTCTAGCGACCGGGCGGGCACCGAGGGCGGCCGTGGGACCCGGGACCGCGGGGGAGGGGCATGACGGGGCAACTCGGGGGCGGGGAGGATGGCGCGGGGCGCGGGGAGGGGGCCTGCTCACCGGCCGCTCCGCCTCTCGGGCCTGCTGTCCCGCCCGCCGCGGGGTTCCAGGCGACAGCGCGCGGGGGCCCGGGGCGCGCCCCCCGAGTAACCCGTTCGGGCCCGGGACAGGGGTCGCCTTGCGCGTTGCAGAGCCGGCGGGATCCGCGGCCCTCCAACTTCGGGGACCTTGCCGGGACTTTGGGACCAGCCACTCATCAGCTTGGAAGGGGAAACTGAGGCCCGAAGCGGGCAGTGCCTCAGGGCTCTTGCCCGCCTCCTGCGCGCCACCGCGCCACGGCCCCAGCCCCGAAGTACTCACCGGCCCGTGAGTGGGCCGCACGCGGCGCCGCGACGCCCTGGGGTCTCTGGGCCGGCAGTAAAGTTGTTCGGGAGCAGCAGAACACAGCAAAATCGGCAGAGCGACTGCCGCGGCGGAGCAAACTGCACTGGCTGCTGAATAGCCGGCTAGCGCTGCCCTCGGCACGAGGGGGCGGGGAAGGGGCGGGGCCTTCGGCCGCCCTCCACTCCAGACGCGGTCCCCCGGATGCGGCGCCAGCTCGGCCTGCTGAGTGGCCGGTGCAACCGCCAATCACACCACAACTCCGCCAATCAGAGTGCGCCTCGCCGAGCTGCTGCCCGGCACTCCCCCTGCGCTGTTGGGCCCGAGGGGCCAGAGGGCGGGTCTGGCTCGCCCACAGCGAAAGTTTCCGAGCGGACTCGGGCCCCGGCCCCGCCCCGGCCACAGAACGTCCAGTTGCTTAGAGAGGCCGCTTGCCGTCTCCTGTAACAGGTGGTTTGGACCCGTGGAGGCGGCTGCGGCCACCTTTCATCCACCACTCCGGGCTCAGCGGCCCCAACTGCAGATTCATTACATTTGCTGTTGCAATATTAACACACGTCTTGAGCGCCTATTCCGGCGCTGCAAGAGCGTCTAAGGGCTCCCCTAATAACAGCAGCAGAGATGGAAAAATGGGGCCTGTTTGAAACGTGTGTCTGCAGCCAAGTGCCGCTTTCAGTGTACAGAATCAAATGCAATGTAGCAAGCTTTTCACACGGTGACTGTGGGATTCCTTTAAAGTGTGTGTTAGCCCAGGGAGTGAGCAAGGCTCCGGCAGTTTGGAGACCCTCTCCTTTGGTTCCTGTCTGGGAGGCGTGGTTTGGAGATGAGAGGCCCTCGGGCATGTGAGACCCTGCCTGCTCTGTCTCTGGTCCCCACAGCCAACTTGAGATACCTGTCCTAGTTATCACAGCAGAAACTGCGGCTCGGAGTGACTGTTGGAGATAGTACTTACCAACATGTTGGGAGCAGATATTCCAGATGGCTTTGGAGATGAGTTCTGAACACACTACTTTGCAGGACTTTTGTCAAAGCGGCATAGTTCATGTCAGTCACTTCATTTGATTCTCCAGCTGCCCCCACTGCCCACCCTCGATCCCCAATGTTCACCTGTGACACTGTGAGGCTCGCAGAGGAAGGAGGAAACCTGCCGTGAGCCTCGCCTGCTCTGTCCAGGTTGGCTTAGGGGCTTTCACAACTTTCACGGGCCCCCCTGGTAACCCAAGGAGGCAGGTGGCATTGGGCCCATTTTTATTGATGTGAAAATTGAGGCTCAGACATAGTTATTTGCCCAAAGTCTTGAAGATGTCTTTCCACCTTATCATACACTAACTGTAGAAAATTTGGAGAATTACTAAAAGTAGAAAGGAGAAAAAAATCACTCAAAGATGATTACTGTTGACATTTTGAGACTGATGCACATTTAAGAAAATAATAAATATTAATGTGAACACACAATCACAGAGAGGCTGACGCACTTCACAAACCCTTTGCAGGGGCTCCTTAAGCAGAGAGAAGAGGATAGATTGAAGAGTTCCTCCTGTGGAGGTCTAAGGGAAGAGAGAAAGTGCAACAAAAATCTGCAAGACAGCTTAGGGAGTCTCCATCAGAACACAGCAACACGGAACATACGCCACGGAGCTGGAGACTGAAAAAGCAACAGGCAAATTCAGAAAGAGAAGAGTGGAGGTAAGGACAAATGAGCAAACTGGAAGATAATGTGGAGTAAATGCTGCATGATATAGAGGAAAAGCACTTGAAAATCATCAGTACAAAAAGCAGAGACTGGAAAGACAGTTCCAGGAGGTGTATTACGCAAAGGATAGGTACTGCAGGAAGAGCTATAGGGGAAACAGAGGTTAGCAAAGTGCCAGGAGAAAGTGTCCCTGGGAATCCCAGATGCCAAGGAAAAAGAGAGGGTATTGCAGAGTTCCAGAAAGAACAGGTCACATCTAAGGGGAGGAAAGTTGAAGTGGTTCCTAGGGGACTTTGGAGCAATGTCCAGGGACTCTGATTATAGGATCAAGGATCCTTACCGTCCTTACCGTGGCTACTACAAGATTCATCTGTCTGGACAAAAGAAAGAAAATATCCAATGTGGCAGGACAGAGAAAGGACCCCAGCCATGTCCCCTTTTAGAGGAAGATATTCAGAGTTCCCCCGTCACCGAGACAGTTCAATCACAGTAGAGATTTCAAGATAGAGCAAACGCTCAGAACAGGAAGTGGTGTTGAGCAATGACCCTTGCAAAATATACAGTATGGCTAATCCACATGTGCCTGTGATTTTGTAACTAGCAATGTCACATAAGGATTCTTAAAACATAAGCTACATGCTGCAAGAGAAAGTTGTATTAGCCTGGAACTAAAAAAAAAAAAAGAAGAAGAAAATAGAATCTTATCATGGAGAAGTCAGAATATTTTAAGATCACATTTGGTTGAGGGGAGAAGGAGGAAGTAAAAGGATCTGATTTGGTGAGTGGGGAAGGAAAGCCTTTTGGTAGTGGAGGGGGGGCTTCATTACCATTTACTTTTAATACATTAGCAGGGGAAGATTGGTTTAATTATGACTCTCAGGAATTGGAAAGTAGCAACTCACGGGAAAGAAGCAGAGTAGAACTCCTGAATTACTAGGTAGAAGTTGGGGGAGGGATGGAGGGAGAGTAAGGAAGCAAAATTAAGGGGGAAAAGTAAATACTAGCAAGAACAATAAGCTTAATGACAGTAAACATGAGATAAAATAAATAAAGCCATGGCTACCAGACTTCATAACACAGGTGAATGGGCTGAATTTCCCATCCAAAGTCTGTAAGATTGGGGCATAAACTAAAGTCCAGTTAAGCGCTATTTACAAGAAACACACCAAAAATATTGAGAAATAGAAGCTCACAGCAGACATTTGCAAAATGGCAAATTACTATTGATAAGGAAGACTGCGTGGTGGAAAGCATTCACGGGAACAGAGTGGTATTATGTAAGGGTGCCAGGCACAATCCACAGAGATTTCATTGTCATGAATCTGAATGAGCCAGAAAATCTAGTAGCCACACACTTAAAGCAGTAACTGCTAGAAATACTAGAACTCATTAAAACACAGCTCTGGTGGGAGAAAGAGCCAGCTGTTCAATGCTGTCTCTTCTAGGACGCCTGTCCTTGTTCCACCAAGAGCTGAGCCCTGCGTGTTTCTGTTGAGTATTGAATGAATGAATGGATGGATGGATGGATGAATGAGTCACCTATGCCAGGACTTCATACAAGCTCTTTCTTGCCCACAGGACAGTGTCCAAACTCTTTAACCTGACATCCAAATATGCCCCCCACAATTCAGTCCTTTGATGTCTGCCCATGATTTTCAGACTCTGCATTCAAGTTCTTGCTCCACTTCCTTCCCTACACCTATTTAAAACCTACTTCCATTTACTCAACAAACGTTTACTGACTTTTGGCCGGGCGTGGTGGCTCATGCCTGTAATCCTAGCCCTTTGGTGGGCCAAGGTTAGTGGATCACTTGAGGTCAGCAGTTTGAGACCAGCCCGGCCAACGTGGTGAAACCCCATCCCTACTAAAAATACAAAAAAAATTAGCCGGGCGTCATGGCGCATGCCTGTAATCCCCGCTACACAGGAGGCTGAGGCAAGAGAATCGCTTGAACCCAAGAAGCGGAAGTAGCGATGAGCCGAGATCACACCACTGCACTCCAGCCTGGGCAACAGAGTGAGACTCCGTCTCAAAAATAATAACAATAATAATCATAATAAAATAAATACAAATAAAAAAAATGTTTAGTGACATCCTGCCTGTTGCAGGCATTGGGCTACATGCCAAGTACTCAAAGGAAATGAAGACAGAGGCTTGGTGAGTTATCATCTGAAAGACAGCAGAGTTTGGGGGTTTACAGGCTATTGGGGTACCAGGCCCCCAACAAGATCACTTCCTGGAGCCTGTGAATGGCACCTTATTTAGAAAAGGGTTTTTGCAGGTGTGATTAAATAAGGATTTTGAGAAGGGGCCATTAGCCTGGCCGATCTCCTTGCAGGAGAGAGGCAGACAGAGATTCGGCCACACACAGAGAAGTTGATGTGGACATGGAGCAGAGAGAGGTTCCAAGACGTGGGCATTGAAGATAGGAGTTCTGTGGCCACAAGTGAAGGGATGCGGGCAGTCCCTGGACTCTGGAAGAGCAGGGAACAGATTCTCCTTGATTTTTGCCCAGTGATACTGATTTCAGACTTCCAGCCTCCAGAACTGTGGCGGAATCCATTTCTGTGGTTTAAACTACCCAGTTGTGGCAATGAGTTTTTAGCCCACTGAGTTAATGAGATAAAAACAACATGGGACAGGCATGGTGGCTCACACCTGTAATCCCAGCACTTTGGGAGGCCTAGGGGGGTGGATCACCTGAGATCGGGAGTTCAAGACCAGCCTGACCAACATAGTGAAACCCCATCCCTACTAAAAATACAAAATTAGCCAGACTTGGTGGCGCATGCCTGTAATCCCAACTACTGGGGAGGCTGAGGTTGCAGTGAGCCGAGATCATGCCATCACACTCTATCCTGGACAACAAGAGTGAAACTTCATCACAAAAAACAAACAAACAAACAAACAACAACAACAAAAAAACATGTGGCGCTGGCTGGGTGTGGTGGCTCACACCTGTCATCCCAGCACTTCAGGAGGCCAAGCCCCAGGGATTGCTTGAGCCCAGAAGTTCAAGATCAGCCTAGGCCAGGCGCGGTGGCTCAAGCCTGTAATCTCAGCACTTTGGGAGGCCGAGATGGGCGGATCACGAGGTCCGGAGATCGAGACCATCCTAGCTAACACGGTGAAACCCCGTCTCTACTAAAAAAAATACAAAAAACTAGCCTGGTGAGGTGGCGGGCGCCTGTAGTCCCAGCTGCTCCGGAGGCTGAGGCAGGAGAATGGCTTGAACCCGGGAGGCGGAGCTTGCAGTGAGCCGAGATCGCGCCACTGCACTCCAGCCTAGGCGACAGAGCGAGACTCCATCTCAAAAAAAAAAAAAAAAGATCAGCCTAGGCAACATGGCAAAAACCCATCTCCACAAGAGAATTTAAAAATCAGCCAGATGTGGTGGCATGTGCCTGTAGTCCCAGCTACTCAGGAAGCTGAAGCGAGAAGATTGCTTGAACTGGGGAGTTCGAGGCTGCAGTGAGCCAAGATTGCACCACTGCACTCCAGCCTGGGCATCAGAGTGAGACCTTGTCTCAAAAGAAAAGAAAGGAGAAGAGATAAGAAAAGAGCAGAACATGTCGGGGCATGGCGGCCACACATTGGACTTCCAGCAGAGCGCAACCATAGGACCACCCATGTCGGCATCCCTGGGAGCCAGGCCCAGGAATCTGCACTGTGACAGGCTCCTGGCGGGGGATTGTGAGACACAGGAACATTTGAGACCCATACTATAAAGCAGGGTGGTTCATAGTGTGATGGGTCCACCAGACCAGCAACATCAGCATCCAGCATTCCTCAGTCATCTGGGCGCCTGTTACAAATGCAGAATCCCGTGCCAGCCATGGACCTCCTCAGTCAGAATTTGCACTTTAATAAGATGCCCTTGGGATTTGCATGCCCATTAAGGTTAGAGCCAGTGGTGGCATGTGCCTGTAGTCCTAGCTACTCAGGAGGCTTGGGCAGGAGGATTGCTTGAGCCCAGGAGTTCAAGACCACTCTGGACGATATAGTGAGACCCTGTTTCTAAATAAATGAATAAAGCAAGCTGGAGAAGCCGTGCTCCAAGCCGGAGGTGCTTAGCTCAGGCTGTGCACATAGAGCCACCTGGAGAGCTTGTCCTGCCCAGGTCACCTGGACCAGAAGTCTGCATTTTATGGGGAGTCCTGGATAGGGGTGCAGCAGAGCAGCCGCATGGGTGCCTTTCTAATTTAGCAAGGTCTGGAGCTCACTCAGGCCATGTGCCCCATCCGCTGCCTCTTTTCTGAGGCGATCCCGCCAGGCCTTGACCACGCCTAAGGTAGGAAGCTCTCTTTGCTGTTATACCCCAATGGATCTTCGTAACATGATGTGACACGCAGGGTGGCCTCCCTCGCTGTCCGAGAGTCTGAGGCTATGGAAGCTCCCCAGGATCATACACCCTGCAGCTGCTGTACCATAGAGCCTCTGGATTCCCACCCTCCTCCTTCCTTCTCCCCGACTTCCCTGCTCCTATCCCACCCTAGGCCCGCCACTCCTTCTCCCTCCTTCCCAATGTTCCCTTTATAAACCTGAGTTCCCTGCCCACTCTGCAGTCTCCTTGGAATCACAGCCCAAGTGGCTGGAGTTGTGGCTGGTGGGGGTGTCGTGGGGGGCTTGGTGCTGGTCACACGGCTCTGTGTCACCAGGGCTGGTGCCACATCAGAGGCCCACGCCTGCCAGCACCTCCACACACACCCCCGTGCACACGCCCACCTGCACACACACATACTGCGTTGTCACCGGGTAGCTCTGAGCCCTCCCATGGGTCTGAGTCGTGATGTGCTCATCTCTGAAGGCAGAGAGCGAGTGCCACTTAACAGCCCGCAGATGAGTCACCAAGTGCATTGGGAGGTTTCATTCGGGGAATTTAAAAAAAAAAAAAAAGCCAGGATGCAAAAGCAACTTTGAGGCAGAAGGAAAATGCCCTGTGTGGGGAGAGGCGCTGTTCCCAGACCTGCCTGTGTCCCAGTCGTGTTCCTATGTCACTGAGCAGTGCCAGGTGAGGTCCCCCACCTCCCCAAGCCCTCACCTTTGAAATGGGCCCAGCCTGCCCTGGGTGCAGGGAAGAGTGACCATGACAGCAGCCAGTATGGGACCTGGGCACAGGTCTCAGGTCCCAGGGCTGTGTCACCAGGACTGGACACTGGACACAGGACACGGCAGCAGCAGGGGCCTCATTTGCTGAGCACATCAATGTGCCCACACCACACAGCTGTCGTTTCATGCTGAGTCTCTCTTACAAATGTCAGTCATTGGCAGGAAGGGGCATTCGTTCAACACCTGCTACCTGAAGTGCAGAAGGGGAGCTTGCTGGATTTCACAGATGGGTAAGTGTGCAGTGGCATTGCCGCAGGGATTGGAGGCCGTCGGACCAAAGAGGTGACCCAGAGTGGCCACGGGCACAGCACTCAACCTCAGAGCCTCTGGTTCTTGGTCTATAGCCTGGGGACGATCCCACCTCCCAGGTTGTTGTGTGGATTTAATGAGCCACCAGGTGTAATCGGTATTCAGGAAGGGGTGGCAATGGTCTCTGGTGTGGCTCCCTCACAGGTCTCGCTGGGTGCCATGGTGTGAGGTGGAAGGGTCTAAGGCACACAGCCCTGTACCTGCCCTGGAGGGGCTTGTTATGTCTGGAAACTGGAAACCCCAGCCACTGTTATTCTGGGGAGGGGCTAGCCGGAGGAGAAGTGATGCCAGCCTACAGCTTCCTGGCAGGGGGAGAAATTGCAGCAGGTGACGGTGATCAGGGAAGGCTCCCTGGAGGAGGGGCTGGCTTTATTCTTCCCCCTACTCCCCTAAGTATTTTTGAGATAGAGTCTCACTCCATTGAGTATAGTGGTACCATCTTGGGTCACTGCAGCCATGACTTCCCAGGCTCAGGTGCTCCTCGTTCCTCAGCCTCCAGAGTGGCTGGGACTACAGGCAAACACCACCACATCTAGCTACTTTGTGTATTTTTGTAGAGAAGGGGTTTTGCCGTGTTGCCCAGGCTGGTCTTGAACTCCTAAGCTCAAGTGATCTTCCCATATCTTTCTGCCCCGCAAAGTGCCAGGAGTACAGGTGTGAGCCCCCACACCCAGCCACCCCCTACGCCTTTTTAATAGACCTTATTTCTAAGAGCAGTTTGGGGTTCCCAGCAAAGCTGAGTGGAAAGTGCAGATAGTTCCCATAGACCCCACCCCTCCCCATGCAAAGCCTCCCCCACACCTGTTCCAATGGATAACCCGCACTGACACATTGCTATCTCCCAGAGCGCAGCATTTACATCGGGGTCCACGCTGGGCATTGTGCATTCTGTGGGTTTGGAAAAATGGAGAATGACATGGACCACCGCTGCAGCATGAGACAGAGCAGCCTCACTGTCCTAAAGCTCTTCACGCTCCACTGATTCATCCCTTCCTCCCGCTGCCTCATGGTAACCACTGATCTTTTCCCAGTCTCCATGGTTTTGCCCTGTCTGGAAGGTCACAGAGTTGGAATGGTGCAATGTGTAGACTTTTCATCCTGGCTCCCTTCACTCTGTGATATGCAGCTCAGCTTCCTCCATGGCTTGGTAACTCATTTCTCTTTATTGCTGAGTAATATTCCATTGTCTGGATGGACCACAGCTTATGGATCCACGTATGTATCTACTCCCCTCCTGAAGGACATTGTGATGGCTTCCAAGAGGCACTGACTTTAAATCAGGGAACTGAGCATGGGGAGGGGTTATGACACTCTTAGGCAATGTCATTAGACCTGGAGCAACTCACTGGACCTCCCTGAGCGTCAATTCAGTAAATCCTTTGCCCCAAAGGGTTATTGGGAAGACCTGGGAGCTAACCTGTGTGGAAGTGGAGCTGGTGGACATCGGTTTCCTCCATAACCACACCAGAGACCATTGCCACTCCTTCCTGAATACCGATTACACCTGGTGGCTCATTAAATCCACACAACAACCTGGGAGGTGGGATCGTCCCCAGGCTATAGACCAAGAACCAGAGGCTCTGAGGTTGAGTGCTGTGCCCGTGGCCACTCTGGGTCACCTCTTTGATCCAATGGCCTCCAATCCCTGCGGCAATGCCACCGCACACTTACCCATCTGTGAAATCCAGCAAGCTCCCCTTCTGCACTTCAGGTGGCTGTAAAGAAGATAAGACACAGGTCACAAAAGATGTTTTTTTAGACAAACACCCCCGGGGTGTGGTTTGGGGTGGAGGAGCATTTGCAGCATCTCCTTTTTTTTTTTTTTTTTTTTTTGAGACAGAATCTTGTTCTGTCACCCAGGCTGGAGTGCAGTGGCATGATCTCGGTTTACCACAACCTCAGCCTCCTGGGCTCAAGCAATCCTTCCACTTCAGCATCCCAGCACCCCTGTAGCTGGGACTACAGGCACACTCCACCACTCCCAACTAATTTTTTTGTTTTAATATTTTTTGTAGAGATGGGGTCTTACATGTTGCCCAGGCTGCTCTTGAACTCCTGGGCTCAAGCAATCCACCTGCCTCAGCCTCCCAAAGTGCTGGGATTACAGGCGAGAGCCACCACGCCTGGCCTCCTCCCTCACTTCTTTCAGCCCTGAGTCCCTCCTGTCATCTTTTCAAATCCCAGAGCTAGGCTGGGTGCGGTGGCTCACGCCTGTCATCCCAGCACTTTGGGAGGCTGAGGCAGGCAGATCAAGGGGGCCAGAGGTCGAGACCATCCTGGCCAACATGGTGAAACCCTATCTCTACAAAAAATACAAAAATTAGCTGGGCATTGTGGCGTGTGCCTTTAGTCCCAGCTACTTGGGAGGCTGAGGCAAGAGAATCATCTGAACCTGGGAGGCAGAGGTTGCAGTGAGCCGAGATCGCGCCAATGCATACCAGCCTGGTGACAGAGCAAGACTCTCTCTCTCAAAAAAAAAAAAAAAAAAAAAAAAAACCGAAAAATGAAAAACCAGAGCTGGTGGGAGAGAGAACTTCTTGTTCACTTTAGCAGGAAACAATAGAACAAAATTTTAGACATCACAGCACTTAGGAAATGTCAAGAAGAGCCAAAAATTACCCAACTCAGAATCCTCCCAAAACTTTCCGGACACCTGCTTGGCTTGGCAGCAGCGATCAGAATAGCACAGCTCCCTGTTGCCATAGAGACAGGCAGAGAAAGTGGGGGGCGGGGTGGGGAGCACTTTTGATGTTTGTGGGAGCAATTTGAACAGTTTTAGCAAAGGAGATACTGTTTTTGACAATCTTTAGAAATATAAATTACCCAGAAGCTTGCTGTGATCACAGATCATTGTTTTCCTTAATTGTTCAATACAATGGAAGCTGCCAGACTCTGGTTGCAACTTGCTTTGTGAAATGCCAAAGAGCTTCTGGTAAGAGAAAGAGAAGAAACCTGGGTATAGGAATGATCTTGGCACTCTCTCTAGGACTGCCGTTCTGGTGGGACCCAAAATGCTACATGAACTCGTTTCGAGTTTTTCCTAGGGGAAGTATAGTCCTGGTGGTGATTCTCAATTCTACTTACCTTTGTCCTGCCCCTGTTCAGGGACCACAGGCTGGCACCTTGAGAGCTCATCCTCTTTGTCCCTGAGCAAAGAGGGACAGTCTGGCCTGACATCTGTGCAGAGACCCTGCCTGCAGAGACACTGGGGGCCCAAGACATGCTGAGCTTTGAAAGCAGCACAGGCAGGTATTTTCAGAATAAGGCTCAGGGTGGCAAGTGCGGAGCATGGACGGTAGGATCCAGAGATGGACTGCGAGGGGCTGGGGAAAGGGTGGCACTGAGCTCAGTCTTAAAGAAGGAACAGCTATCAGGTGGGTTCCATCACTCCCCCTATTTTATGGTTCAGGAAACAGAGCTTTTACTGCCTTGTCTGGGGTCAGGTGGTAGTTGATAGAGACAGAATTCATGCCCAGCCTGACCTCACTCTTGTTTTTTTTTTTTTTTTTTTTTTTTAAGACGGAGTCTTGCTCCATCGCCCAGGCTGGAGTGCAGCGGCGCGATCTTGGCTCGCTGCAACCTCCACCTCCCGAGTTCAAGCAATTCTTATGCCTCAGCCTCCCAAGCAGCTGGCGCTGGTCACCACGACCAGCTAATTTTGTATTTTTAGTAGAGGTGGAGTTTCACCATGTTGGCCAGGCTGGTCACGAACTCCTGACCTCAGGTGATCTGTCCGCCTTGGCCTCCCAAAGTGCTGGGATTACAGGCGTGAGCCACCGTGCCCGGCCCAGCCTGACCCACTCTTGACAGCTCAGAGCCTCCTGTGGGAATCAAATGGAATTGATCTTTTGCAACTGAGGTTCAGAAAGGTTAAGATGCTTGTTCGAGGCCACAGAGCCAAGGACCAAATCTTGTCTTCTCCCTCCTGGCATTTCTCACACCCCGACTGCTCATTATCAACCTGCCACATCTTAGACTGCTACCTCTGAGGTTCCTCTGGGAGTTGAATGACGGGTAAATGTTTTACATCAGTGCACCTGGGTATGTGTCTCTATGTTGGCTTTGCTATGGAACTTGCACAGCGGTTATCCTGTATGACCAGATGGAGTCAGACCTTCCTGAAGGTGAGATAAGATGTGTGTGCACATCTGCCTTCTCCCCACACCTCTGGGCCAAGGGAAGGGCTATTGAACTGAATTGCAGAAAGGCTTTGCAAATTATAAAGTGCTAATAAGGCCATGCTTGGTGGCTCACACCTGTAATCCCAGCACTTTGGGAGGCCAAGGAGGGCGGATTACTTGAGGTCAGGAATTCAAGACCAGCCTGGCCAACATGGTGAAACCCCATCTCTACTAAAAATACAAAAACTAGCCGGGCATGGTGATGCGCACCTGTAGTCCCAGCACTTTGGGAGGCCGAGGCGGGAGAATCACTTGAGGTCAGGAGTTCGAGACCAGCCTGATCAACATGGTGAAACCCATCTCTACCAAAATTACGGAAATCAGCTGGGCGTAGTGGCATATGCCTGTAGTCCCAGTTACTCGGGAGGCTGAGGCATGAGAATTGCTTGAACCTGGGAGGAAGAGATTGCAGTGAGCTTTTACCACTGCACTCCAGCCTGGGCGACAGAGCAAGACTCTGTCTCAAAAAATTAAAAAAAAAAAAGGGCTTATAAAACTTCTTGACTATAACGATTAAGATCGGTACTGCCTGAGGAACAACTGAGCTCTTTGATAGAAAGCTGAGAGCATCACTATCAGGAATTTCTCACAAAATGAAAAAGTCGTGAGAAGTAATTGTGGGAAGCGCCGCCTCCAGCCTGGAGGGGAGATGGCTTGCAGGGGCGTGAGCCGCCAGCCGGCCTTTGCGCTCGCTGCCCACCCTGGAGCACCCTTCCCTGCTCCAGGTCATCTTAGAGGGGACTTCTCCGACAGCCCTGACTCCCCAAGGCTGTGATCTCTCTGCCATTTCTTTCATCCACAGGCCTGGTCACGGTCCTGAGGTTGTTTGTATTATTACTTGTTGAAATGATGAATGAATGAATGAATGAATGGATGGATGCTTTCACATCCTCCACACAGTAGTCCAAATGACATCAATCCCATCATGTCACTCTCTTGCTTAAAACCCTCCATAGACTTCCTGATGCACTTAGAAGAAAACGCCCACTCTTTCCTGTGGCCTCCCAGAGTGACTCTCCCCGCTGAGCTCAGGCCCCGTCTGCCCCTCACACCCACGCAGCCACACTGGCCTCCTTCCTGTCCCCTGAAGACACCAAGTTCTTTCCCAGTCCAGGGCCTTCGCCCATGCTCCTCTCTCTGCCCAGAGTCCCTGCTTCACTCTTAGCCCTCCTTCCCCACACCTTCACATGGCGTCCTCTCCTGCTGCCCTCCACTGCACCCTCCCACCCCTGCTCAATGCAGGCTTTCTTGGTCTCCCTTGTTTGTATTTTGTTTGTGTCTTTGCCTGTGAATTGCGTCTTCCTCGTTCTCCCTTCCTGGCCTGCAGATGGCTGGCCCACTGGTTTCTGCCCCTCGCTGGTGGTGCCCTGGCTGCCGTAACAAAGCGCCACAATGAGTGGCTTCAGACAACAGAAATGCATTCTCCCAAACAGTCCTAGGGTCAGGAGTCTGCAACCCAGGTGTGGGCAGGGTTGGCTCCTTCCTTGGTCCCTGCCTCTCTCCTGGCTTCACTGGTTGCTGGCGGTCTTTGCGGCGGTATCGCTCCCATCGTGTCCCCATTGTTCCATGGAGTCTTCCCTGTCTGTGTTCACATGGCATGAGCTTCTCTGTGTCTGTATCCAGTTTCCTCTTCTTCTTCTTTTTTTTTTTTGAGATGGAATCTTGCTCTGTCTCCCAGGCTGGAATGCAGTGGCCTGATCTTGGTTCACTGCAACCTCCACCTCCTGGGTTCAAGCGATTCTAATATGTGATTCTAATACAGCACTTGAGTTTTTTGTTTGTTTGTTTTTTGAGACAAGGTCTCACTATGTCACCCAGGTTTGAAGTGCAGTGGTGTGATCACAGTTTACTGCAGCCTCGACCCCCTGGGCTCAAGAGATCCTCCCACGTCAGCCTCCTCAGTGGCTGGGACTCTAGGTACACGCTGGCGCACCCGGCTAATTTCTATAATTTTTGTAGAGATGGGGTCTTGCCATGTTACCCAGGCTGATCTCAAACTCCTGAGCTCAAGTGATCTGCCCGCCTTGGCCTCCCAAAGTGCTGGGATTACAGGTGTGAGCCACCATGCCCATCCAAACTGACCATTTTAACTATTTTATTTTATTTTATTTTATTTTTTTGAGATGGAGTCTTACTCTGTCACCCAAGTTGGAGTGCAGTGGTGTGATCTCAGCTCACTGCAACCTCTACCTCCTGAGTTCAAGCGATTCTCCTGCCTCAGCCTCCCGAGTAGCTGGGTTTACAGGCATGCACCACCATGCCCGGCTAATTTTTGTATTTTTAGTAGAGATGGGTTTTCGCCACGTTGGCCAGGCTGCTCTTGAACTCCTGACCTCAGCCTCCCTTGGCCTCTCAAAGTGCTGGGATTATAGGCGTGAGTTACTGTGCCCAGACTCCTCTTTTTAAAAGGGCACCAGTCCTCAGAGTAGGGCCCCTCCTAGCTGCTACAGGTGGTGAGACAGACATGAGCAGGGCAGGAGAAGGCTTCCCCAACCCACTAGGAATGTCAGGGTATTTGCTGCCGGTCACATAATGACCTCATCTTCCCTTGCTTACCTCTTCCAAGACCCTATTTCCAAATGAGGTCATATTCTGAGGTTCCAAGTGGGCATGGATTTAGGGGCCATTCAAGCAGTACACCCACACTGTCCCTAGCAACCAGTCCAGGGTATTTATTGACTGATCAATCAGATAATCACTGTGACCTGAGGAGGGTGAGAGGTGACCGGGAGGGCCCGCACTCCCACCTTTCCTCGTTTCTTGAACCACTGGACTTCCCGGTCAGCCTCAGGTCAGCCTGGAGGGCAGAGGTCAGCAGCATCCCAGAAACGCAGGTCCCAGGGCAGCAGCCTTACCAGAGGGTGACTCCAGGTCACTGGGCCTGCTGCAGCTTCTTGTCTGGCAGAGGCTAGATGATCATCTTGCCAGATTTGCAGAGCAGCTTCAGGTGCCTGATGGATGAACAGAACCTCAGAGCCTTTCTCACTTCAAGGCTGTGTGATTTTCCAACATCACAACCCCAGCCAGGTACGGTGGCTCCCACCTGTAATCCCAGTGCTTTAGGAAGCCAAGGTGGGAGGATTGCTTGAGCCCAAGAGTTACAGACTAGCCTGGGCAACACAGTGAGACCACGTCTGTATTAGTCCATTTTCACACTGCTATAAAGAATTGCCCAAGGCTGGGTAATTTATAAAGGAAAGAGGTTTAACTGATTCATAGTTCAGTATGGCCGGAGAGGCCGCAGGAAACTTACTATCATAGTGGAAGGTGAAGTGGAAGCAAGGAACCTTCTTCACAAGGCAGCAGGAAGGATAAGTGCTGAGCGGAGGGAGAAGAGCCCCTTATAGAACTATCAGATCCCATAGAACTCACTCACCGTGATGAGAACAGCATGGGGGAAATGCCCCCATGATCCAATCACCTCCCCGGTCTCTCCCTTGACATGTGAGGATTATAGAGATTACAATTCAAGATGAGATTTGGGTGGGGACACAAAGCCTAACCATATCACTGTCTCTACAGAAAATATAAATAGATAAATAATTAATCAGCCAGCATGGTGGCCCACACCTGTCGTCCCAGCTACTCTAGAGACTGAGGCTGGAGGATCACTGGAGCCCAGGAGTTCAAGGCTACAGTGAGCTACGATTGAGCCACTGCACTCCAGCCTGGGTGACAACTCCCAGTGCCCTCAGGCTGTGTATGGTCACGTGACTGCTTCTTACCAATGGAAGCCTGGGAAATGATACGTCTCACTTCTGCGCTGTGGGTTTAAAGAAGCCTCTACCGTCTCTACACAGTCATCCTCCAACTGCCAACCAGGAGGGGGCCCTCTGAAGCCCTGGGGAGCGTTAAACCACAGGCTAGACGCAGGTTGGGTCCCTGAGTCACCGTGTGGAGGAAGGTGGCCCACCATCCAGGAGCGCCAGCTTGCACTGTTAGGGAACAAAAATGAACTTCTGTTGACCAAGCTCCTGCAATCTGGGGTTGATATGTTGCCGCAGCTAGCCTTGTCCCATCTAACACACAAGCCTGCCTTCAATCCCAGTCTCACCCTCTGCTAGCCAGCTTGCCTTGGGCAAGTGCCTTTCCTCCTCCCAGCCTTGGTTTCCCCATCTGTAACACAGGAGTAATATCTGCCTCCAAAAGCTGCTGTGAGGAGTATATACGGTAACTAATCCAGGCGCAGTGATCTGCACAAAAGCTGACACCAAGTAAGCAGCCTTAACCAAAGTTAACTTCCCTCTCTGCGGAACCCACACCTTTCCCAGGCCATTGTACAACCTCTGTCCCTCCCCCACTGGGGGCCAGGCATGACTGCACACACTGACAGAGGGTTTTGTGGAGCAGACTAGGCATTATCTGAATAACTCAATACCTAACAATAAACCAAAAGAGGCACTCACAATTATTGAAAGGAGACCAGAATGACAAACGTATTTCTTGACCTCTCTCTAGGGCATGCTGAACACCCAAATAAGCATTCTTTTCCAAGTCTCTGCACTGGTTATTCTCAAACATTAGCATGCAAATGCATCTCTTGGAGATAGTGTTACGTTGCAGATTCTACGTCAGTAGGACATAGGGAGTGCAATCTTGCTATTCAAAGTGCCATCTGTTTTTCCAGTGGTGCCAGCATCACCAAGGATGAGCTAGAAATGCAATCTAGCTCTGCCCTGGACCTGCCCATGGGAATCTGCATCCTAACCCAACCCCCATCTGATTCCTGAGCACAGTCACATTTGAGTCCTGTGCTCTAAAGTGACAGAGTTCAGACTTTGAGAGTCTGAATGAGGCAAGGTAGGAATTTTCACAGCTCTGAGAGCGGGTTCTCCTGAGAGGGGACAGACATGGCATTTGCACAGGCTCACACACTGCGGTATGAGAAACATGACCACACTCACTCATTTCTCTCATCATAGATCTTCACTTCCCTAGAACCCACCCTCCAGTTAGACACTAGCTGTGCCTCCTTTAGCCTGACGGTTCTCTGGAAGGTGCACGTCTGTCTCTCGGCCCAATTCAAAGAGGTGGGAGAGGCGGCCTAAGCCCCTGTCGGCCTGCTGGGCACCTGGAGCTATGGAAGAGGGACTGAGGCTCAGGGAGATTAAGTGACCACATCCCACAGCTACTATGGTTGCTGCAGGATTTGAATTTAGGATGATCTCGCTGGGCCCTACTCCCAGCAAGAGAAATGAACACAAAACCCTAGGGAGACAAATTAACCCAAAGCCCCAGGCGGTTCCTAACAGAGAGTGAAGTGTCTCTGACCTTTAGCTGCACGTTAAAACCCGTGAAAGAACTTTGAAACCAGAAGCTCAATCCCCCATCCCCCAACACAGATTTTGTTCCATTGGTCTGGGTGAGGCTGTCCAGGAGGCCCTGCTGGGTGGCTTGGGGGCCTGTGTAAAAGGCCAGGTGCACCGCTCCATGGTGGCAAAACCAGCCCAGCCCCCTGCTCTCTTACTAGGGCTCAGCATCCGGTACCAGAGCAGGCACATGGCATTGAGCTTAGCTTTCATGAACATATAGGCGTCCTCCAAGCACAGCTTGCAGGGAGGGGCTCAGGTAGATGGAACGGCATCCGCAGGGGTCCAGGTTTGCGGAAATGGGTCACCTCCCATGGTATCCCCATTTCCTCCCTTGTCTGCCCTCCAGGCTCACCAGAACAGCCTATGATGTCCGGGCTCATCAGTCCTTGGACAAAGCCCTCCAGGGCTTCTGTCTTCTCAATGTAAAAGCCAAAGTCCTTCCAATGCCCCCAAGGCCCTGCGTGGCCTGGCAGTGTGGGCCCCATCTCCCACCGCCAACTTTTTGTCCTCACTGGTCTCAAGCTGGCCTTGCCGATCGTGGAACATGCTGAGCCCACTCCTGCCTCAGGTCCTCACACTTACTGTTCCCTCTGCCTGGATGCTGCACAGCCACGCCCAGTTCATGATCCCAACACATGTGCCACCTTCTCAGGCACCCTCCCTGGCCACCTTAGGGGACACTGCAGCCCTCCCATCCCATCCGCCTTCCTGTCTCCCTGCTGGGTGCCATAAGCTTAGCTGTTGATTTCTTCGCCTGCCTCCCATTAGAACGTGAGTCCAAAGAGGGAGGGCTCTGTTTGCTCACTGCTGCCTCCCCAGTGCCTACAGCACTGCCTGGCACCAGGCAGGGGCTCTATAAATAGAGATGGAAAAAGGGAGGTGGGCAGGCAGGCTTGGGCTTAGGTGGGCCCAGCAAGAGATTCCCGTGGGCAGGACAGCTTGGTGTGCACGGCCAAGGAGGTTGGGTCCCAAGCCGAAGGACATCGAACTCCAGGCTGAGGAGTGTGGATGTCACCTGCTGTATCACCCGGGCAATAGGAAGCCCCTAAAACCTTTTTTCCCCCCAAGACAAAGTCTTGCTCTGTCGCCCAGGCTGGAGTGCAGTGGTGCGATCTCAGCTCACTGCAACCTCTGCCTCCTGGTTTCAAGCGATTCTCCTGCCTTCCGAGTAGTTGGGATTACAGGCATGCGCCACCACGTCTGGCTAATTTTGTATTTTTAGTAGAGATGTGGTTTCACCATATTGGCCAGGCTGGTCTCGAACTCCTGACCTCATGATCCACATGCCTCGGCCTCCCAAAGTGCTGGGATTACAGGTGTGAGCCACTGTGCCCCACCCCTAGAGGCTTTTAAGCAGGGAAGTGGCCTGGTCAGAGCCATGCTCTGGGGTGATATGGCCTCTACCACTTTGGCCCAGCAGGCTTGAGGATCTCAGTGAGTGCCCCTGGAAACAAGCAGAGGACTGGATAGGACCCAGCGTGGGGAGGGAGCCCCCTGCTCTTGTTACCTTAGCAGGAACCCTAAGAACACTAGGACCGTGGGTAGCCCCTGCAGGCCCGTCCTGCTCTGCTGGCCAATGCTTGGAGCTCTGCCCAGGGAAGGAGGTGTCCATGAGAATGCCAGGGAGTGCGAGCTCCCCCAGAGACCCAGGCAACGAGCACCCACTCGACTCCAGGGCCAAGAGCCCTCGGGAGGAAGCCTTCAGCATTTGGGCTGCTGCCTTTTGCACTCCAATACTTGAGTTCAAGTCCTGGCTCCACCACTGACTCTGGGCTACAGGGACCCGGACTACAGCCATGTCCTCTGAACCTTGGTTTCCCCATCTGTGAAATGGTTGGGTTTGTGCCCTCAGCTCTGCCCTCTCTGACCTCACACCTCCCTACCCATGCCCAGAGCCCCCTTGACACAGACAAATATGCTATCACCTCTGGGATGCTGGGTACCTTAACAGTCCAGGCCTGCCAGACACTCCAAATTCTAGGGCCTCCCAGGGCCTTAGATGACAGGAAGAGAAGGCCATCTTATCTCTGAAGACAGAAGCTTGCAGCTTGGTTCTATTTCCCTGGCAAATTCTGGGGCACAAACCAGAAAGCTGCAACAGGAAAAGACCCACACCATCCAAGCCTAGGCTTTAAAACCGAGAGGGACCCTGGGAATGCTGCGCTCCAACTGCCTGCACTTTAAGGATAGAGGCACGAGGGCCAGGAGAGAAGTGACTTGCCCAAGGTCACCTGGTGGCAGTGAGCGCCGTGCAAGCCCCCAGCCCCCCAGTCCTGGATTCCCACATCCCTGCAGGCTGGCTCGACTGTAGGGCCTCCGCTGTGGAAATCAGTCCTCCGACCTCAGATCTGGAGGCCCTTGGCCAATGCACATTTCCGATTAAACATGCCTTTGAGGCCGGACACGGAGGCAAAGTGCTTGAAAAATCCAAGCACTTTGGGAGGCTGATGTGGGAGGATGACTTGAGCCCAGGAGTTCGAGACCAGCCTGGGCAATATAGTGAGACCATGTCTCTACAAAAATAAAAATAAAAAAATTAGCTGGGCGTTGTGGTGCACACCTATGGTTCCAGTTACTCGAGAGGCTGAGGTGGGAGGATTGCTTGAGCCCGGGAGGTTGAGGCTGCAGTGAGCTATGATCACGCCACTGCACCCCATCCTGGGTGACAGAGGAAGACTCTGCCTCAAAAAAACAAAAACAAAAACAAAAGCTCCCAAACAAACAAAAAAACCCCCAACCCTCAACTTGGCCCTCCCAATAAAAACCATGCTTTTGAGGAGGTCAGTAGAAAGCTCTTGTCTTTGGGGTGGGGATCGGGGTTGTAGAGGAGGATTGGACTTTTGGAGGTAACTCCCAGCCCCGTTTGTGACATCTTTTTCCAAGTTCCTGCTTGGCAAATCAACTAACCACTTGACTCTTGTGTCCTCTAGTGGTCATACTTTGAATAACAAGAATTAGGACTAATTTAAAGGGCAAAGCACTCAGGTAATATTGCCCCAAGCAGTTTGTCTAGGGCCACGCTTCTTAGACTTTCCCAGGCCTACAGATCATCTCAGAATATTATTAAAATGCCGATTCTGTCTCAGCAGGTCTGGGGCGAGCTTGAGATTCGGCATTTGTAACCAGCTCCCAGGTGATGTTGATGCGGCTGCTGCTTAGAGCACACTTTTGCACAGGGAAGAGATTCAACGCTCAGAGTCACCTACATTCCCCTCCATGCAGGTCCCCTGTGCCATCTCACTACCTGATGCCAAAGAAAAGATGCAGAGGTGACTTCCCCAAGGACACATAGTGGTGAGGCAGGGGTTTTCACCAAGGATCTTTTGATTCAAAGCCAGTACTCCCCACATCCGTAGTAACATATTGGTAGACTCTTGAGGGGAGACATTCTATGTTAGCAGATATCACAGACAGCATGGCACAGTCCACTCAAAGCCCAGAGCTTCCCACCTGCGGGGTCATCCCTTGCTGCGTAATTTGAAAGACCCAGTGCAAAATAAAAATTCAGGCCCCTTTTTCAAAAAGCAGGGGGAAAGTCCAGTTAAAGGGGTTAAATAGAAAGCTTTTCCCTTGAAAAATTTATTACTTATACAATGTAATAAGGATGATAGTGATGCATGAGTAACAATATCAACTTACAAATTTGTCAAAATAATATTTTGGTTGTCATTATTTATATAATAAAACAAATACTACTTTAATAATGTGATAACTGGATTAGAAGCTTTCCCTGACTCACTTTTCTGCAAATTCATTTATTAGGTCCTCAAAGCTTATGCCTTTAGCAACTTTGTTTTTAATCGATCTAATTGAATGTGACGTCAGTTGCTCTTGGCAAATACAAGCTCACAAGTCATTTTAGGTCACTTTGCATTTTAAGAAGGACCTTTCTGCTGATGCATTTGTTATTTGAGCTATTAAGAGTATCTTATAGGCTGTAATAACTTTGAGATACATTTTTGATAATTTTGAAATACAAATGTCAGCATATCTAGAGCTGATGATTCTTGCAGAACAATTTTTCTAAAAATAGTTAACTCTTTATACAAATCATTTTTATGTGACTCTGAATTAAATTTTAAATGTAGACAGATAGTGGTATTTTAATGTTTCATGGCTGACCTTCCTGTAACCTGTGGGGGTCATACAAAGAACCAGCAGTGGCTATAAGACTTGAATGTACTACAGTGTAATTGCCCATTTGTGCCTTCTATCAGTGTATCTTGAATTACAAGGGAAATTTAATTTTAAAATTATCTTCCTCTTTAATAATTGTGTCATCAAAGCTTGGTACAAAAATGTTGTTCTTTTAGTCAAATGTGACCATCTTTATATTTTTCTATTTCTAAGTTTTGGATATTTGCTTATTATAATGTTGCAATAGTTTTTGAAACCAGAGATTCTAAACTTGTTGGAGAGTTTCAGTAACTCCCGATACGCTTTATTACGGTGTCCCTGTGTGCACTTCTGTTTTGTAAGAACTTACAAAGTTTACTGCTTGAACCTGGCAGTCCCGATCCTGGCCTGAGAGTTCCATATTTACTCAGGGGCCTCAGGGGCCACAGGGGCTGGCTCTTGGGATGGAAGGGCTGGCGGGCCCCCAACTGTGGTCTAGGCACTTCCCAGCGTGGAGAGAGGAAATAGTTCAGGCCCGCGACTTCAACTTGCCTGGTCATAAAAGTGGGTAGTCAAATTTAAAGGGGCCGTGATGAGGATTGTCTAAAATTTTAAAGCTGCATCCCACACTTTATTAGGAAGTCCCGAAAGCAATTTAGTGGGCTGTGCACAGTAGTTAAAAAAATATGAAATAGAAAAGAAAACAAAGGGTCAGAGCGCACCTCTGAAGTGGAGTAAATATTGTTGGGCAAGGGGCTTGGTCTTAGTTATATCTGTGTGCTGGATCATATGTAAAATCCATTTCTTGCCGTGCCTCCTGTCCCAGCAGGGTGACTCAGACTGTGATGCCACAGCTCTGCTTGCTAGGGGGCACAGTCGTGGCTCACCGATGAGTGCAGGCATCTCTCCTTCTGTTGCCAGGGAAGCCTCCCTACCCAGCTCATTCCTTTTTGTCCCAGGGCAGCCATGGTCCTGTTTTGTGCTCCGTTACCCCTAGTGATCTGGTTTCCTGGGGTACTTTAAATTTGTGCAGAGAAGCATGTCCTGCCGAGGCCTGGGACCCAAGCTCCAGGTGCAGGCCAGGCTGGCATCGGTGACCCGACCCACTGGGAGGGGGCGTGTGTGCACCAATGTCTGTGTCTGTCACTCCTCTCCGCTCCCCGGCCTCACACGCAATGCTGAAGGCCCAGGTTTGGCTGTTTCGTCCTCAATGACCCAGAATGGTGGCCCTGGGTCTTGTAAGTGCTGGCTCATTGGGTGGAGATGTGTGGGCACCTCAGCTGGGGGGCTTGCTGGCCAGACATGAAACCCAAGGCCCAACCTGAACCCCAAGGTGCACTGTGAATGGAATCACTTTAGCAATAAGGCTCAACCACGGGGATTACACGAGACGAGACAGTCAGCACAGGCATGGCACACACCAGGCGATCCATCCAGGTGTTATCATCACGGCATCTCTCAGAACTGATCCTGGGAGAGTGACTGTCAATAACAACACGAATAACTAAGTCTAGAGCCCCTGCAGGATACAGGCATCACATCTGCTTTCATCCTTGCAGTAATCCCATTAGGTGTTGATATTCCATTTTACACATCTGAAACCTGAGGCTTAGAGAGGTGGTGCCCTGCTCAGTGCCCCACCTGAGCTAAGGTGGAGATAAGATTGAGTGTGGGGATTGGGCGTGTCTGCTGATGTTGAGACTGGAAGTATTAGCTCCCCCAGCTATTCTAACTCACTTGTGGCAGGTGGGGAAAAGAAGGTGAACGGGTGGGCTTCAGGTCCTGCAGGCTCCTGGAGGTAGCACCAAGGCCAGAATTAACCCTGCCCACCATCTGCAGGTAAATCCTTCCACTTGCCACCTGAGACACCCACTGCACCTCCTGGACCATGGCACTGCCCCCTCCTTACTTGGAAACTGCCACTTTTGTGTTATTTTGTGGAAAAGCCCTGTCTCAGTTCCAGGTGCCTGGGGATAGCTACTACCAATTTGCTGTGTGTCTGGGAGGACCCCTTTCCCCCTCTGGGCACCTGTATTCCCTGTGATGACAGGAAGGGGCTGAGCTAAATGAGCCACATGGTCAGTGTTAGAGTTGCCAGATAAAATACAGGATGCCCAGTGTGATGGTGAATACTGAGTGTCGACTTGATTGGATTGAAGGATATAAAGTATTGATCCTGGCTGTGTTTGTGGGGGTGTTGCCAAAGGAGATTAACATTTGAGTCAGTGGGCTGGGAAAAGCAGACCCACCCTCAATCTGGGTGGGCACCATCTAATCAGCTGCCAGTGAGGCTAGAAGATAAAGCAGGCAGAAAAATGTGAAAGGAAAGACTGGCTTAGCCTCCCAGCCTACATCTTTTTCCCAGGCTGGATGCTTCCTTCCCTAGAACATCAGATTCCAAGTTCTTCAGTTTTGGGATTTGGACTGGCTCTCCTTGCTCCTCAGCTTGCAGACAGCCTATTGTGGGACCTTCTGATCGTGTAAATTAATACTTAATAAATTCCCCTTACATATATGGATCTATCCTATTACTTCTGTCCTTCTAGAGAACCCAGACTAATACATCCAATTAGATTTGAATTTCAGATAAAAAATGGATAACTTTTATATAAGTATATCCCAAATATTACAAGGGATATACTTATGTTAGCAGTGGTGAATCCATATAGGTCTGTGGCAACCGCAATTCTTTGCATCCTCAGAAGAAATAATTCAACCTAGGGGCATGAGACAGAGTTTGAGACCAAGGCAAGTTTTAGAGTTAATGTGACACTTTATCTTTAAAAAGTTTTAGAGCAGGAAGGAAAGGATGTAAAGTACACTTGGAGGAGGGCCAAGCGGGTGACTTGAGAGATCAAGTGAGCGGTTTGACCTTTGACCCTGGGTTTTGCAGGTTGGCATGCTTCTGCGGGGTTGTGTCCCTTCTCCCCGACTCTTCCTTTGGGGTAGGCTGTCTGTATTCACACTGGCCTGCCAGTACTTGGGGGGGCTGCATTTGCAGTGTGTTTACCAGAGTTGTACGCATGCTCCTTTGAGGCGTGCTTCCCTCACCAGTGGAGTTTTCCTAGAAGGTTACAGACCAGTTAAACTCCACCATTTTGCCTCTTAGTGTTCGCACTTGAGCCCACTCGCCCAGCTCCTGCGATCTAATTGGAAAGCTGCTGATCACCATCTTCAGGTGTTTCTAGGGATTGGGAGACAGCCTTTCCCTGGCACTGGCTGCATGGGGGTCGGGGGTGTCTCTCCTGCCCTGATCCTGTCTGACTATGTACCTACTGAAAGTTGTTTATCTGGCATTGAGATTTAGCTGGTGGTGTCTGTATTTCTATCTGCTTTATCTGTCAATCCTATTCATAGTCTAATTTGGAGAATCTGAGTGTTAATCACTCATCGAGATTGGCCAAGCGGGCACCAAAGGCCGGGCTCTGGAAGAATGGGGCTCTGGAAGGGGAAGCAGGGAGAATGCCCCATACCTTGGGGAGGGGGTAAAGTGGGAGGGCGGGGCCAATAGGGGCGGTGTAACTGACCAGAGGGAGAGACTGGTCTGGAAAGAAAAGGGCGCGCTTCCTCCTGCAAATGGGGTTAACGGCCCTGCAGGCCCCGCGGCCAGAGCAGAAAACAGACACAATCAGGATGGAAAAGAAACCCGCGCCTTTGCTGACGGCACCTCCAACAAGGTGTTGGGCTCCTCTCTTCCATTTGTAAACGACTCGACCTGCCCCGCCGCAGGGCTGCATGCAGGAAATGCAATCGTGTGTGCAGGGTGCGCGGCACAGAGCAGGCCTTCGAGGCGCTGGGAGCTGTCATCCACCTGGTTAGGAGAAGGGCGCTGGGGCTCCTGGACAAGGCAGCCTTCGCGGGGCCAGAACGAGCTGCTTTCCTCCCGCAGATGCCGTGTCCACGATGGCTGCTTGTTCCGGAGCCCACCCTGCTTTGACTCCGGGCAGCCCCCGTCTTCAGCGAAAACTACACCTCCCAGCAGGCCTTGCAGCGCCCCCCTGGCCCCTGGGATGCGCGAGGGGCGCCCTGGGACTTTCTGGAAGCTCTAGTCCTGCCTGGAGAGCAGGGCGATTCCCGAGTCGCGAGGCCCCGCAGGGCGATGGCTGCAAGCACTGCGGCCGCGCACCCGGGTGGCTGCACCGAGAGCGAGCGCCTCCTGACTGCGCAGTCCCTGTGCTTTCGTTGTGCTGCGAGACCACCGTGGCCAGGGCTCTGCCCCAGACAGCTTCCGTCCTGGCAGCTCCTCCCGCGCTGCACAGGAACCCCCTCTCCCACTGCGGGGTGCGCGCCCTTGATCGGCTCCCAGGCGCGCTGGCGACCCCCACACCCAAGCGCCCAGGGCGCAGCCTCCCAGGGGCAGCACCGCCCTCCCTGCCCACGGGCTCTTCTGGCCTTCTGTGCGCACGTTGCCACCGGCACAGCAGGCCGGAAGTCCTCCTGGAAGCGGTCCTCCTGCAGACTGGAGGGAGCTGCTGCACAGACACCCTGGCTACCTCGCCATCACGTGTTGACTCTCAGATGCAGGGGCTGCTCTGGCTTCAGGCTTTCCCAGCTCCAGTGGCTGGGATAACCCCCTAATTCACAAAGCTGTCTTCCCTTTCCAGTTTCTCTTCCATAACTCCCTATATGATATAATAAATTCCTCTTAAAAAGTTTTAGCCTGTAAATTGTTAAGTACATTGAGTTCTGAGACTCTCCAAAGAACCAATATATCCGTATGTTCAGCTCCCCCGTTCTTCGTTCTTCATTTTAAAGTTTAACTTCCTCGTTCTCTTTGTCTCCTTATCCCTAGTTTCAGTAAACAACCCTCTCCTAGCCTCTATCACCTGCTCTGTCCTGAGTCACCCCTGGTCACCTGCTCTGGCCTGAGTCACCTTGAGTCACCTGTTCTGTAACTGTCCTTCCCGCCAAACAACTCACCCCGCCACTCCAACTCGTGTCCTTGCTCTCTTTGAAATGATCAATCGGAATTAGCTTAGACTGTGCAGTCCAACCCTAGCCAACAGGGGAATGACAGAGCAGTAGGGGCTACTTGTGTCAGGAATAAAAACCCCTTCCCCTCCCTTTTTCAGGTGTGCTTTTGCCATGGCTCCATCCATGAATCACACCCTTCTATAGAAGTAAAATTGCCTTGCTGAGAAAATGAAATTTATGTCCGAGTGCTATTTCTTTTGCGGCCATGAAAATGTATTTATAACATCCCCTACCTGGGATTACTTCCCAAATAACCCACTTGCAGGCGAATGCTGATCTCAGGGTTGGTTTCTTGGGGATCCAAACCTGGACAAGTTGATTGCCTTACTCCATCTTCACCCTACTCTTTGAGGCTGACAAGTAGCGATTATTGTCCTAATTCAATGGAGAAAATCAACTGTGCCCCAAGTCACCATGAAGGCCCACAGGAGGTAGCAATGGGCTCTAAATAAGGACTCCAGAGGCCAAAACCAGAAGTGGTCTGTCCCCACAGCTGCTTGGTACCTGTGCACATGGTCAGAGTAGGTGTGTACATGTCCCTCTGAGGGATGTCAGGTGTGGAAAGATGGAGCCACATTACCAAAATCTTCCCAAATCAAAGCTACCCAGGTTATAGTCCACAGTAGCAATATTTACAGTGCAGATGCTCTGCTGAGCCCCAGACACAGACACAGACTGAGCTGGTTGCTCACACACACACACTCACACATGCACACATACATGCACATGCATGCACACACATGCACACTCATGAACACACCCACACACACACAATTTATTTTCTCCTTGGTCAGCAAAGTTGTCTGACTGTCCATCTGCAAAGCCCTGGGACTTTCCGTCCTTCCTTTGCTGCTATGGAAGCCACCCTTGAGCACCTGGGAGGGGTCCTGGAGGCTGGTCCTGGGGCAGGACATGGCTGTATGCTGCAGAGTTGGGAAGGGAGAGGAAGAGTTACTGCCAGGACAAAGCTGGGGGAGCACCAAACTCACTTCATCTTAACTCACTCACTCTCCTCTTAAACCCTCCTGGAGACCTACTGGGCCTGGGAAAGAACTTGGAGGCTTGCTCTGCCCTGGGACTGGGTCTTGAAGGCTGAAGCCCTGCTCCCCACCTTGGCACCCCCGGTACCCCTGCTGTACATGACTCAAGGTCACCCCGATGCCTTGACCACACTGGTACCCCTGATTCACTACCCCTGTGCCACGCTTCTGAGACTCAAAGCCCTGTGAAGTCATAAAACATCCCTAATTTCTGGACTTCCAGTACCAAGCCCAGGGCTTGGCATACGGTAGGTGCTCAGAAGATGTCTTCTGGAAGGAATGAACTGAGTGAGTGGACTGGAGTGGGAACTGCAGGAAGTAGAGAGAGTGGCTGGAGCCAGGAAGGAGCTGAACCTGGCAAAACTGGTTTCTGGACATTACTTGATGCTAGATGCATTTGTAACTTTGCTTTCTGAAAGCCAGGTTCCTTTCTCATCACACTGCCCAGGTGCCAGCTCCAGCACCTTCCATCACACCTTCCCTGTGAGGATGCTCATGTGAATGCGCATCTGACGTTAGCCAGCCCCCACCCCACTGCCCAACAGCCCACAGCATTCTTCACTGCTTCCCAAAGCGGCCAATGTCATGACTGCAGGAATTGCATCTGAGTGTCAAGGAAGAAAGAACAGGGGCTGGTGGGTTTATTAACACTAAAGAACGCGTCTCCTACCTGCTCCCTGCATCCAATGAGACCCAAGTCTGCCTATTCCTTTTTCCTTAGTAGCCCTTGAGCCTGACCACTTTCATCTAATCCTACATGAGGTATGTGTAAAATTTCACATGGAAATCACTCCAAGGCCAATGCTGTCACTCAAGGTCAGGGGAATGGGAGGGGCGTGGAAAGGAAGGGTCTCTCTAAGCTTCTGCAACAGCAGGGCCCACCCACCCCTCTCATGCCAGGGGCCTGGGCCTGAGCTTCACTGTTTGAGAGCAGGAGTGCTCCAGCCTGTGCTCAGCTGTGGTGTGCTCTAGGAGTCACCGCACCATTGTGTGCTGGTGTAACCCTAGGCTATTCCCACTGCAGTGTCCATCAACAGGGACAGGGTGCTGGGGTTGGCTGCATCACACCGTACAGAGGTGACAACAAAGGGGACTATGTGTAGACGGGAAGGAGTGCTAAGTGAGGTACAGGAAGCACACCAAGAACAATATGAACAGTGCCCTCCTCTGGGTAAGAAATAGGAATCGTGGCCGGGCGCGGTGGCTCAAGCCTGTAATCCCAGCACTTTGGGAGGCCGAGGCGGGCGGATCACGAGGTCAGGAGATCGAGACCATCCTGGCTAACACGGTGAAATCCCGTCTCTACTAAAAAATACAAAAAAACTAGCCGGGCGAGGTGGCAGGCGCCTGTAGTCCCAGCTACTCGGGAGGCTGAGGCAGGAGAATGGCATAAACCTGGGAGGCGGAGCTTGCAGTGAGCTGAGATCCGGCCACTGCACTCCAGCCTGGGCGACAGAGCGAGACTCTGTCTCAAAAAAAGAAAAAAAAAAGAAATAGGAATCGTGCTGCTGACAGACGAGCCTTTCTGCTAGTGTTTGTACGGTGCCGACGGCTGGCCAGTGACGCACTAGTGAGGCCGCATCAGGTCTGTTTGGCAAATGTCCCCCAGACCATCCACCATCTAACGTGTTGAAACCTGGCTCAGCACGTCACCCCCAGGGACCCTGCTCCAAGGACAAAGCCTGCTTGCTGGTGGTGCCCTGAGAAGTTCCGGTTTTCAACTCTCTGACTATCAACCCATTCATCCATAAATAGAAAAATGCTTAGAAGGAAAGATGCGCATGAAGATGTTAACAGTGAAAACGTCCAGGGAGAGGAAGGGAAATGGCTGCAGTTTCTGTCTGTCTGAAGGATCATGTCTGAATATTTTAGGATGAAATGGCATTCATGATTTTTTCTTTAAACAAAAGCGTATATCCTCCTATTCTGCACAAGGATGCATCATTTACTGCTCTTCTCCCTCCCTCCCTCTGCGTTTCCAACCTCCTTCCCTTTGCACACACAGGTTTTCCTGCTAAAAGAACGTCAAAGGAGACGTGAAAATGCTCATGCTTTTCTGCAAATGGAAGCTGCAGGATGGATTTTACCTTTACGTCCATCTCCCTATCTCTCTTTCTCTCCATTTTTCTATCTCTATGTCTATATAGAGATATAGTTAGATATATTTATTTAGATAAATATAAGATAAATATGCAGATATACAAATACCATGCAGATATATTTAGGTAGGGAGAGAAGTAGGCGGATAGATTCAGATATTTATAGAAACAAGACTGGAAACACTGCACTGAAATGTTAACAATAGGGTTTATATTTTCTTCATATACTTTTCTGAAAATTTCAAAATTTTCTTCAGTGAATATGTTTATTTTATTTATTTTGAGGCAGAGTCTTACTCTGTCACCCAGGTTGGGGTGCAGTGGTACAATCTCAGCTCACTGCAACATCCACCTCTTGGGTTCAAGCAATTCTCGTGCCTCAGCCTCCTGAGTAGCTGGGGTTACAGGCGTCCGCCACCACACCCAGCTAATTTTTATATTTTTAGTGGAGACGGGGGTTTCACCATGTTGGCCAGGCTGGTCTCGAATTCCTGGCCTCAAGTGATCTACCCGCTGTGTTCTCCCAAAGGGCTGTGATTACAGGTATGAGCCACCACGCCCAGCCTCAATGAATATGTTAATTTTATAAGCAGAATAACACAACAATTTTATTTTATTTTATTATTATTTTTTGAGATGAAACCTTGCTATGTCACCCAGGCTTAAGTGCAGTGGTGTGATCTTGGCTCACTGCAACCTCCACCTCCCGGGTTCAAGCGATTCTCCTGCCTCAGCCTCCCAAGTAGCTGGGATTATAGGCATGTGCCACCATGCCCAGCTAATTTTTTTGTATTTTTAGTAGAGACAGGGCTTTGCCATGTTGGCCAGGCTGGTCTTGAACTCCTGACCTCAGGTGATCTGTCCGCGTCAGCCTCCCAAATTGCTAGGATTACAGGCAGGAGCCACCACATCTAGCCAAAACAACAAATGTTTAAAATGTGACAATACGCATGGTTTCTCCTCATTTTATTCCCTTTGTTCTCATTACCGGGAACCACCATGACTGCTTAAACTTACAAAATTTGCCATTGAAGAGTCCACACCACACACCTGCCTATGACCAGGTAACCCCTCTTCCCAGAGAGCCCACCCCACAGCTCCATAAAAGGGCATGTGTAAGGATGTTCATCACACCCCTAGCTATGGGTGTGGGGAGCTGGGGCAAACTGGGACCTGCCAGGAAGGGAATGGGCCCACAAGGCAGATCTGACAGAAGAGGCCAGAGGCCACGTGGCAGCATGGATGAAATAGAGTATTGAGTGAAACAAGCAAGCAACACGAGCAGGCTCATGGCACAGATTCCCACGCACCAGGAACACCAAGGGACCAAACACTGTGTATTTTATAAGGGTACATAGCAAACACATTCTAGCATGCAGGGTTTGTAGAGTACCATTTTAAGTGGACCAAGTGGTATCTACTCTTTGCTTCCTAAGCACCTCCAGGAGGGCCCCCCCACCAGCTGAGCCACGTGGGCGCTTCCCGCCCCAAGCCTCCGGCACGCACATGGGGCCATCACCTGGAACTCCACCAGCTGCCTCTGCAGGGCCTCCTCGTCTGCTCCAGCTCTTTCTACAGTCCTCCTCAGCTCCCTGAGCTCCAATTCCTTGACTGAGAGGAAAGGGAAGAGAAGACCATCATTGTCTGTTCTTCTCAATCCAAAACCTCCCCTTCCTTAGCTGTGCAACTTTGGACAAGTTACTTAACCTCTCTGTGCTACAATGTCTTCAGTTTTAAAAGGAGATGTTCCTGTAATCCCAACACTTTGGGAGGCTGAGGCAGGTGAATCACGAGGTCAGGAGTTCGAGACCAGCCTAATCAATATGGTGAAACCCCATTTCTACTAAAAATACAAAAATTAGCCAGGTGTGGTGGCACGCCTGTAATCCCAGCTACTCAGGAGGCTGAGGCAGGAGAATCGCTTGAACCTGGGAGGCAGAGGTTGCAGTGAGCCGAGATCGTGCCACTGCACTCCAGTCTGGGTGACACAGCAAGACTCCATCTCAAAAAAAAAAAAAAAAAAAAAAGAAGAAGATGGAGATGCTACTAGTACCTACCTCCTTATGCAGGTGATGGCTGGTAGCCCTGTATAAACAGTTCATTCTTGAGATTTTTTTACAGGTGCATGCCACCATGCCTGGCTAATTTTAGTATCTTTAGTAGAGATGGGGTTTCACCATATTGGCCAGGCTGGTCTGGAACTCCTGACCTCAGGTGATCCGTCAACCTCGGCTTCCCAAAATGCTAGGATTACAGGTGTAACCCACCTTGCCCAGCCCTTGAAATCATTTTTAATAGAGTTTGTTTCTTCCTCTGATAGTTTAATTGACATCTATCCATTGGGGAAAATGTGGCAGACACAGAAAGGACTGAAGAATTACATAACATCTTCTTTCATCTTGCCGGCCAGGGATAACCACCATTACCATTGATGTGGGTTTATGTGTGTGTGTCATTTTACATAGTTGACATTGTTGAGAAGTAGTGAAGAACAGAGTTCTTGGACCCAGACAGCCTGGATTTAAATCTCAGATTGGCCACTCACTCGCTGTTCAACCTTGGACAAGTTACTTAACCTCTCTGTGCTGCATTTTATCTTTAGAAGGAGATGATATTAGTATCTGCCTCGCAGTACTTTTATGAGAATTAAGACAGGTTATTTGTATGAAGTGCTTAGAACTGTACCTCACTGAAAACTTTATTCTTCATCTGATTATAATTTTTACTATCGTTATTCCTCTAGCGACTTTTCTGTTTTGTTCCACCTCATATTATAACCTCTCTGTAGGTTACTCTGACTAGGATTATAAACCCTAGGTCATCACAGTTGCCAGGGAGTTGCTGAACTTGATTACTCACTTTTCAGCAATCTATAGACAAACCCTTGCGAGAAACACAAGTCGAGTGAAGCAAAACTCCTCTCTGGATGCAGACTTCTGAGCGGAAGGGATTCGGGGCCCTCAGCTTCCTCCTCTGACTCAGCCTCATTTGAATCTCGTCCTTTCTCTTCTTCCAGAGGCTCTGGGTGCTTTGAGTATGCGGCAGAATCTTTTTTGAATTCCCCTAAAAAGCAAAGAAAGCCTGTCACAGAGGTCGGCCCATGAGCATAGAATGAGCAGCACTTCCAGGCCTGGCTCTCTGTCCAGATGTGCGTGAATCAGTCCCCGCCTCAGGCTCCCCCATCTGATGGACAGAGAGACAGACAAGCAGAACACGTCAGGACCAGGCAGGGGCAGAGGCCAGCAGAGGAAGCCTCTTGGGGGAAGGGTCCTTGACTGAGATTTTTTTTTTTTGGCCTAACAGCTTTATCGAGATGTAGTTCACACATCATGGTTGGGTGCAGTGGCTCACGCCTGTAATCTCAGCACTTTGGGTGGCCAAGGTGGACCGATCCCTTGAGTCCAGGAGTTCGAAACCATGCTGGGTAACATGGTGTAAAACTCAACTCTACAAAAAAATTAGCCAGGCATGGTGGGAAACGCCAGTAGTCCCAGCTACTCAGGAGGCTGAGGTGGGAGGATCACCTGAACCTGGGAGGTTGAGGCTGCAGTGAGTTGTGACTGTACCACTGAACTCCAGCCTGGACGACAGAGTGAGACCTTGACTCAAGAAAGAAAGAGAGAAAGGAAGGAAGGAAGGAAGGAAGGAAGGAAGGAAGGAAGGAAGGAAGGAAGGAAGGAAGGAAGGAAGTGTGATTCAGTGGTTTTTAGTAGATTCACAGACATGCAACCATCACCGCAATTTTAGGACATTTTCATCCTTCAAAAAGAACCTCGCAGACTTTGGCTGTCACTCCCTTATCCTCCCGAAACCCAGCCCTAGACAACCAGCAATCTCCTTTCTGCCTCTGTAGATCTCCTGCTCTGGACATCCCGTGTGAATGGAATCACACAGTGTGTGGTCCTGTGTGTCTGGTTTCTTTCACTTTGTTTTCAAGTTTCCTCCACATCATGGCGCATATCACACTTCACTCCTCTGTATGACTCAACGTTGTGCTGTGGTAAGGATGGACCACGTTTTGTTTATCCATTCAACCCTTGATGGGCATTTGGTTTGTCTCCACCTTTTGGCTATTATGAACTGTGCTGTGATGAGCATTCATGTTTATATTTTTGGTTGATGATACATTTGCAGTTCTTTGGGTATACACATAGAAAGTGGTAAAGAACAGAGTTCTTGGAAACAGACAGCCTAGAATGAAACCTCAGATTGGCCACTGGAGCGGAATTGCTGGGTCACACGGCAACTCTATGTTTAACCTTTTGAGGAGCTGTCAGACTGTTCTCCAATGCAGTGTGCCCTCTGACTCTGCCAGAGCAGCAGGGTTTCAGTTTCTCTACATGCTCGCCAGCACCTGTTATTGTCTTTTTGATGGAGTTTTGAAGTATGAACAGGTGCCAGACTGGCACACAAAGGTGAAAAGCCACAGCAGGAGAAGGGCAGCGTGCAGGGAGCCACACGAATCACACAGCAGATGCCTGTGGGGTTCCTTAGCAGCCTTCCATTCCTAAGAGGGGGTGGAGGCAGAAAATCGCTGATCCTTCCAGTCCCCACACCCATCATCGTAACCATGGGCACCCAGAATGTGCCACACGGTTAGAGACTGTGACATGAGGAACATCGAATCCTACAGCAGCCCTTGAGGTTAGCACAATGATCCCGTTTTCACCTGAGGAAACCAAAGCAATGGGTGAAGAATTTGCCCAAGGTAAAAGAGGTAGTAGGAGACAGAGCAGGGATTCAGGCCCTTGATGGTGACACAGCACTGTCCACTAAACTGTCCCTAGGTGGAGATGCCTGCTGGACTCCCCACAGAAAGGAGACATCAAGTCCTGAAACTTGGGGAACTCCTGCAGAGGCAGAAAGCTTGTCCTAGGCTGCTGGACTGGGGATGCGGAGCAGGGGGAGTGACACCAGTGGAAAAGGGGTTGTTCTTTGGGGTGACAGAGGTGTTGTAAAGTCCACCGCAGTGATGGCTGCACATGTCTGAAAATATACTAGAAACCACTGAACTGTATCGACTTTCAGCCAGTGGGCACTATGGCACGGGAATTACAGCTCAGCAGCTGTGCTGAAGAAAACGCTGGACCCCTGCCCCCATCTTCTCGGCACCTCGTTTTGCAGACGAGGAAGCCGAGGCCTGGGCTGGATGTGGAAGAGCAGGGAAGGTTCTTCCGGGGTGGAGATAGCCGAGGCCTGGTCTCGCTCCTCAGATCCCAGGGCTACAAGAGCCGTTTGAGACCTGAATCCTAAAGAATGCAAGGTTAACAACCCCCTCCCCAATCAGGGCCCAGCCTCGGAGACGGCAGCTGCCGGAAGCACTGATTTCCAGCAAGATCCAACAAGAAAAGCGGAAGTGGGAAAGCTCTCAGGAGCCCGACTGCTACTGTAAAATTGTAGGTGATTTAGAAGGGAGATGAAACAAGGTTTGCCCATGTCTGTTTCCTTTTAAATAATCACAAAGGCCCCCAGAGAGTTACACTGGTTCACGGCCACATGCGTCTACAACTTTTCATGGTTCCCCAGCACGTGGTTTTATAGATTTTGAAATAGGCCTGAATTCTCTCTGGTGGGTAATTTACACAGAATAACTCTACCCATCCAAGCACACATGTTTTGCTCCAGAGCAGGTGATAAGACGCATTTTCTGTCTTCAGTGCCGTTATTCACCCTAAACAAGACATTACCAAGAACAGTTCATTTCCTTTCAAACACCAGACGTAGCACGAGCCTCCCGGATATTCCTTCAGCAAATATTCAGTATCTGCGACGGATCAGGGATGCGCCTGGATCCCCACACAGCACTGCCCTCCAGACCCGTGTGTGCATGTGTGTGGTATGAGTGTGTCGTATGTAGTGCGTACTACATGTGTGTGGAGTGTATGTGGGTAGTGTATGTATGTATATGAGTGTGACGGGTGGGGTATGTGTCGTGTATGTACTGTGTACAGTGTGTGTTATATGTAGCGCATGTGTATGTTGTGTGTGTGTAGGGTGCCTGTGTTTGTATGGTGTTGTGTGTAATGTGTGTTGTGGGAATAGTAACGGGGGATGATCATTGCAAAGTGAAAGGTATGTGTGGAAGCCTTAGGAGCCCTGGGGTGGCCCAACCCCAAGTCGAGGTCAAGACAGTCTTCCTGGAGGAGGTGACCTCTCAGCTGCACTGGGCCCTGCACGAGGCACTGTGTATTCACGGGAGAGCACTGCCCGGCAGGCGGTGTCATCCTTATTTTACAGACGAGGCCGGGGAAGCACAGGGTGGCTGCATAGCTGGCCCTGCATGACTCAGGAAGCAGACTGCAGAGCAGGGGCCTACGTGAAACCTAGTTCTACTTTAACCACCCTAAAGGATAGGTGGGAAGAGAAAACCCAATGCCACCCCTTAGTCCAGCACCTGCCACGGCTGTTTTCATGATCGTTCTCTCGATTTTACACAGATGCAGTTGTAGTGGGGCCTCTCTGTGTCCAATGGGTCTCATTTCACTAGAATGCAAGATGTTTTCATGCCAGGATGTTCATATTCATCCACATGCTTGGCGCTTAGTTTCATTAGCACGGAGCTCTGCCTCATCCTTCCTGTGTCCCTAGCACCTCGCTCTGTTCCTGGAAGGAATACATGCTCCAGGGTCATTTGTTGAACACATGCATTCATTCGTCCACTCATTGGATACTTATGGAGCACTTACCGGGAGTACCAGGCGTGGTTCTAGGCCTGGGGTTCACCACAGTGAACATCACAGACAAAGCAATAGCTGAACTTGAGGGCCTTCTCTTCCAGTGGGAGATAGGCAATAACACCAGGAATGAGCAAGTGGAAGAGGCTGCGAGGTGGCGATGCAATCATGAAGAGAAACGGGCAGGGGCTGGAGGTCTGCACAGTGACCCGGGTGGCATCCTTGGGCAGGAGACAGGTGAGCAAAGACCTGGATGAAGGGTGGTCACGAGAGCCCTGAGGCCACATGGGCACAGAACCTGATCATAATCATGGGCACCCAGAATGTGCCACATGTCAGAGAATGCGGCATCCGGACCCGAGGTGGCTATGGGCCTGGGGTGCTCTGGGATAGTTAAGGAGCGCGTAGAGTTGGAATAAAGTGAGCAAGGGCTCCAGGAGAAGCTGAGGTCTGTGTCCTGGGGGGCCCAGAGCAGGCGAGCCTGGTGAACTAAGAGGAAAACAGATACAGTGGAAGACCTATCCTGTCCTAAACACCCACCTGGTGATAAGTGGGCTTGGCTAGAGTCTGTCTTAAAATTGCATTTTAATAACAAGAGGCGTCACGTGGGCTGCCCGTTGGTGACCTTTGGTGCAGGTGGCGTCAAGGCCAGTGTTTGTGGCTGAGCAGCCTGGCCCAGGCTGGTTACCTGTGAGGTGCTGCAGGTGCTGCCTCTGCAGCAGGTTGCTTCTTGTTGCGCAGGGAGCTGAAGAGCTGTCTGCAGGTCCCACAGTACAGGCCATTGTGTTCATCTCCCTGAGGACAGAAAGGGTTTCAGGTGAGCAGGGAGGAGCCTCAGGCGGTCCAGCCTTCTCTGAACGTAAAACCAGCTGAAAAAGACACATGGGCGTTGTGTGGACAGGGCTGGATCCGGCAACTCCCTTTCCCCACTGTAAATTTCCTTGCTAGGTGTGATGCCTGTCTGAGCACAGATGAGAATTTCAATTCATCTCAAGACCTCTGTCATCCGGTGAGAGAGAAAGTGCTAGGGCCTCGGTAGATAGAGGTGCGTTTTGACAGTTGGCGGTGTTGTTTGAGAGAGCATGTAACCAACTCCAGGTCTTGCTTATTTTCAGAGGTTTTCTGAAATCTTAAACCAAAATGAACTCTAAGATGAAACAAGAACGCATCCTTTTAGCAGAATATGTATGCGCTAATCTGCAGGTGCCTGCATGTCTGTGGAGTGTTTCTGGAGGGTGTGCTGCAAACGGATCCTAGTGGATGCCTGGGGATGTGGAGGTGGTTGTGGGTTGGTAAGGAAGAAAGTAAGGTTCTAGAACTCGCTGCATGCTCACTGCTGGCAGCACTCCATGGGGCCTGGGGGATGTGGTGGGTGGATGACATTGGACAGGGAGATGGGAGCCAGGTTGTGGAAGGCCTTATCATAAAGGCCATGGGGGAGCCAAGGCAGGCTCCAGGAGAGGGTGGCTGGGTTGCTGGGAGAGTAACCATCGGGAGTGGCTGCAGGCTGGAACCCCACTTAAGTGGCTCCTGCCACAGCAACCCAGCCTGGTCCACCGAGGACTGACCTTTCAGGCAGATGATGCACTCAGGAAGTCTTTTGCCCTTTAAGTCCTTAAGTCATGTCCTGATGATACAAGGTATTGTATGCAAAGCCACTTACAGAGTGATTATAAGTGCATGCTGAAATTTTAAAAAAGGAGGGGGTATAAAGTCAAAAGCACAAGAGACCCAACACCCCATTTCTACTCACTACATAGTTTCTTGTGTAGCCTTCCAGAAAATGCCATTGTAAACACATGGATCTGCCCCTTAAAACTCATTTTCAGTTATTCTTCATTTGTTAATTAAACGTATATTTCACTGTCAATTAAAACTCAAAGGGGAAACACCTCCAGCTTCCATCCAGCTTGTTCCCACATCGGATGAGTCCTTTCCCCACCCAGCCCCATCCTCGTGCCCACACGCCAGGCACAGAGCCTGGTCCAGGCATCCTGAGCTGCTCATGACTCCCCAAACCTGCAACGCTGCTGCCCATCTCCGGGCCTTTGCACATCCTGTTTCCTCTGCCCGGAACACCCTGTCTGCATCACGTGCCTCTGCATCCACCCTGTCCAGGGCTTCCTCTGGGAATTTCTCATTTGTTCTCCATTAGGGGTCATCTCAGAATCGCTGCCCTGTGAGTCTTCCTGGCCTCACCCAGCCAGCCTCAGACTCCTTTCCGTGTGGACACGCTGCCACGGAGTAAGAGATGGATGTGTGGGCCTCACTTCATTGATCCACAGTCTCCTGTGTTCAAATGTATGTCTCCTAGGGCTGCTGTAACCAACTGCCATCAACTGGTGGCTTAAAATAACAGACACTGGGCCGGGCGCAGTGGCTCAAGCCTATAATCCCAGCACTTTGGGAGGCCGAGGCGGGTGGATCACGAGGTCAGGAGATCGAGGTCATCCTGTCAACATGGTGAAACCCTGTCTCTACTAAAAATACAAAAATTAGCCGGGCGTGGTGGTGGGCACCTGTAGTCCCAGCTACTCAGGAGGCTGAGGCAGGAAAATGGCGTGAACCCAGGAGGTAGAGCTTGTAGTGAGCTGAGATCGCGCCACAGCACTCTAGCCTGGGCTACAGAGCGAGACTCCGTCTCAAAAAAAAAACCCAAAAAAACCCCAAAAAACAAAAAACAAAAAACCAAAAAACAACAGACACTTATTCTCTCCTAGTTCTGGAGGCCAGAAGTTTAAAACCAGTCTGACTGGGCCAACATGATGGTGTGGGCAGCGCACAGTCCTCCTGGAGGCTTCAGGGGAGAGCCAGTTCCTCACCTCTTCCAGCCACTCCTGGTGACCACATCGCTCCAGGCTGCCTCTGTGATCACAAGAGCTTCTGTTCTCCTGGGTCACATCTCCCTCTGCGTTCCTCTTGTCAGGACACTGGTGGCTGCATAATTTCCCCCCGCCCTGCCACCACCAAGATCCTTCACCACATCCTCCAATCCTCCCACCTTTTTTCCATCACAGAAGGTGACATTCACAGGGGCCAGGCATTAGGACATGGATGTCTTCCGGGAGAGACCGTTTTTCAGCCTCCCACACCAAATGAGGGTGATGCGTCTTCCCTCCCAAAACACTGACATCAATTCCTGAGAAGTCAAGGCCCTCACTCTCAAATTCACTTCCTGGGATCCCTGTTTCTGATGGGAAACAAAAGACATCCTTTAAAAAAGAATTTGTCTCAGAAAAGGGCTCAGCCCTATTTGGGGGACACCAATCAGAGGGTCAGAGGCGCCTTCTTTGATTGCAAACATCATCTCGAGGGGTCTTCATGTTACCTGCCGGAGGAGGAGGATCAATGCTGTTCAATTTAATCTGAGGCCTGAAAACCCCGGTGAGCCAAGAGGAAACACCAGGTACCTCTGATGTCAATGTATAAGCACCTGGCTAGGTACGGAATGAAGATGAGAGAGAAACGAGCAAAAATGAAAACTTCATTTTTTAGCATGGTAGATTCTAGGTGATATTTTAAAAATGCATATTGACTACTAATACATTTTATATGGCTAACTCTTAAAATTACTATGTTTTAAATAAGGCAGTGACATATTTTATTTGTTTAAAGACCAAGCTGTGTTGGAGTGACCGTTCTTTGTAACACACCAGGTTTTTTGCATGATGACAATTTATAAACAATCCCCCAAATGAGGAGAAGGCCGCAGGGCCTCAGCATGAATGAAGAATTCAGCAAGATGAGCTGTTCTCTGCTAAGCTCGGACAAATGGCATTTTGGGAGGAAACCAGGAGCAGGAATGACAGCTGTTCTTAGGCACCCTCTGCTTAGCTCTGGTACCAAGAGATCTGACATTCATGATGAGGACCAGAGGCCTTGCAGCTCCCCTGGAACCATCACAGACGCCACCATGCATGGGTATATCTGCTAGTTCTATGCCAGACCAGAGATTTTCCAGTTATTATTTTTATCTACAGGCACTTGATTGAGAACAAAGGTTATGTGGAAACCCAATAAGTACGACGGGCCAGAGTAGCTACCTGTGGACCAACTCAGCCCTCTGTATGTTTTTACAAATAAAGTTTTATTGGCACACAGACACAGCCCTTTGTGTACATATTGTCCATGGCTGCTTTCCTGCTACAAGCATAGAGTTGAATGACTGCGACAGAGGCCATGTGGCCCACAGAGCCTATGACAGTTGCTATCTATCCTTTCCCAGAAAAAGTTTGCTGACCCCTCCTTTGGAGGAAGCTCAGCGCACAGGGAGAAGCACTAAGTGTGAACACCTACTGCACACTTGCCATGTACCAGGCGCTGAGTACCAACCTCTCTGTGGGTTAGCTCATTCATCCACACTGAGCCCTGAGAAGGGCCTGTGACAGCCCCATTTTTCAGATGAGGAAACTGAGGCAGCGAGTGTTCCAGCAATTTGTGCAGGGCCACAGAGAGCCCCCAAGTGGTAGAGCTGGCATTCCAACCTGGGTACTTGGACTCTGGAGCCCACACCCTGGTCACTAGGAAGGCAACTCTCTCAGCCAGTCCCGGTGGGAGCATGGGACACACGTGGCTGGTCTTGGAGTCTCCTGGATGGCAGAGCCCCTGATGCAAGCTTCCTCCGGTGCTCAGCCAGAGAGGCAGCAACGTGAAGGATAGGCAGGCCTTGCTGTGACATCCTAGGGACGCGAGCCGGCTCGGACCACGGAGAGCGCAGGCAGGAACACGCAGGGCGAATGGGGGTAGACCCAGGACCACTGGGAGAGGCCTACCTCTGCCCTGGAGCAGCCACTGGTGGGGCCAGAGACTGGCGCCTGGACCCCCACTGACAAGGACACCTCAATGCTGCCCTGCGGGCCTGTGCCCCTCAGAGGAGACTGGAATCCTGGTGGCTGGTAGCCATCCTGTGGGTCTCAACATAAACGTGCCTCTGATGGGCTCTGCGTTGAGAATACTTTCAAAAAGCATGAAAAAGAAAGATGAGTGGAAAGTGCCCTCCGTGGTGAAGGCATAGTGAGTAGACAATGAATAGGGTTCCCTCCTCTGCCTCAGGCTCTGGGGGCAGAGCCGGGCCCGCAGATGAGGATTTTGGTGTCAATGGTTTGTTTGGGTATTGATCTCAGGAAGCACCGATAGGGATGGGAGTGAGTCAGGTGACTGGGAAGGGCCATTACAGGAATGGGGCTCAGTCCCATGGGAACTCTCTGGGGTGTGGAACCCACCTTGGATTTGTGCCAGCATGGCAGTGGTGGTGGAAAGCTGCCTGCATGGGTTTACATGGATGCTCAGTTTGCTGGCTCTGCCCTGCACATCTGGCCCCATGGCCATCTGAGAAAAGCCCATGGCAGAGATGCTGGGCTGCAGGAGGGTGCCGCGACGTGTAGGAGTGGTGAGTGCTGCAGGAACCAACCTGCAGCATCGTCAGTGTGGGCCCTGGAGCAGCAGCAGCCATGGCCCATGGGCATGTCAGAAATGCAGACTCCCATGCCCCACCCTGAGCCTGCTGGAGCAGAACCTGCCTACTAGCAAGACCCTCAGTGACCGTGTGCATGCAGGAATTTGAGAAGTGCCAGGCCTGTCGCTGTGATTCCTTTCCCTTTTCTAAACACTACAAAGTAACCACTGCCCCAGCACTCCCTGAACGTCCACTGACCCTCCCAAGTAGAAGGGAACAAGCTGCCCCTTATCTTTAATCTTCAACCAGTTCAGGATGGGCTGAAAAGGGAGACTGGATGTCAACTGTTTTGGCTCTTCAATCAGGGTGACTGCTGTGAGCGCTGAAGGAGGTGGAGTAACACCAAGGGCTTTCCCAGCGCACTTTCTGTTGTGTAAACATCCCAGACCCCGGCTTGGGAGAGGGGAGCTCCCATCCACCCCTGCGTCCCCACTCACCACACAGCGCCTTGTGGGCTGCACACCTCTGCAGGAAGGCTCAGTAGGCCTCAGGGCTCTGGAAGGCCTGCAGCTCTCAGATATAGCCCTGCTTGGCCTCGTCCACCAGGGACACATACCTCTGGACGAAGGAGCACAGAGATTCTGAGGTGCTCCAGATTTGGGGTTGGGATGGGGATGGAGGCTGGTCACCCTCTTGTCCAACCTCCCTGGGGCTCTTTAGGATGATCCCAAGAAGCTACTGCTCAGCTCTGCTTGCACACCTCCAGGGACAGGAAACTCACTACCTCCAAGCAAGTTCATTCATTGTTTGAATGGCACTGTTTTCCTTCCCATCAACTGGCATCTGCCTTGCTGTGGCCATACCATTCTCTAGATTTGGTCCGATGACTTCAGAGAAAGGCAGCATTATCAGCTCCCGCCTGGGGAACCTTAGACTTCTCTTCAATGATCCCTCATGCAAACATCAGCACTTTTCCCTGCAGAGGGTCCTGGGCTGGGCACTAGTGACAGATCCTAGACTTATTTGACAACTGGCCCATGTTTCCTGGATGGGCCACTCTGCATGACGCAGTTTAGGAGATGCTGCCAAAAGCAAGAGGACCCATGAATTGCTCTAAATGGGTGGGTGAGTGGCACCTCATGTCTGCACTCTAGAGGGTTCCCTCTGGCTCCGGTGGGAGAAATGGATTAGGAGGGAATGGCCCCTGGTGGTGTCTGAGGGCTGCCCAGGCCCCATCTCAGGGAGGGACTCGCTTTGTATTCACCACAGAGAACAGGACTTACCCCTTTTTGTCCTGAGACAGCTGAGCCCACTGAGCAGCCAGCACCTTTGTGATTTCCGTGAAAGGCAGATCGGGGTGTGTGGCCCTCAGCTGACTTCTCTGCTTGTTCAGGAATATCACGTACCTGTGCCAGGGAAGGGACGTATGTGGCTGTGGGAACCGGTGGGGAAGGGAGCGGCCGGGGGCGGCTCATTCCACTTTCCTGTTTTCATAACGAGTCACGGGTTTGCCCATCTTGTTCAGTCTAACCAGAAAACTGGAGGCTAAGAGGGGAACATCCTCCAATGGCGTGTTAACCCAGAGTCTGGTAAAAGGTCTAGGAACGAGAAGAGGGGCTCCCCATAGGACACGAGGTATATGAAGGCTGGGTGGCTGTGTCTGGCAGGGGACACATTCAAATAGCCATGCTGCATTATGTGGACAAAGCACTTAACCTACCTGTGCCTCAGTTTCCACCTCTGTATAATGAACATAATGCCACCTGCTCACAGGTGTGGTCTAATACTCCAGGTGCAGACCCCTCCTTTTCCTGATCAAGGACTTCTTTTGAGGGGGAAGGCGAAAGGCTGTGGCCAAACCAGTTTCATCCATATGAGCCACAGGAATACTGAAGAAAGCCCCTCAGCGTTACAGCCGTGTGAACCCTGAAGATAAAGTGTACAAGCTTCCAGATGCGGCAAGGCGACCCTCAGAGCTCTGGTCAGCCGCTGGCATGGAACCTTTCCTCTTCAGTGCAAGATTCACGGGAAAGGGACAAGGTCCCAGGTGCTGAGAAGGGTGGCTTAAGCCTCCTGAACGTTAACCAGCTTGCCCAAGGCCACAGAGCACCCATGTCTTCAAGCCTGGGATGAAAAGCAGACCTACCAAGCCCACACCTACCCCTTTGCCTGTCTGGAACCCAAGCCTGGCTCTTCTATCCTCTCTCCTCCAGCACCAGGACCTCATTACAGCTTAAAGAACTAAGCAGCGCATCCCACACTTCCAGTGGTGTCAGGTTCCCTAACTAACCAAGGGCCCTAAAAGAACAGACAAAGGCTGAGATGGGATCATGCCAATCCAGCCACGTGGCCCAGGCCACAGGGTGAGCCCTGCAGATTACTTCAACGTTGGGTCAGAGTAATCTCCTGCATCTTACCCTGTCGTAGGAGCACGGAACAGCAAGGTCCCTCAGGGGGTTTCTCTTCTTGCCTTTAGGCCAGCCCCCTTTCCTTTTCTGAAATAGAAGCACCACACAGGAAAACCTCAAGACCATCAATAATGACTGACCATATTCAGATCACAGCATACAATCATGCCACCACAGGGCCCTGGGCTTCACACAGATGGCCTCTGACCTCCTCGCAGTTCCGCGGTAGGAGTGGGCATCCCCCTGAAGTTAAGGAAACTGAGGCATGGAGAGATGCAGTGATCCCCACAGCATCGCCCAGCAGTGTGGGAGCCAGGACCTTCCCTCCCATCCAAGCTATGTGATGGTCACTGGGCACAATCAAGAAAGTCACCCAAAGTTTTAGTTACTAGGTCCATGGGGGATAGGACAAAGCCTTGGCACCGGGACTGGTGGTGCAGAGGGTTGACAGCTGAGCTGGCAACTCCACTGGGGTTCTCATCTCAGCCCTGCAACTGACCTGCTATGTGGTATTTGACAAGTTATGCATAGCTCTTTGCCTCAGTTTCCCCATTTGTAAAATGAGGATCATAGTCCCTATCTCGTGGGTCGCAGTGAGGACTGGAAATGTTGATATTCGTGCAGTTTTGAGAGCAGAGCCAGAAGCCCAGCAGGTGCTCAGTGAGTGCAGGCTGGCATGACTGTATACGGAACCCTCTCCCACAGACGCCAGCTCTCAGGACAGAAATCCAAGTTGTGGGCTCACTCTTCCATCATTTCATTTCTGGGTTCGTAAACAGTGACTGAGCCCTCACTGTCATCAGGAGCCTGTGCCAGGCTCAGAAGCTACAGGGCTGGATAAGGCACAGGCTCCGCCCTCAAGTGGCTCACAGTGCCACGGACAGGTTGATTTTATAGAAATAATTGTAACAGTCCAGCACAGGGGAATGGGGTTATAGGATGATAGCCTGAATACCCCCGTCCTCCAGGCTCAGTTTCAAATTTTCCTGAACCAAACACACGCGACAAAAATGGTAGAGAATAATCAAAACGTGACCTTAAGAACCTCAGCTTCCAGTTTTCCAAGCTCCCTCACAAACATGCCCATGTCAGCCTTTCCAAAGCCAGGAGATATAAAGCAAGTCAGTGACCCAGGAGGCTGGCTGGGTGGCACTGCCACAGGCAGGCCAGCTGTGCTAGAGACCAAAGGACAGAGGCGGTCAGGCCACACACAGGTTGGGGCAGCGGCTGGCACCGGGGGCTTCAGGAGCAGGAGGGCCGAGCAGAGGCCAGGCAGAGGCAAACAGTCCGGTAGCAACCATGTATGATAATGAGATAATGCTGTGGAGGAAGCCAGGCGCCAGGCACACAGTAGGTGCTCAATGAATGACATTCTCACTGGCTCACTACTATGCACAGACTATGCTGATCCTTGCAGTTTGAGGACAATCCTTTCAGCACCCTGGAGAGCTCCCAAGGCCCTGGATTGGCTCTAATTTCATCTAATGGATTCTGCTAAAGACCACCATTTCTACAGCTTGAGTTCACCAGGGCTCTCAAATACACACATATCCCTGAATCTGAGGGTTGCCTTTCCCAGTTGAAGCAAATATCATCATTGCATGTCACAAGAAGACACTCAGAAAGATGACGTGGCTTGATCACTGAGCAGCAGTGGCAAACACAAAGCCCAGAGCACACCCACGGCTCTTGTTAGAGACAGTGCCTCCTGACAGAGGCCCACAACTCTCTGGGGTCGGGGGAATGTGGGCCAGGTATCTTCTGCCCTGGAGCACAGGGGCCACCTTCTCCTCTTTTCCTGGCCAGCTGCCCTGCTCTGGCACGGAGAAGGTTTTTTGTTGTTGTTTAATTGGAGGGAATATTATATTTATTGTAATTCTCTATATGCAAGTATTATAAGTAAAAAATCAAAATAAATGTGTTCATCATTTTGTGGCCATCTGAGGCTCTTTGCTTCAGCTCTATTAAAAAAAAAAGAAAAGCTTCTTGAGTGTTTTCTTAATTTGCCCAGAAACCATAGTGACTGAGACAAAGGGGAAGGCGCAGGATGTTTTTCTCTGAAGCTTTCCGTTCTTGTTGAATTCCTCATGCAGGATTTACACCGAATTGCCTTGCCCTAAATAGAGTCACGTAGACAGCGCGCTCATCATTAGTACAGGGTGTTACTACGTGGAGAACATTGCCCACACACGGGAGTGTGTCAACTACAGAGGAAACGGAGGAAGAGAGCACAACCCAGCAAGGGAAGGCTGAAAAACCTATTTTTTTGAGATATGGTCTCCCTCTGTTACCCAGGTTGGAGTGCAGTGGTGTGATGTTGGCTCACTGCAGCCTCAACCTCCCAGGTTCAAGTTTTAGAAAGTGAGGCCAATAGCAGAGCCGCAAATTAATTGATTGGCAAGATTCCAAGGGGAAAAATCCATTCCAACAGGAGTTTTCACCAGCACAGCCCTTTTATTAGGTTGGTGCAAAAGTGTTTTCAGTTTTAGCCATTACTTTCAATGGCAATTTCAATTACTTTCAAAACTGCAGTTACTTTTGCACCAACCTAATACACTGAGATTGCAACAGATGGTGAATTTTGGATATTTAGCTTTTTTAAACAGAATTTTGTTTTACTAAGAGAAGCTCCTTTGGGGGTCAGCAGAGCACAGCAAAAGCAAACAGGGGCTTGAATGACAGCTCTGGGCTCACTCCTAGCTCTGACACTGTGTGACCCTGAGAGTCCCTTTACCCCGAAGCTGCTAACTGGGGAGTAACAGGGAGCAGTGGTGGGGTCGGGGAGCTAATGTTTGTGAAGGGCCTGGCACATGGCAGAACCCGACACATGACTTCCCTCTGTCTCCACCAGGAAGGGAAAAACTCAAGTACAAACCAATCAACCGGATTCTGCAAGCTTGCTGAGCGAGCCTCAAAGAGAAAAGGATTTTAGTTTATGCAATGTATCATTTGTGAGCCAGACCCAACCTCGGAAGATGATTACAATCACAGTTAGGAAACGGCCCATCGCCTCTGTGGGTTTACAAACAACTGCCCTAGCAAAGTCTAGGTTCTGGCTGTTTCCAAGGACTTTGTCAAGGGCACTCAGCACTCTCCCCATCTGAACAGTGGGAATGTTGATTACGTCGTTCTAGACACCATGTGAAAAGTTAAGCTGTTAAAGGCTGGGTTCTCACCTTTTGAATCTATGGTCCTGACTTTGAAATTCTAGTTCATTTATTCCTGAAATAAACTAACCCTGTGCTGTGGACTGAACTGCATCCTCCACTCAGCCCCCACAAATTCAGATGTTTAAGCTCTAACCCCCACTATGACTGTATCTGTAGATAGGGTCTTTAGAAGGTATTTAAGGATAAATGAGATCATGAGGGTTGAGCCCTAATCCAATAGGACTGTCGCCTTCTAAGAAGAAGGCAGAGAAATCTTTCTCTCTCTCCACCACGTGAGGACACAGTGAATCAGCCAGCAAGCGAGGGAGAATTCATCACCAGAACTGGACCCTGCTGGCACCTTGATCTCGGACTTCCAGCCTCTAGAACTGGGGGAAATTTCTGTTGTTTAAGCCACTCCATCTATGACACATTGTTATGGCAGCCCAAGGTGATGAATACACTGCAAAAGAAGTACTTTAATACTATTATTACATATATTTTTGAGGGTCTCACTCTGTCACCCAGGCTGGAGTGCAGTGGTGTGATCTTGGCTCACTGCAGCCTCAACCTCCCAGGTTCAAGCGATCCTCTCACCTCAGCCTCCCAAGTAGGTAGGACTACAGGCACACACTGTGACGCCCAGTTAATTTTTACTTTTTGTAGAGACGGTGGTCTCACCATGTTGTCCACGCTGTACTTTATTATTTTTGAACATGGGACTGTTAGACACCAGCGGCCCCTCCCTTGCCTCATTTCTTATCTCAACTTGAACCAGATTTGCAGACAGGATTCCATGGGGAGACTTTACAATGCTGAGTGACAGCGGAGCGTGGTGGTCAAAGTGTGGATTCTGGAGCAGACTTTCCGGATTGGAGTCCCAACCTTTCCATGTACTGGCTCTGAAATCCTGAGCACACCACCTATCCTCTCTGAGCCTCCGTGACCTCCTCTGTACAATGGGGTAACCAGCTCTTCCCTCACTAGCTGCGAGGATTAAATGACTAGGTATAAGCGCTGGGATAGGTGCTGGAGTGCAGGGAGCCCTTCGGTTGGCTGCTATTGTTTGGATGGCAGCCCACTTACATTTGAATCCTGCTCCCCCTGCTGCACAAATTACCTTCTGAGAATCATCAGACCTTTTAGAGTCCACCTCCGCCCATAAAGTGGACTGGCTTATTGTGATCTATATGAACTTCTGGGACATATTCATAAAGAAATGGCATCTTTTTTCACCCTTACCTCCTTCCTGCTGGCTGGAATGCAGACATGAGGGCTGGTGCTCAGCAGCCACTTTGGACCATGAGGCAGCATGCCACGGATAGCAGAGCAGTGAAATGGAAGGAGTCTGGTCACCTGCTAATGGAGATGCCTCCATACCAGCCCTGATCATGTCTCACTTTTATTGTACACTTATTACGGATCAGAACCTTTGGTATGTCATGATTATTATGTAGTTTTCAGGAATTCCTTTGAAGTGAGCAATGTAATCCCCATTTTAACAAGGAGGAACTGAGGTCAAGATTTAACGTGCCTTGTGCAAAGTGTCACAGCTAAGAGGTGGCAAAGCTGGGGCTCCCATATAAATCTGTCTGCCTCCACAGTCACCCTCTTCCAACCACAGCCCCCCTCTTCCAACCGCAGCCCCCACTGCTGCCCTCCACAGCCCTCCTCGCCAGCTGCCTCTGCCACACAGAGGATTGGTCAGGGCTGTCCCCGACATGAGCCCTGCCCACCTCACCCCAGAACCTTCACCAGCAACCCCTTCTTTCCTGGAGTAGGCAGGTCCAGGAGCCACACTCTGAGCACAGATCCTGCTCTGCCACTTGCTGCATGATCCTGGGGAAGTCATTTGGCTTCTCGGGGCCTCTATTTTGTTCTTACCAAAAAGTGGGGATAAAAATGCCAACCTCGCAGGATTGGGAGGATTCAAAGACAACATACAAGGCAGCCCAGTCCAGAGCTCGGAGCACAGAACAGGCTATAGGTACCGCTGGTATTGCTCTTGTTAAGATGCCAGTGCAGCCTGTGAGGCTGTCCCTGCCTGGCCCTGGTTACTGCACTTGCCTTTGGCTCCTTGAGTCCTGCTCCCTTGGGGCCCCCTTGGTTGGCCAGCACCACCTGCTGTACAGGCAGAGATGCCATGTCCTGGCATTGGACTTGAATCACTGATCTCCCGGCGGGCAGGTCGCACACCTCAGGTGAATGTGGCAGAAGGAACTCTGTAAGTATGAAAATAGCCAGAAATGGCCCATAAAGTCAGAGACATTGAAATCACCACCCCCTCAGAGTTCATCCAGCACAGGCACTCTAGGAAGTACATTTGCTTTTCAAATGCTCACAAGTGAAGCCTAGGTCAGGGGTCATGTTTCTGAGGCACAGATGGAGAGCTGCCCAGGGTGGCCGGTGCCTGGGAACAATTCGATCCCTGGTGAGCAGGCATATCTGGGGGCTGGTGCCTGTCCCACAAGCCCTGCTTCTTGCCCAGTGGAGTGTTATGACTAAAAGTGTGGGCTGGAACCAGACCATCTGGATTCAGGCTTGGCTCCTGTGAATTTGCTGCACATGATTACCTACACAATTACGTTCACTTGCAGGAAACTGTTTCCTCTGGTAAATTCGGGTGAATTTCAGACCCACTTCAGAGGATCGTTGCAAGGCCCACTCACGCAACACACAGGGTGCTTGCTGAGCGCTGGGCACAGCAGACGTCGGTGCATGAACAGACATCCCAGGCCTCCTGAGTTTACACTGCGTGGGGAGGAGGGATTAAGGAGGGATTAATGAAACTTACAAAGTCCTGAGAGCAGCGCCTAACATTTAGGAGGCCTCCAGTCCATGCTGTTATTTTGGAGGACTTAGGAGGCCCCCAGTCCATGCTGTTATTTTGGAGGTGTTTGCAGCTATCACTTGAGAAAGTCAAGAGTTGATTGTGGTGAAGTCACTCCCCTCAAACCCCATGAGGGAGGCAGGGCGGTGATTACTCCCCAAGTTTACGTATGGGAGAAGGTGGGGCGGGACACTGGCATAGCTCAGGTCTATTCGGTGTGTCATTTATCTCACGCACACACACACACACACACGAGCCCATGTGTAGATGGGGATACTGAGTCACAGGGAAGCAGAGTTAGTCCAGAATCACACAACTGGGCAGAGGCCAGGTGAGGTCTTGGAGTTTTTTTGTTTTTGTTTTGTTTCATTTTTGAGACAGGGCCTCGCTCAGTTGCCCAAGCTGGAATGCAGTAAAATACAATCACAGCTCACTGCAGCCTCCAATTCCTGGGCTCAAGCAATCCTCCTGCCTCAGTCTCCTGAGAGCTGGGAGTACAGGCATGCGTGCCACCATGCCCAGCTATTTTTTAAATTTTCTGTGGAGATGGGGTCTTGCTATGTTGCTCATGCTGGTTTTCAGACTCCTGGGCTCAAGTGATCCTCCCACCTTGGCTTCCCAAAGTGTTGGGATTACAGGTGTGAGCCATTGCACCTGGCCCCAGGTGAGGTCTTAAACCCAGGTCTGCTGGCTACCAGCTCCAGGGTCTGCAGGGCTCTTCCTGCAGAGGGGGACAGTAACAGCTCTCTAGGTGCCATCCTCAGATGTGACCCCATCAGTGCCCCTTAGCCTTACTTAACAGGCCACAACACAGAAAACGCCTCCTTGTCAAGGCCTTTGAGACATCAATGCCTCTGAGATTTCGGGAAGACACGAAGGAATACCCTGACGTTCCTGTTGGCTTCCTGGGAAGAGGAAAGGTGGCAAATAGTGGTGACCACACCCAGTGCTCTAGAACTTTCCTGTCCTGTCACCTTGTCTGTATCTGCATGGCCTCGCCTGGCCCAGGCCTGGTAGTCCCTCACTGGGACTATTCTTACGTTTTTAATGGAATTTTTGTTTTGAATCGTAACTAGTGGGTACAGTTTGGCACCCGAAGGGTACCGAAGGGATGAAGGTAAAAGGTAAAGCTGGCCCTGCCCTAGTCCTGCAGCACCCAGTCCCCTTTCTGGAGGCGCCACTATGGAGCCGGTCTGTGCATTCACAGATGCTTCTGTGACCTGAATGACGGCTCGCCAGACACATCACATCTCACTTGCTTGTTTCTCTGCAGAAAGGGCTCCAAGACGTCCCATTTTGTGGTGAAGGCTGCACCATATTCTGCTGTGAAGATGGTCCATGGTGCATTTAGAAGCCCCCGATAATACATGAAGAGGTTACTCCTGGTCTCCGCACACATGGTGTCTCATGCACATGGGAAGTGGGTTGCTGGGTCAAAGGGCATGTGTGTTTGTAATCCAGATGGACCCATTTCATCCCCACCAGCAGCATAGACTCACCTTCCTCCCAGGGACCCCTGTCTCTGGGCCCACAGGCAAGAGTCCCACCCCTGCCCCTCTGCTCACACCATCTGTGGCTCCCTCTGCCTTTGACATGAAGTCCAGGCCCCCAGCTTGGCACTCGAGGCACAAAGAGGCTGGGCCTCACTTCCCCTCCAGTTCCACACTCATCCGACAGACACTGTGAAAGGTGGCGATCAGAATGGACGATGATCAGACCCTTGACACACACCGCCCCATCTAACCTCCACCTCCACTCATATTACTATGGCAATATCCACACCCATTTCACAGATGGAGAAACAAGTTCAGAGTCAGTGACTCCCTGAATGTCCACAGCACAGCAGTGCGAGATGCAGTCCTTCATCTCTCTTTCCACTTCCCCAGCCACCCTCCTGCCCCGTGCAGCCTCCTGTGTAAGTGTGGATGCCCTCACCCCAGGGAGACCAGCCCCACATCTTCCCCGCCTTGACTCGCTTTTCCAAGAGTCCAGGCACAACTGGACAGCTGGGAGGAGCCGGGTTGGCCGACTGCTCTCAGCTGACTGATTATCTCAGTGGAAGACGTAACTATGGTGGCGTGCCAGGCCCCAGGCAGGGGCTACAGAAACAGCAGTGGGCAGACAGTGCAGCCTGCAGGGAGTCTGCCGTCCACCCAAGTCTTAGTTCCATGGAGGCAGGCCCATGGTGATCGCTTTGCCGAATACTCTTGTTTTAATTATGGGTCAACCGAGGCTCAGGAATGCCCTATGACTTGCCTAAGCGCTGTCATCCCCACTTCAAGGTCCATGAGAGAAAGAGAAAACTGTTTTCCAGTTAAACTTTGGGCCCCAATGCCACTTGCCCTCTGGTGATAAAAATACATTAACCAGGAGCAAATTACGGGATTTTCACTTAATTATCCTACAAAGTCAGAAAACAGATTTTTGTTTGTTTGTTTTATCGTAAGAGAATGTTCTGGAGAGAAACCTGAACCTTTCCAGTGTCAACTTCAACGTGTCCACGGCTGGTGCTGAAGCTCTGACACCCACCGACCAGGGTTTCAAGCCTGTTTACACCATTGGCTACCCGTGGGGCCGGTCCAGTCACCGAACGCCTTCAGGTTCCCACTGGGAGATGGGAGTCACTGTGCGTTACATGGGACAGGTGATACAGTACCCCGGGCCAAGAGCGCCCCATCAACGCAACTGCCCTTAGGACAGGAGTTGCCTGTGACCGCGCGTCCCCGTTCGCCCGGAGCAGCGGCCCTGACCCGCGTGTCGCGGGCCTGGACTTGCAGAGGCCAGCTCCGGAGTCCGGGGCGTGGCTCCTTCAGCACCGGCGGCGCCGGGCGGGGATGGCGGGGCACGGGCCAGGCACCTGCACCGGGGAACGCGCAGGGAGGCGGCTGGGCCAGAGGGGCAGGCCCGAGCCACGTACCAGCCCCGGGGAACCGTCCGGGTGTTCTCAGCCGCGCTGCGCCGGCGCCCAGACCCCATCCAGGGACGCCCCCACTGGGGAGCAGGGCACGCGCGACAGAGAAGGTGGGGGACCCAAGTCCAACCACCGAACCACAGCCTCCCGCGGTACCGCGCAAGTCGCTCGCCCGCCGGGGCAGCCGTACAGCGCCCTCAGCTGCTCCAGGGTCGCGTGGGCGGGACCACCAGAGGCGCCGGGCCTCTCCGCGCTATGCTGTACTCCGGCCTCCGGCCTTTCCGAGCAGCCCAGGGCTGGGCGGGGACAGTGGGCGGGGCAGAGGGGTGGGCGGGGCAGAGGCTCTGGGCAGCCCCGCCCCACCTGCCGCTCACCCAGCGGAGGCCTGCGCCCGCCCTGCAGTTACGTAAGTGCCCTCAGCGGTCGAGAGGGTAGCCTCGCCCGCGAAGAGTCGTCTTCTACATTATTTATATGACTTTTAATATTTTCGAATCACACAAGAATACATGATACATCACCACTGTAGCGAAATTAGAAAATTCAGAGCAGCTGCTCTCCGGGAGTCCTTTTCAGAGTCAACCACCTGTTAACCCTTTGGTGTACCTCCTTTACATAAAAACATTCAAAGTATAATTTAAATGACAGTTTTAAACATTAGAAATGGCCACGAGTTCCACACCTCCTTCCAATGGCGACGCTTCCATGTTTGCACATCCCCTTCCCGCCCGAGACAGGTGAGCTGGTGACAATCACAGGGTTCACCATATCTGTGGGTGGTAATTTTTGCGGTTGCCTAGAGACGGCACAGTCTCTGGAGCCCAGCGGTCTGGGCTCATCAGCCACCTCTGCTGGGTGCCGGTGGGCTGGTGACTTCACATATGTGGGGCTCAATCTCGTGGTTCGTTCACTGGAGATAATAATAGTGCCTATTACCTAAGAAGGTTGTGGGATTAATGATTCAATATTCCTAAAGTACACAGGAAGCACTCAACAAACGAGTAAGCTATTATTACTGAGGTCTTCTTCATGTATCAAGAACAATGTGCACTAATTATGTAATAACATAATTTGGTCTTTGCATACTCCCCCAAAGCTTGCCACTCCATTCCCTCGTTTTCTTTTTAAATCAACCAATATCTTCAGCAAATAAGTCACTACAGCTCTGTATTCTTTAGTTCCTTGCTGTATAGAATGCAGGTAGTATGAATAGCACTTGCCTCCCAGGGATGTTTGAGGATTAAATGAGATGCTGAGGGGTGAATGTATATAACTGACTGAGCAGGATGCCTGACATGCATTACCTGGCCAATAAGAACATAAACAAGCTGAGTGCGGTGACTCACACCTGTAATCCCAGCACTTTGGGAAGCCAAGGTGGAAGAATTACTAGAGGTCAGAGATTTGAGAACAGCATGGCTAGCATAGCAAGACTCCATCTCTTTAAAAAAAAATTAGCTCAGCATGGTGATGCATGCCTGTAGTACCAACTTGGGAGGCTTAGGCAGGAGGATCGCTTGAGTCAGGGAGTTTTGATGTTAGAGTGAACTATGACGGCACCATTGCACTCCAGCCTGGTCAACAGAGCAAGATGTTGTCTCTAAAACACACACACACACACACACACACACCCCTATTCTTATCACTGCATGTTGTCCAGTGCTCAAGGAGAAGCAAACCTGGGCTGGGAATCTAGAGCAGGCAAGAAGCCCAAAGGTCTAGGGCACTAACCCATCCTTCCTCAGTGGTGGAAACTGAGTCTGGAAGAGGGTAAGTGACTTGCCCAACTGAAATTCCATCTACCTCCCCATGAAGCTTCTCAATTTAGTCCAATTAAGTGTAGCAAATACATGCTGAGACTGCCTCCTTACCAAAATGAGTACAAAATAGTCTCTGAAAATAAATCCTTGAGAATAGCTAACAAATTACAAAATGTAAGAACATTCAAGTGAGACCCGAGTGTTTCTACATCAGAGGTTACAAAAAGCCACTGGAATCTAATCAGTAATTGGTGTTGATATACGAATGGACAAATAGATGAATTGAACAGAAGATGGAACTAGAATTAAATCTAGAACATGTGCTAGACTGGTTTATGACAAATGTAATAGTTCGATTCAGTAAAAAAGAATAAATTAACAATCAATATTGCTGGTAACTGGCTAGTCATCGGAAAGGGGAAAATGGATTCTGGCCTTATGCCAAATACAAAAGTAAATTTTAGACGGATTAAATACCTAAATGTAATAAAGTAAACAATAAAAAATTTGTAAGAAGGCTTTGGGATCCCAAAGGTATGCTCATCTGAATATGTTCAACTGAAACACCTTCACAGATTAAAATATGGAGATGGGAAACTATTTACAACAAACTCAAAATGCCCTGCTGAACTCACAGGAGAATCCAGAGAAGTGCCCAAAGATGACGCCTCTTCACAAAAGAGAGGAATACTCAGCCCAAACCAGAGTGGCTATGAAAATGGAAATCCGGGCCCAGCGGGTACAGGCACCTGCAGCAGGAACTTCAAGCTGGAGGGATTCATACGGATATAGAGGACAGGAGAACAAAGCTGTCTCTGCTGCCTCTGGGTGGAAACACATACACAATGCTAGAGGGTCTTTCCTGAACTTCTGTAGCCAGAGGACTGCTCTGTTGTGTGTCTGAGGTTCAAATTTATACCGCCCCTAAGGTCAAGAAACATCACCCAGGCAACGAAATTGAAATATTATAGTTACAGATTGGTAGCGCCCCCTGGAGCCTAGAAGAAACAAATGCCAGTGCTGTCTGGAGAAAAGCATCCTCAAAGCAGTCCCATCACCAAATATCCTGCCTGAGCTCATAATAAAAATTACCCAACACATGGAGAAATGACTCAATGTAAGCAAGAGTCAGCTGAATAATAAACAATACGTTTAGGTCCTCAAGCATTTCTGATAGTAGACATCTAATTCAGAGAGCAAAAATAATCATGTATAAACATAAAATGTGTTAAGAAATTAAAAATGGAATTTAAAAGTTCAAAGAACAAAAGTCAAACAAAATGACCAGGAAGAATTGAGAAAGAACCAACTAAAACATCTTGTAGTAAGAAATACAGTGAATGTGCTAGGCATGGTGGCACATGCCTATTGTCCCAGCTACTCAAGAGGCTGAGGCAGGAGGATCTGTTGAGTGCCGGGGTTTGAGACCAGCCTAGGCAACATATTGAGACTCTGTCTTTAAAACAAACAAACAAACAAACAAACAAATTTAATGATTGAAATTGAAACCTCAGATTGCCTGAAGACAGAATGAACCAGAGGACAGATCTGAAGATATTACCGAGCATGCAATGCAAAGTGACAAAAAAAGATAAATAGGAGAGGTTTGAAGACATGCATGATAGAATATGAAAGTCTAACACTTGTCTAATTGGAGTTCCAGAAGATTAAAATAGAGAAAGCCGAGGAGAGGCAATATTTGAAGAGACAGTGCCTAAGAATTTTTCACAACTGTTCAAAGATGACAAATTTCAAATCTAGAAAAAACAATGTATATCAAGCAGCATAAAGAAAAATAATCTACATATAATAATTTCAGATGAAAGAAGACATCAAGAGAAATCAAAAAGCAACAAAAACAGAAAAGATACTCCACAAAAAATAAAAGTGACCATATGTCACCAATTCCAAGATATATATTTTTCCACAATTTAACACGTTTCAAATTGGGACTAATCTTATCATTGATGGGGTCTTACAATTATAACTGGAGGTTTTTTATTTCTTACTGTTAATAAAATAATAATGGATTGCATATTCAGTGGTATCTTATGAACATTTATGAATGAAATATGGTAAACTGGCCACAGAGTTGTCAACTGAAATAATAGAAACCCAAAGACAGAGAACTAATACATTTAAGATGCTGAGAGAAAATAAAGAGTTGAGATTTCTGTTCCTATTCATGAGGAAAACTGGACAAACTATATGAAAAAATTTTGTTTTCAGATCTTGGGCAACAAACAGAGCACAACAGTAATCTCTGAGAGAAGAAAAGCAAATAAGGTGAATTCTGTGATGACTTGGCACTTTTTCAACTGTAATGCAAGAAGAGGAACCCAAGCAGAGGATGGTGATTTTGCTGAGCTGAGGACAGGTAGAAGGCAGAGAAAGCCAAGGAAGCTGGGATTTGAGAGGCAGAGTATCAGACAAGAGAGAGCTATGCACATAAAGAGCTCTACAACTCTACATTTGGGTCCTCTTGAATCTCTGAATGAATACTAAACCAAACATATATCAGACGAAACTTTTTGCATTTAGGCAAAGAAAAGCTACAAGGGAGCTGAAAATTGAATAACTACTGGATCTCTCACAAGACTGGTTGACATTTGAGTTCTAATCAGTCACAGTGGAAAGACCTTGCTGAATTCCCTTGGCATTCAGTAGAGAGCCCAGAATGGTCATGACTTAGGAAAAGGGCTGACTGAGCGATCATGTAAAAGCAACCCTAGGATCCAACCTAACAAAAATTAAAACTAAACTGCAAAGGCATCAAACTGATCTGCAAGTAAATTAAGTGTTGGACAGAACAAAGCCAAACATTCTTTAAAGGAAGAAAGCAAAACTCAACACTCAATGGCATAATGTTCACCATGTCCAGCTTCCAATAAAGATTATTAGACAAATGAAACATGAAAATGTGAACTTTTTCAAATTATTCTTTGATGATAGTAGTTTGAAATTGGAGTTTAGTAACAATGAGATGTCTACAAAATTCCTCAAATATTAGGAAATTAAGCAAAACACTTTAAAATAATACATGGGTCAAGGAAGAAATCAAAAGAATGATTGAAAAGAGGGGAAATATAGTAACATATTTAGGAGTGAATGATAATACATACTGTGCACATAAAATTAGTGGTCTAATTTGTATGTTAAAAATGTAGATGTTAGAACTAAAAAACTGGACAAAAAACACAGATACCAATTACCTCTCCCTCCACCCCTTGGCAACCACCATTCTACATTGTACCTACGAATTTGACTACTCTAGGAACTTCATATCAATGGAATCATAAAACATTTGTCCTTTGTAACTGGCTTATCTCACTTAGCATAATGTAATTCATGTCACAGAATGTGTTTTACACATGATTTGTGAGAAAATAAATTGAGGTTAAAGCATTTATTGTTTGAGATGACAATTGAGATTTTGATTCCTTTAGGATTTGATTTATTTTACCATTAAAAATGGTAAAATGTCTATGTTAGTCACCGAAAATATGGAAGTAAACTGTATAACTTTAAGACAGTAGAGGAAAAAGAAATAAGAAAAAAAGCTCAAGCAATCCAAAAGAAAAGGGAAAAGAGGGAGAAAAGGAAGTAAAGAAAAAGCAAGACAAGTAAAAATACGAAATCAGATGGGTAGAAAGAACTCCAAAAACATCTGTAATTACAGTCTGTTTAGGTGAATACGCTGGCTGGTTATCATGTTGGATAAAAATACAAAACCCAACTGTATGCTGTGTTCAAGAGATGTACCCAAAGCATGAGGAGGACACAGGAAGGTTGAAAGTCAAAGGATGGAAAAAGGCATGAGAAGTGAAAGATAGCTGCAGCAGCTCTGAATATTGGACAAAATCATTAGATTAAGTAATAATTAGGATAAAGAGGTTTATTACCAAATAATAAATTCACCATGAAGAGATCCCAGTTCTAGAACTTCATGCATGACACTGTATATAAAACAAAAATACATAAAACAAAGATTGAGAGAACTAAAAGGATAAATTGACAAATTCATTCCTTTGGTGGAGCATTTTAACATGTCACTTAAATTATTTTTATTGTGGTAAAATATACGTAACATAAAATCTGCCATTTTAACTGTTTTTAAGTGATTGTAAGTTCAGTGGTATTAAGTACATTCGCATTGTTGTGCAACCATCACCACTACCTATCTCTGTAACTTTTAGGTCATCCTAAACAGAAACTCTGGACCCATAAAACACTGACTCCCATTACCCCTCTCTCTACCCCTTGGCAACCAGCATTTTACATTGTATCTGTGAATTTGACTACTCTAGGAACATTGTATCAATGCAATCATAAAATATTGGTTCTTTGTAACTGGCTTATGCCACTTAGCATAATGTAATCCATGTTATAGTATGTGTCAAAATGTCTTCCTTTTTAAGGGTGAATAACATTCTGTTGCAGGTACATGTAACAGATCATCATATTACTCATTCATCTGTTGATGGACACCTGGGTTGCCTCCACATTTTGGCTGTTGTGACTAATGCTACTATGAACATGAGTGTGCAAATACTTGTTCAAGTGCCTGCTTTCACTTCTTTTGGGTATACCCAGAAGTGGAACTGCAGAATTGTATCTTAATTTTATACTTTTTTTTTTTTTTTGAGAAATAGCCATATTGCTTTCCACAGTGACTTAACCATTTTAGATCCCAATCAACAGCATATGAGGGTTCTAATTCCTCCATATGCTCACCAACACTTCCTAATTTTTGTTTTTGTTTTTTAAACAATAATAGCCATAGCATCAGTCTGTTTGGGCTGCTATAACAAAAACGCTATAGACTGGGTAATTTATAAGCCATAGAAATTTATTGTTCACAGTTCTGGAGGCTGTAAAGTACAAGATTAACTCTCACCAGCAAATTCTGAGTCTGGTGAGGGTTTGTTCTTTGCTTCATAGATGGTGCCTTCTGGCATTGTCTTTACATGGCAGAATGAGCAAACAGACTCTTCTGGGCCTCTTATTAATCCCATTCAAGAAGGTTCCACCTCAGTACTTAATCACCTCCCACAGGGCTCACCTCTTAATACTATCACATTGCGGATTCTGTTTCAACATATAAATTTTGGGAGGACACGACATTCAAATCATAGCAGGCATCCTAATAGGTGTGATATTTCAACATACTCTTTCTTTAACAGGCCAAAGAGTAAAAAAGAAAAATTGGTAAGAATAGAGAAGATTTGAACAACACAATTAACGTTCTTGATTTAATGAGCACATGCAGAATCCTCTGCCTCTCATATAAAGAATGCATAATTTTAAGAATGATACATTTACAATAGTGAAATAAAATTTACTGAAAATAAATCTATTGACATATATGCAAGACTTTGCACAGAAAATTATACTTCCATATAGAAAGATGTTTAAGAAGACCTACATAAATAGGAGGATTCATAACTGGGAGAACTCTGTCTTAAAAGATGTCATGCCTCTCCAAATTGTGTGATGGGTTCAATGCAATTCTAATCAAAATCCCAACAGGGTTCTTTGCAAAAGTTGCCGAGCAAGTTCCAAATTTTATATAAAAGAGAAAAGAACTAAGAATAGCTTAATTGCTCTGAAGAAGACGAACAAGTTGGGGGAACTTACTGTGACAGATATCAAGACTTGCTATAAAGCTAAAGTAATTATGGCAGTGTGATATTAGCATGGAAATAGACGAATGGAATAAAATAAGCAGACCATGCATTCATGGAAGCTTGATATATGTCACAGGTTGAATTGAGAAAGGATGGAGTTCTAAATAAGTAATGCCAGGACAACTGGTTAGACAACTGGTTATTCCCATGAGAGAAAAACATAAATAGACTCTCTAGGCCCCATTGTACATAAAACGCAATTCCAGAAGCATTTATTCTCAAAACAAAACAGTAAAACTTGAAAACATTTAAAAGAGAATATGGGAGAATATTTGTATTGCCTCAAGAAAGGGAAGCATTGCTTTAACTAAACAGAAAAAGTGCACATCACAAAGGAAAATATTGACTATATTATTATCATTATTATTTTAGAGACAAGGTCTCACTCTGTTGCCAAGGTCTAGAGTGCAGTGAGGTGATCATAACTCATTGCAGCCTTGAACTCCTGGGCACAAGTGATCCTCCAGCCTCAGCCTCCCAGGTAGCTGGGACTACACGCATGCACCACCATACCTGGCTAGCTTTTTTATTTTTTGTAGAAATGGGGTCTCATTATGTTTCCCAGGCTGGTCTCAAACTCCTGTCCCCAACTGATCTGCCTGCCTCAGCCTTGTAAAGTGCTGGGCTTACAGGTGTGAGCCACTGTGCCTGGCCCTACTAAATTAAAGTGAACATTTCTATATAACCAAAGGAAACTATAATAATATGAAATGACAAGCCCTTAATCAAAAGAATATATGTGCAAGGGGCCATATGCGGTGGCTCATGCCTGTAATCTCAGCACTTTGGGAGGCTGAGGTGGGTGGATCACATGAGGTCAGGAGTTTGAGACCAGCCTGGCCAACATGGTGAAACCCTGTCTCTACTAAAAATACAAAAATTATCCGGGCATGGTGGTGGGTGCCTGTAATCCCAGCTACTCAGGAGGCTGAGGCAGGAGAATTGCTTGAATCCGGGAGGTGGAGGTTGCAGTGAGCTGAGATCATGTCATTGCACTCCAGCCTGGGCAACAAGAGCAAAACTCCATTAAAAAAAAAAAAAAAAAAAAAGAATATATGCAAAACATGTACCTACCTTACTGTACTTACCTTACTTTGGTTGGCAAAGATTTAACATTCAGCCAATACTATACACTGGCAAATATGTGGAATAACTGGTTTCTTATAGACCGTTGGCTGATGCCTTTGATTGGGTGGATTGAACAACAAAAACTCACTTCTCACAGTTCTGGATGGTGAAGTTCAAGATCAGAGTGTTAGCATGGTTAGGTTCTGGTGAGGGCCCCCATTTTGTTTTGTAGATGGTCACCTTCTGGCTGTATCCTCACGTGATGAAGAGAGGGATCATCTCTCCCCTGTCTCTGCTTATAAGGGCACTAATCCCATTTGTGAGGACTCCATCCTCATGACCTAATTATCTCCCAAAGACTCCACCTCCAGATACCATCAGAGTTAGGATTAGAGATTCCACATATGAAGTTTAGGGGGACACAAAAACTCTAGTCCTTAGTAGTTGGATAATAAATTGGCATAAACATTTTAGAAAACGTAGTATCTTGTAAAGTTGAAGATATTCATGACCATGACTTAGCAATTCCATCTCTATAACATATACTCCAGAATAATGTTTCTCAATCAGGGGTGACTTTGCCTTCCGGAAGGCACTGTCTGGAGATACGTTTTTGTTGTCGCATTTTGAGGGAAGGATGTGATTGGTGTGTCTTAAGTAGAGACCAGGGATACTGCTATGTATTGTACAATGCCCCCCTTTATAAAGAATTATCCTGCCCAAAGGTTGATAGTTTTGCAGTTGAATATCTCTCCTCTAGAAATATCTTATGCATGTGCATCAGAAGATAAGAATGCAGGTGCCCATAGTGGCACTGTGTAAAATGAATAAAACTAATGTCCATTCCCAGTTCAGTCACAGATATCAAAATCGATTTTAAAACTTGATATTAATTAAAAAATAAAATGTGGAAGAAGACGTATGATACCATGTATATGAAATTGGAAAAAGATAAACACATGCTTGAAGATAATGGTTGCCAAATAGGGAGAGGTGTGTGGGATATGGCTAATATTCTATGTGTTATGTTGAATGGTGAGTCCATCTATGCTTGTTTATTATTTTATCTTCCTTGAATATAGTAAAACCTTGAAGTCATGTCCCAGAAAGCACAGATATCACAATGCAACAATTAGTGATTGGATCCTGTTCTCTGACCAGCCCCTGTTCTCAAAAGGAATAATCAGAACTTCTCACTGTCTGGAGGGGCGGTGAATATAGACGTGACTGTGATCATTCAAAGCTTTCTTGGGTTATTCCAGGATCACTTGCACATAGTATAATTCCACTGCGCTTTGCGTGTGTGTGTGTGTGGGTGTGTATACACGTGCTTTTCCTTACAGGCAGTATACAGATGCAAATGAAATCCTCTTATTGTGCTTTAGAGAACATATATGTGTTGTATACATGATATTTGGCATTCTTACAACATTTCATACTCAAAACATTTTAAAAATAATAGAAAACTTTTTTACTTAAAGGTATTTTATAAGGTCACATTTGCCAGCCAAACCACTTTCAAATTTTCTTGTACTGCAAATAAGCACTGTGTAGCTGTCCAGTGGAACTAAGTTTTCTCACACTCTCAAGAAAATCTTGGAGGCTGCATAATAAGTCTATGTGTCCTGGAGACTTTCTACCAAGAATAAAACTCAGAAGCTATTTTTAAAAAGCGAGACACATATTTAACTATATAAAAAGTTTATTGTTGTGTGGTAAAAGATGCCATGAAGTCAAGAGATGAACGCTGGATCTGGAAAAAGTACTTGAACGCTGGTGACAGGCAAAGGGGTAATTGTTATGCTGAGAGCTGTAAAAGTGGACAAGACAAAACGTACCAACTAAAAATGGGCAAAGGATAGAGAATAGACATTCTCAAAAGTGCAAATCAAACCTAAAAGAGCAAATCATATATATATGTGTGTGTGTATATATATGTGTATATATATGTGTGTGTATATATATGTATATTAAACCAGGTGCTCAAATCCACCAATGGACAGAGAACTGCACATTAAAATAACAAGGACATATCACTTTGCACCCATCAGAGTGACAACATTTACACATGCTGCAGCGTGGGTTGAGGCTGGTAATGCAGGAAAGACATCGAAGAAGAAGGGTGTGTGGTAGAGTCTTGGGAAGGTAATCTACATTTTTTTTTTTTTTTTTTTTAAACAAAGTTTCACTCTTGTTGCCCAGACTGGAGTGCAATGGCATGACCTCAGTTCACTGCAACCTCCCCCTCCCAGGTTCAAGACATTCTCCTGCCTCAGCCTCCTAAGTAGCTGGGATTACAGGTGCCCGCTTCCACGCCTGGCTAATATTTTGTTGTTGTTGTTGTTGTATTTTTAGTAGTTATGGGGTTTGGCCAGGCTGGTCTCGAACTTCTGACTTCAGGTGATCCACCCGCCTCGGCCTCCCAAAGTGCTTGATTACAGGCATGAGCCACTGTGCCCGGCCCCTATCTTGTTTTTAAAAAGGAGTATTTTGAATGGTCCCAACACAAAGAAATGATAAAGATCTGAGATGATGGCTATGCTACTTGGCCTGATCTGATCACTGCACATTATATGTATCACAAAATCTCTATGTACCCCATGAATATGGACAATTATTATTTGCTAATTTTAAAATGTAAATGAAAAAGTTTAGACCTTCTTGGCCAGGCACGGTGGCTCACATCTGTAATCCCAGCGCTTTGGGAGGCCGAGGCAGGTGGGTCTCTTGAGGTCAAGAGTTCAAGATCAGCCTGGCTAACATGGTGAAACCCCGTCTCTACTAAAAATACAAAAGTTAGCTGGGGGTGGTGGTGTATGCTTGTAATCCCAGGTACATAAGAGGCCAAGGCATGAGAATTGCCTGAACCTGCGAGGCAGAGGTTGCAGTGAGCTGAGACTGCACTCCAGCCTGGGTGACAGAGCAAGACTGTCTCAAAAAAAAAAAAAAAAAAGTTTAGACCTTCCAACCAGCCATTCCACTCCTGGGAATCCATCCCATAGAAATAAAAGTAGTCCTGCTATCTGAGGGTTTGTGGAAGAATATTTAGCACCCATGGCTGTCGGCTGGTAATGACAAAAGGACATCAACCCGTAGGGAAAAGCTCTGTGAACTGTGGGATGGCCTCAGCCTGCCAGTCTAGAGATTTCCCCAGATGCCAGCAGGAATTTGCATGAGGTGTTGATGAGCGTGAAAAGTGAGAAGTAGAAAATGTGATTATCACGAATTCATTTTGTAAAACAATGACCCCCAATCCCCCATATGTATGTATGTATATATGAATGTAGTTATTTATTCTTATGGAGAAAAATATTACAAATATGAAATAAAACAAGCTAGGTTGTTAACATGAGCTATTTGGTGGGGGATATGATATGGGAGGGGGAGGAGGAAGTATCCATAATAAAAACATCATGCATAAAATTAGCGCATTCCTGGAAAATTATACACATGTATCTGCTCATGAGCAGAAGCACGAAGGCAGGGTCACCTGAGTGTTTGCGGGATTACCCTTGGGTAGCAAGATTCAAGGTGACCTTTGGTTTCTTTTTTATATCTGCCTGTACTGTTTGAATTCTTTCCAATGAGCATGTATTATTCATGGAAACAGAAAGAGCCCACAGAAAGCTGTTTTCATTGAAAGGTAGAAAAGACAGAAGAATGCCCAGGCATAGGGACCCTGTCGCTGGCAGACTCTCCCTGTGCTGGTCCATGATGGAGAACCTGGAGACTCAGCCTGCCTCACAGCCCTCCTGACTGATCCACCCGGATTTTTTTTTTTTTTTTTTTTTTTTTGAGACAGAGTCTTGCTCTGTCACTCAAGCTGGAGTGCAATGGCATGATCTTGGCTCACTGCAACCTCCACCTCCCAGGTTCAAGCAATTCTCCTGTCTCAGCTTCCCGAGTAGCTGGGACTATAGGCATGTGGCACCATGCCCAGTACTTTTTGTTTTGTTTTGTTTTGTTTTAGTAGAGATGGGGTTTCACGATGTTGGCCAGGCTGGTCTCAAACTCCTGACTTCAGGTGATTCACCTGCCTCGGCCTCCCAAAATGTTGGGATTACAGGTGAGAGTCACCTCGGCCAGACCCACCCTGTTCCTGGAGGAAAATGCCACAGGCCCCTGGTCCCATTTCCCTGCCCCAGGGAGGAGCCCTATGCTGTACAAAAGCCTGGATCAGCTACCTTCATATTCACCAAAAGATGGACAGTGTTCACCATTGCCTTTACAAGTTTTTGAGACAGTTATAGATTCACATGCAGTTGTAAGAAATAATATAGAGAGATCCCATATCCATCCCCCTTTATTCAGACATCTCTGGTTTAACATGAACTTGTGTGTGCATGTTTAGTGCTATGTCTCTTATCATGCGTAGGTTTGTGTGCCCAGCACCGCAGTCAAGATACAGAACAGCTCTAAACAAAGAAGCCTCAGCTACCCTTTTATAGCCACAGTCGTTTCTCTCTTCCCTTCCCCAAGTCCTGCCAACCACAGATCTGTTTTCTATCTCTATAATTTTGCCATTTTGATAAAGTTATATAAATGGAATCACACTGTCTTTTTCACTCGGCATACTTCTCATCCCTGTCTTTTTGGATTTGAAAGTGAACTGATGGAGAATATGCACTTGGTGTGGTTTCCTGATCATTTTGTCTGAGTGAACATGGTCAAGTTACCTATGCTCTCCGTCTCCTCTGGAACATGGAACTGGCGCAGGGATGGAAGGAAGGAAGCTTTTCTGCCATGAATGCTGGCAGTGTTCACCAACTGAGCACATTGAATGTGCCAAACTCTGTTTTAGGTGAGCCATGAGTGTCATCTCCTGAAACAGCCTAACTAGCCTATGAAGTAGGTTCTGTTCTTCTCAGCACTCAGATGAGGGAGTGGGGGCTCCAGGTGATGCAGGGAGTGAGTGGTGGAAGCAGGATTCCAGTCCCAGACTGCCTGGCAGGCATGGGGCTCTGGCCCTTGACCTCCCTCTTCTGGATCAGTTCAAAAGCCTCTAGTGCCCACCTTCCCATCAGCCTCCTTGCAAAGCCTGCACCAGCTTCAGTGGTGCAGTGCCCTGTTCAAAATTCACAAATCAGCAGATGTTCCAGTGTGGCCTTCAGGGCTCCCCATGATCTGACCTTGCCAGACCCTCCAACCTTGTCTGTCCTCTCGGGGATGGCAGGTGGGAAATTCATGGCGTGGTGCTTATGCTTCCAGCCCTGTGCACATGCTGGTCCCTCTGTGTGGCTTCTGCTCTTCTTGTCCAACCTCAAGGATTTTTTCCTCTAGGAAGCCTCTCTGGACTCCCTAGGCAGCCCTCACTCTGCAATTTTTTTTTTTTTTTTTTTTTTGCCACGGTCTCACTCTGTTGCCCATTTTGGAGTACAGTCACATACATTACTCACTGCAGTGTTGAACTCCTGGCCTGGCCTCAAGTGAATTTCCCACCACAATCCTTCTGAATAGCTAAGAGTACAGGCACTTACCACCACATCTGGCTAACTAATTTTTTTGTAGAGACAAGGTCTCCCTATGCTGCTCAGGTTTGCTCGAACTCCTGGTTCCAAGGGATCCTTCTGCCTCAGCCTCCCAAAGCACTAGGGTTATAGACATGAGATACTGCACCTGGCCCCTTCCTCTGCACTTTTATAGCCCAGGGCTACCCCATCATAATGATCCATGTACCCTTCTGTCTCTCCCACCGGCCCATGAGCCCTTGGGGGCAGAAACAGCTGTTTCCCTGCTGTGTTCCTGGTGCCCCCAGCACAGTAGATGTGCACCAGTGTTGGTGGGATCTTCCACGGGGCTGGTGAGGTCAGACTGCTCTTCCACACATGCTCACAGGCCTCCTTTAATCCTGCCACTCACATCCTGCCCCAAGAACCCCCAATGGCTCCCTTCCATCTGGAAGGTCAAATCCAAACTCCAGGCCTTCATGCTCCTGTTCACTGGGCCTGGGACACTGTTTCTCTTCCTCTGCTTCTAGCTAGCTAATACTCAAGCTAACCTCAAGGAAGACTCTCCACCCCTCAGACCAAGCCAAACTCCACGTTACATGGTCTCTTACCACCTTCTCCTCCTCCTTTAGAATTATCACACTCGTAGATAAATAATTGTGTAATTCATAATAACTAAAGGTATGTGCACATCCTGGAAACTGTGATACGGGAACTCATTTGGAAAAAGAGTCTTTGCAGGTATGATTAAGTTAGGGAGCTTGAGAAGAGGTCCTCCTGGGCTATCTGGGTGAGTCCTCCATCCAAGGACAAGTGTCCTTATAAAAGACACTCAGACAAAGAGGAGGAAGCCATGTGAATATGGAGGCAGAGACTGGAGTGATGCGGCCACAAGCCAAGGAACTCCTGGAGTCACCAGGAGCTGGAAGAGGCCAAGAAGGATCCTCTCCTAGAGCCTCTAGGGGAAGCACAGCCTTGCCAACACCCTGACTGTGGAGTCTGGCCAGGCATAACTGTGAGAAAATAAATGTCTGTTGTTTCAGGCCTCCCAGTCTGTGATACTGTATTAGGGCAGCCCAGGAAACAAACCCAGAGTCATATATATTCACTCACTTAATCCCCACCCAAACCTATGCAGTTATTATGATTAGAAGATTAATTTTACAGATAAGGAAACTAAAGTTTCACTTACTTGCCTAAGGTCACCACGGGCACCTCGCAAAGCTGGAATTTAATCCTGGCAGCCCAGCCCCGCAGTGGTGGTGGTGACCATGCTCTACTCTGCAAGAGCAGCAGGAACTGAAGTTTCTTTCCAGCATCCTTGCAAGTGGCCATCCCCTCACAGGTGTTGGGTGCTCACAGCTTCCCAGAGAGGAGTCCCTCTGATGAGAATGTTTGTCTTTATAGGGAGCTGAAACCTGCCTCCCTACCACTTCCAGGTGTGGGCTCAGGGCGCATGGGGTGGGGAGAGCAGCTTTGGCTTTGGAAGACTGGTGGCTTCCACACTGCTTGCTGTGAGTGAGCCCCTGGGCCCCGGCCTCTCGTCCCTAATAGGGAGGTCTTGGTGGTACCTGCCCTCCTGCCTTGTAGGTCGTCCTGAGGGTTATGTAGTGACCACGTGGTGGCAGTGGGGGTGGATTCCCTGTGAAGCTACGTACAGACCCAAGGCCTGGGAGGGCCTGAGCTCTGGGTTCATGTGGTCATGCGTTTGGAAATGTTTTCCAAAAGCGAGATATTTTAGCCGTAACTGGCTAAGCTGGCTGCCAGAGTTGCCAAGACAGGGTTCCACAGACAGAAGAGCTATAACAACAGAAGCTTATTTTTCACAGTTCAGGAGGCTTCAAGGCTGAGATCAAGGTGTTGGTTTCCTCCGAGTCCCCTCTCCTTGGCTCACAGATGGCCGTCTTCTCGCTGCGTCTCCACAGGGGCTTCCTTCTGTGTCTCAGTCTCTTCTTCTAAGGCCACCAGGCATATTGCATTAGGTCCCACCCTCAGGACCTCATTTAAGCTCAGTGACCTCTTCAAAGGTCCTGTCTCCAAATACAGTCACATTCTGAACTCCTCGGGGTTAGGGCCTCAGCATCAGGTTCTGGGGGACACAGTCCAACCCATGACGCCCTCTCTTTCCCTCTGCCACCCTCATCACGCTTCCTCTCATTTGGGAGCTGATGGGGAGGCCAAGGGCATTTTGGGGATATAACTGAAGGGGGGTTGAGTTGGGGATGCCTTGGTTTGGGTTTAGTGGGGTGTGTTTATGTAGGTCTGAGCCAGTCTGTGTGGGTTGAGCCATTGCTCCCTGAACAGGCTAATGGCTCCCAGGACTGCCCTCCTTGCCACGGCACTGGCAATGTGTGCTATGGTGCCTGGTACCAGGAGTCTATGGGCAGAGGAAGACACATGAGGGTTGAAAATGTAATTCTTCCAACAGGAGAGGTCTGGATTTGCAGACCCTCAGAGTCACAAGGCAACTGGAGGGGTCACATAGCCCAGGACTGCTCAGCAGGAGTCACATGGGGCATTCCTGGGATTCCTGGACCTTGCCACTTTGAGGCTTCAATTCAGTGGGATGTGGAGGAGCCTGGGCATATGCATTTCTCCTATGCCTCTCCAGGGATGGGCACCAGCACTGAGGTTTAGGAGGTGTTGGTCGAGTCATGTTCTGGTTTGCAATTGTTCAGTTGCTTTTCATCATGAAAATTAATAAAATCCCAATAAGAAACCTGGAAGAAATAGAATTCTTCCAAGTCTTAGCATTCATTTATGAAAGAATGAGAGACCTTTCTCCAAATTTGAAAACAATCTCAAAAAACTACATGACATTACCAATAATGAGTTATGAGGCTGACAAAGTTTTCCAATCAACATTCAAATTGTTCCCATCATTATAGGCGTACTCTGAATTATCTTTCTGTTTTCTCTACAGGAAAAATATTATAAAATCATTGGCTTCCAAAGAGGTAATCAAAAATGATGAAGAAGCCAAAAAACTGTAAAAAAAAAAAAAAGATAAAGGTGGATGTCAGGTATCCAATTAATAAAATTTTATATTAGTTTTCTAATGTTTTTGCAATGTTTTTGATATTTGTCAACTTAAAATATTTTAAAATTTGTCTTGTTTTGTTATTATTCTAAGTAAGTTTTCATTTTTGACCAAGTCATGTACTGGGGTTTTTAAATTATTCTTCCTAAGAGGGACTGTAGAGGCCCCAGGTTTTACAAAACCTGGATCCACTAACTACTACTTGCCTGTTCAAAAGTCATTCTTCTTCTTTTCCTCACTAATGGAACCCTGACTTTGTTTCAGGCAGCAATGTACCTTCAATTAAAAAAAAAAAAAAATCCTTGGCCGGGCGTGGTGGCTCACGCCTGTAATCCCAGCATTTTGAGAGGCCAAGGTGGGTGGATCACCTGAGGTCTGGAGTTTGAGACCAACTTGGCCAACATGGCAAAACTCCGTCTCTACCAAAAATACAAAAATTAGCTGGGTGTGGTGGTGTGGGCCTGTAATCCCAGCTACTTGAGAGGCTGAGGCAGGAGAATCACTTGAACCTGGGAGGCGGAGGTTGCAATGAGCCGAGATCACACCATTGCACTCCAGCCTGGGCAACAGAGCAAGAGACCATCTTAAAAATATATAATAATAATCCCAGCCTTCTCTGAAGCCAGGACTGGCCATGGGACACTGTCCCAGCCAATGAGATAAAACAGAGCTCTCTGGGGAGAGTTTTCAGGAAAGCGGTGAAGTGGAGCTGACCTAGTGTGGGTATGCCTTTTGTTCTTCCCCTTCTTGACTGGAATAGTGATGAGATGTCTGGGAAGAGGCAGCCAACTTGCCGTGTAGAAGACACTTTGAAAAAGCAAATTACATCCTGAGGGTGAAGGAGTGACAGAGGATAAAGTGAGGAACAGCTTGCCTTTGGGTTTCTTGTTGAGAGAGAATAAAAATCTGTTTAAGCCACTGTCTAGTTGTGATCCCGATTACTCACAGCCAGACATAACCCTTAACCTATCACAGGTATCAAAGTACCACCAGCTGGGCTTTTTAAACAACAGAAATGCACTGTCTCACTTCTGTAAGCTAGAAGTCTGTGATCAGGTGTCAGCTGGTCCACGCTCCCTATGAAGCCCTGGGGAAGGATCTGTCCCAGGCCCTTCTCATGGCTTCCGGGGGTTTGCTCCCATCTTTGGCATTTCCTTGGCTAGCTAATGCCTCGGCCTGATCTCTACCTTCATGTTCACACAGCATGCTCCCCTTGCTTGTGTCTCTGTATCCAATTTCCCCCTTTTATAAGGAGAGAAGGCAGACTGGATTAGGGATCCAGCCTACTCCAGTGTGACCTCATCGTAGCTAATTACACCTACAACGACCCTATTTCCAAGTAAGGTCATATTCTGAGGTCCTGGGAATAAGCACTTCAATATATGAGCTTTTTTTGGGGGGGGGGGAGGGGGGTGGTTAGCAGGAACGCGGGAACACAGTTCATCCCATAATACCTGGGCATTGTCCCTGATTGTCCCTCCCTCTCTCCTGCCCACGTCCAAGCCATGAGCAAGTCCTGCCAGTTCTGCACGCAGACTGCTCTGATGCGCTGATACTTCACTGTATTAGGGTGGGGGAGGCCTCCACACTGCCTCCTTGTCCCCACTCTTGACTACTTCAGCCCATGCCCCAAGGGCAGCCAGGGCATCTGCTAAAGATAGTCTCACATCTGCTCACAAATATCCTAGTTCCTCTCCACTCCCTGAACCTTAGAGGTCTGCACTTCCTCCTCTTCTGAGGTTACGCATGGTCATGTGACCTGCTCTGCCCAATGAAACGTGAGCAGAAGAGATGAGCGTCCCTTGGGACGGAAGCTTTCGAAGCCAGCATAATTGTCACCTTTCATTCACGCTGCTGCATCATGTGGGTGCTCAGCTGGGAGCCCACCTTGGGCTCCCCACCGCTCCGATGAACAGAGCCCCACTGACAGAGGAAGGATGTACCATGTAGCAAGACACACCAGGGAGATTTGGGTTTGGTTGTTACTGTGGCTAACACAGCTTATCCTGACTGGTGCAGTTTAAAAAATATCAATCTGACCATAGTCCATGGGACCACCTTCCAGGCGAGACAGTCTCCAAACTCTCCCCAGCCTGCAAGACCTTGCAAGCGCTGCCCCTCTGTGCCCCCACGCCCCATCTTCCACATTCTCCCTCTCACCATTCTGTGGCCCAGACACTTTTATCAGATTCTCAAACATGTCCCGTTCCCTGCAGTCAGGGTTTTCCCCCATGCTCCTCCCTTTGCTGGGTGCTCTTCCCTCCCTTCTCCTTGCTAGAAAGTAAGCTCTGGTGGGCGCCTCTTCCTCTCTGCTGTTCACTATGGTGTCCCCACATCTTCTTGACTGCCTGGCACACAGTAAGTGCTCAATAAATATTTGTCTAATGACACTGAATGAATGAGTGTTTGCCCAGCTGAGTCCTGCCCCTCCCAAGTCTCAGCTCGACAGCACATCGTTCATTTGGCTATGACCTGGTGATGTGGCTTTGCTGGGGGCAGCCTGGGCTGGTGGGGGCAGCTCCCTAGGCTGGCATATGTCCAGTTCTGCCCCTTGCTGGCTCTGCCGACTTTAGCGTGCGCTTTAACCTCTGACCTTCAGACCTCTCATCCGTACAGAGGGGGACATGGATCTCCGGGGTCGCTGCGTCTTCCTGACCACTGACGGCCAGGACGGCCCCAGCCCCGCTTTACCAGCAAGCTCCACGCCAGGCTCGAGCCCCCGAGGGTAGGGATAGCTTCCCGAGGCCCGAGCCTTGACCAGAGCCTGAAAGCTCCTGCCGGGGGTTGCTCCGACTCAGCGAGGCGCCAGGGTGCCCGGCGCGGCTGAGCGCGCTCAGCGCCGGGACCCCAGCCCTGCCCGGGCCGGCCGCTGGCCTAGTGCGCACGCTCCGGCAGCTCCGCGCCCCCTCTCGCGGCTGCAGAAGCTCTCCCAGAGTCTGCCTGGGGCGGGGGCGGGGGCGGGGAGGGGCGGGCGCCTCGCCCTCCTGCCTGACTGGCAGGAAGACAGACCAATCGGACGGGCTCCCTAGGGAGGGGCGGGGCCGTGCCGGAGCCGGGCGCCGGCGACCGAGGGAGCTGCAGCCACCCGCGTGCGGCACGCGCCGGCCGCCTGCCCCTATCGCGGCCACCAGTGCCGCGGCCTCTCGACTCCCGCCCCGCCGAGCCGCGCGCGCGACTGCCATCCTCCTCAATTGCTTTTTACGATTTTTTGTGCATGCATTCATTTTCTGTTCCGTTTTGTCCTTTTTAAGGCGGTGGCGGCGGCGACACCGGCGTAAGCTCGCAGCGGGGAGGGGGCGGCCGGAGGATGCGGCGCGGGGCTGCGCTCGCTACGCCCGCTGCTGCTGCCCGGCTCGGGCCTGAGCGCCGAGCAGGTGGGTACAGGTGCGCCGGGGGGCGGGAGGAGAGGCGCGCGCAGGCCAGAGAGAACCCGTGGACCCGGCGACCGAGGGGCGGACCCGGCGGCGAGGGACGCGGCGACCGGTGCCGCCCCGCCCCATCGTCCATCTCCCCTTCCTCCAGTCATCGCGACCCCTTCGGGTCCCCCTTCCACTCTCGCATCCCACCTCAGCGTTCCCCCACCCTTCCGTACCCATCCCCCACTCCTCTTCAGACCCCCTTGCAAAATCTCCCAGCCGCTGCGTCGCTTCCCCCAACACCCCCTCCCGGTTCCGCCCCCAGCCCCCAGCTCTCCTTCACGCCACCCCTATTTCCACTCCTCTCCGGATTCCGCCCCCAAGCCAAGGAGCGGGAGGGGGGACCCACCCGGTGCCTGCCGGAGTGGCCTGGGGGGTGTGGCCGGCCGGTCCCCTCGGTGTCTTCCGCAGGGTAGGTCGCAGTCCCCCAGATCCCCGCCCAGGTGGCAAAGAAGATGGAGCTGGGGGCCGCGCCCCGGCGGCTGGGGGCCCGCGGGTGAGGCCGCCCAGCCTGCACCCCACCCCACGCACGGCACACGCCGCCGCGGCCCCTGCCACGCACACCCTCGCGCTGCTCCGCCCACGTGGGCGCCGGGGAGGAGGCTGGAGAGATGGGAAGAAAGGCTGGCACCCACCCTCCTGTCGGCCCAGCGCGCCCTGGGCGCACTGGCCTCGGAGATGGCGCGCAAGGATTGACTCCGGTGGTGCCAGACACCTTGCCGGGCGCCGTGCGTCGGGGCCAGCGGCCTCGGTGGCCTACGTCAGTGCGCGCGCGGCGGCCTCGCCTCCCAGCTCCTGGGTCCTTCGCTCCATCCCCCCTGCTGTGGGCTTCTGAGGATCCGGCCACGGCAGCCCAGATAGAGGCCGCTTACGAGGCTGGCTCTTTTTTTCGCCTTAGAAGCATCCCGCTCCCACACACCCCAGCTCGCCGGTCTCCTGAAGGCTGGGCCAACCTCGGCTCTCCGCCAGCCTCTGCCCGGCTCTCTGAGCTCCGGCGATACTGTATCTAACCGCCAGCCCTCCTCCGCCGCTCGCCCCATCTGCGCACACTCGCAGGCACACTGTCCTTGGCCTTTGCCCGTGTTGTGCTCTCTCCGGGAACGCCCTAACTTCAGCTGGCCAGCTCCTTGTAGACCAAGGTCAGGGAGATCCCCTTGCCCCTCCTGAGCTTTCCTGGACCGCGGAGCTGTCTCAGGATGCTGTTACCATCTGACGGCCTCTGCCTTCCAGAGCAGAGGAGGAGGTGGGGAGGAGGACAGGGGCGGCCTCAGCCCCTCTCCCAGGGCTCCACCCACAGTGAATGTTGGGCATAGCAGGGACATCTCCCCTAAGTGAAAGCAACCCGCTGGTGTGGAGGGCGAGGCCATGGGAGGAGTTGGCCCTTCCTCTAGCAACCTGGGCTTGTGGGTGGTGGCTCCAATAGCTGGGATGGGCAAGGAGGAGGGACACATTCGAGGATGGAGTGGAGGGATTAGGATCCTTTCCTAGCAGGGCACTGTCACCCTCCTGGAGATCTGCGGGTCTGCAGAGACTGATGTTGCGGCGCACAGTGGAGGCTTGTGGCTTGTTGCAAGATTTTTGTTGCTGAGATATGTACCGGTTTGTAATGCTGAACATCTCCGCTCTGGAGTCTGGGGTAATTCTTACCTGGAGTTTTTTGCAGTAAGCCGCTCCCAAAGGATCACAGTGTGGACCCAATGCATGAGATGACTGGCATTTTCCTCCTTCGCAAACCACCTATGACTCCCACTGCCCCCACGACCTCACCAGTTCCTCCCATCCTGACTTCCCTGGCCCATCTCTCCCCTCTTCCTGCCACGATGTCTCGGCGACGCCTGCTGCCTCTGTGTTGTGTAGACATGTCTTCACACTTGGGTTTTTCCCCACATGCTTTTTTTTCACCCCCCTCTCTAAAACAATGCTCCCCTCCCTTGTGTATCTAGAGAAGGATTCATGATAAAGTCCAGCTCTCAGGTTCCATCACTGTGATTTTCCCAGACTCTACCGGAAAGATTGTGTGGTTCTCTCATTGTGTTCTCAGAACTTTTCATACACGTCCAGTGTGATATTTGTTTGTATAGTTTTTCCTTAAGCAGATCTTGCCCACTAGAGACTGGGGACATGGGACACAGTGAGGTCGCCTGAGAGATGGTCCCACTTTGGTGGGGGCTCTGTTTTCCTAGGGAGGTGACCACACAGACACTGCCCGTGCTGTCAGAGAGCCATGTGCAGGGAGAGAGGGGGGACAGGCCCCTGCCTTGGCCCAGCCAGGAAGGCTGCCTGAGGAAGTGACAGGACTGTGGCCCTACTCTCTTGGTGTGTAAGGGTGGACTGGGCTGTGGGACAAGTGACAGAGGGAACAATTTCTAGTCCATAAGGCAGCAGCGGTTGCCACTGCAGGCTGTGGCTCTCTGTTTAACTCCTCGAGGGTAGGACCTTGCATCTCTTCAGGCTCTGAGCCAGACTGCCAGGGTTCCCATTCAGACCCTGCCTCACTTAGCTGGGATTGGGCAAGTGCCTCCCTGCTGGGCTTTCTAACTAAATGGGGAGTCTGAGGATGACTGCTGTTTGTCCCAGTTCTCCTGAGTCACTCCTCTCCCCATAGTGGCAATGGGATCAACCTGCAGGGCTTCTGAAGTTGGACTCGCCTGTACTTCATCCCTTATCCTTGTGTGATCTTGGGTAAGAGGATTAACCTCTCTGAGCCTCCGTTTCCTGTATAAAAGGGGGCAGTGGTATCTCTTTGGCTAGGTTGATGTGGGGATCAGAGGTGTGGTCCCTGAGCAAAGGTAGCAGCTTTATGAGGGATGATGATGGTGAAGAAGCTATGAGAATATTTATTCATTTAGCCTTGTCACAGAGCAAACTCCCATACTCACATCTGGGGTCCTTCTTTAGCTAACAATGAAACTAATGATCAGAGCAGTGGCCACCGTTGTGGTGGGCTGAGCGGTATGAGGGACCAGGCTAGGTCAGTGGAACTGTGTTGAGGACCAGCTCCCACCCTACTGACAGTGTGACATTGGGCAAGTCACTTAGCCCCTGTACTCACTTTCTTTGTCTGGATAAGGGCAATGAGGGCCACATAAGGAAATATCGTCACTTAACCTCCGGCTTCTGCCTTGGGTTATCTCATCTTTGCTGCATAGCACCACACAGGGTGAGGTCTACGTGAACACCAGAGAGGGAGCCGAGTCTCAGGACACCAGGGGACTCAGCAGTGGGGCTCCCTGACTCCAGGCCTCAGATGTTGCCCCATGGAGCACACTGACCCCTGTAATGGAAAATGACCTTCCAACAGGGATGGCATGAAAAATAGATCAGAAAGCCTTCTTAGTGGTTTTTTTTTTTTTTTGACAGTTTCTTTCTTGTTGCCCAGGCTGGAGTGCAGTAGCACAATCTCGGCTCACTGCAACATCCGCCTCCTGGGTTTAAGTGATTCTCCTGCCTCAGCCTCCCAAGTAGTTGGGATTACAGGCACCTGCCACCAGGCCCTGCTAATTTTTTTGTATTTTTAGTAGAGACTGGGTTTCACCATGTTGAGCAGGCTGGTCTCAAACTCCTGACCTCACCTCAGGTGATTTGCCCACCTCAGCCTCCCAAAGTGCTGGGATTACAGGCATGAGCTACCGCCCCTGGCCCCTTCTTGGTGCTTTTAATGGAAGCACATCACCGTCATGTCCATAGTGGCCATTGGTGTTGCTGTAAACGGAGACTCAGACAGTGACCCAGGGCTGGCCACTGGTGGGACCACAGCATCCTGACTCTAGCCCTGGATGCCTTCAGAAAGTGTTTTCTTTGCTCATGCTTTTCTGAGGCCAGGTGGACAGTACAGGGGTCATGGATCAGCAGGGAGGGGCAGGGACAGGGGAGGAGCTCTGGGGGTCTCATGCTGTGAATGGCTGGGTTAGGAACCCCTCCTGTAGGACATGAGACGCAGGCATGCTTGCAGGGAGTGGCCACAGAGGTCATTATTAGGCCGATGCAAAAATAATCGTGGTTTTTGCCATTACTTTTGCACCACCCCCATAATGGAGAGTAGAGGAGAAAGGGCCCGTGGTGAAAGCACCTAGGGGCAGCTCAGAGTGTGGGAGGGGCAGCTCCCCAGTGGGGCCGGGGGCTCCCTCCTGCCTTTGATGTTAGTATCGGTTTTCAGAACTGCAACGAGAAGTATTATGCCTTTCATAAGTCTGCAGAGGTGAATTGACAGAAATACTGTTTTTCTTCATTATAACAGTTAACATGTGTGAATGGCACTTAGCAAGTGCCAGGATCTATGCCAGGGGCTTTTGTAAATAAAGTTTTATTAGAACACAGCCACGCCCATTTGTGTATGTATGGTCTGTGGCTGCATTTGTGCCAGACTGGCAGAACTGAGCAGCTGGGGGAGACATCTGTGAAGCCAAAGACATTTACTCCCTGGCTTTTTCCAGGAGGAGTTTGCCTCCCACTGGTCTGTGCTGTCCCTGGTCTGACTGAACCCATTCAGTCCCAGAGGGAGGCACGCACCTGCATTTCTATTTTATAGATGGGCACAGAGGGGCTCCGAAGCTCGCCAGGGATTATAAAGCGAGTATGTTCCAGAGCAGGGATTTGAAGCCAAGAAACCCATGTTCTTTTTTGAGGGGAGGAGACAGGGGCAGGGAGATTTATATTTTTATTAGCTTCTAATTTAATTTTACCATATTTAGAGAATGTGGTATGCGTGGTATCTATTTTCAAAAATTTGTTAACAATTCCTTGATGGGCTAGCACCTGATCATTTAAAAAATATTTTTATCATGGTTAATATACTAAATATATCAAAGTATTTAATCATGGCTGATATATTAACCATTTCTAAGTGTGCAATTCAGTGGCATGAAGCACATCCAGACTGTTGAGCAACCAGTGCTATCATCCACCTCTGGAACTCTCTGTCATCCTCACCTGCAGCCCACATTCTTCACTGATGCCCTGTGCTATCTTGTGGGAGTTTTGTGGAATAAAGCAAATGTTAGTGGCATCATAATTTAGCATAGAAGGCTTTGACATCAGACTTGGGTTTGAACACCGGCTCTGCCATTTACCAGCTAATCTTGTGCTATTGTCTGCAGCCCCCTGAACCCTCTGCAACTCAGGTTCCTCATTTGGGAAATGGGGATCACCCCAGTCTGGTCCCTTCACATCCCTCGGTTGTGAGGATGAGACTAAGGAACGGAGGTGAAAGGCCTCGTCTAGCATCACGCAGTTGACAGCAGCTGCAGTGGCTGCTCCCTTTGTTGGGCACCACCACCCTCTTGTGTTAGGTCAGCCCATTCCCCTCTGTGTGGTCTGAGGTGGCCCCTTTATCTTTTCCAGGGCCCGCAAGCATCCTCAGGACCCACTGCATATCCTAAAACTCCCAGTTGGCCTGGGAGGACCTGGGTACAGCCTGCCTGCTGTCCTGTCTCCCATGGGAGGACCCGGGTACAGGCTGCTGCTGTCCTGTCTCCCACCGTGGCTGAGACTGGCTGAAGGGCCACTTTAAGGAATGAAAGGCGTTCTGTGTGCACCAGCCAGGGACTGCCAGCGGGTGCTCATTGTGGCAGAAATACCCTTATGCCTGCCAGGTCAGAGGGAGGCGCTGGCTCGGTGTGCTGGCCTCTGAGCTTCTCCCTTGGCTGCATTTTGAGTCAGGAGCCTGGACTGGCCCTGGGTCCCTCCTCAGCGCTGGAGGCGGGTGGGACGCATCACCACGGGGTGGGTGTCCTTCCGGTGAGGACTGTGAGGGGTTGACAGTGGAGGCAAGGAGTGAGCTGGTAAGTAGCTTTCTGCTTCTTTTACCCTTGGGGCTTCTGTCTCCTGTCTTCTCCCACTCTATCCTGTTGCATCTGGTGGCTGGTCGCCCCTCTCTGCTTGTTCTGACATGGGAATGTATTGGATGAGATCATAACCTGTGCTTTCCATTAAAGCAGTTCTTTTCCCCCTTCTTTTTCTTAAAAAAAATTGAGGTGAAATTCAATCACTCTAAATTAACCGTCTTCAATTATACAATTCAGTAGCATTTACTACATTCACAATGTTGTGCAACTATCACCTTGATCTAGTTGCAAAACAATTTCCTCACTCCCGAACAAAACCCTGTGTCCATGAGCAGTCACTCCTTACTTCCCCTCTCCCAGCCCCGGCACTCATCCATCTGCCCTCTGTCTCCTTGGATTTGCCTGTTCTGGATATTTCGTAGGTGTAGATCGTATGTGGCTTTTTGTGGCTGACTTCTTTCACTTAGTCTGATATTTTCAAGGTTCACCCGTGTTGTAGCGAGTGTCGGTGCTTCCTTCCTCTTTATGGCTGAGTAGTATTCCATGGTGTGAATATAACACAATTGTCCCCTTCATCTGTGGACGGACATTGGGGTTCTCACCTTTGTGGCTGGTGTTGGAAGCAGTGCTCAGGGTGCCAACATTTTCTTCCCAGGGCTGTGGCTGCCCGGGTCCTGTTCTGTAGGCTTTCCCACCCTCTCCTCCCTTGCTCATTAATGCATCAGTTCAGTCCCTTGTGATGAGCACTGTGCTGGGGGCTCCCAGCCTTGACTTGTCCTTGAAACCTGCAGAATGGTTTGTTGGCTCCTCATTTTCCAAGCAAGAGCGTGGGAGCGCCCCGAGGCAGGAGGGACCATGTAGGGGCCAACGGAGTGAGTGCCTCAGAGAGGCAGCTGGCACAGCGCAGGGAGCCCTGGCCGCCTTTCTTTTGGTTGCTGGAACATGCTGGATTCCTCCTGCTCAGAGCACTTGTGTGAGCTGCTTGCTGCCTGGAATGTTCATCCCTGCCCTGGCCCAGACTGGCTTCTTTTCATCCCTCATGTCTGTATTAGTCAGGGTTCTCTAGAGGGACAGAACTAATCGGATATATGTGTATATGCAAGGGATTTTATTAAGGAGAATTGACTTACCAATCACAAAGTAAAGTCCCAAAATAGGTCGTCTGCAAGTTGAGAAGCAAGGAAACCAGTGGCGGATCAGTCTGGGTCTCAAAACCTCAAAAGTACGGAGGCCAACAGCACAGCCTTCAGCCTGTGGCCAAAGGCCCGAGAGTCCTGGCAAACCACTGGTGTAGGTCCAAGAGTCCAGAAGCTGAACAACTTGGAGTCTGATGTCTGAGGGCAGGAAGCATCCAGCCCGGGAGAAAGATGGGGCCGGAAGACTCAGCAACTCTGCTCTTCCATCTTCTCCTGCCTGCTTTATTCTAGCCATGCTGGCGGTTGGTTAGATGGTACCCACCCACACTGAGGGTGGTCTGCCTTTCCCAGTCCACTGACTCAAATGTTAATCTCTTTTGGGAACACCCTCCCAGACACACCCAGGAACAATACTTTGCATCTTTCACCAATGAAGTTGACACTCAATATTAACCACCACAATGTCTCAGCCTAAATTTCTCCTCCTTGGGGAGGTTTTTGACTGTCCCAGATAGTGGCTGTGCCCCTGGTCCCCATCAGTACCCTGTTTACTTTTGAGAATCATCATGATCAGAAATGGTTTTATTGTCATTTCCCCTCCCCAGAAGCTAGAATCAAGCACTATGAGGGCAGGAACCGTGCCTGTGGGGTTTCCCCTCCTCTGACAGCCTTGGACATTGGCACAGAGCAGGTGTTCACTCAGTAATCACTGCTACTGACTTAATTTCTGAACTCCACCCTGCTAGCTCTGATGATCGAGTGCTTGCTCCTTCATCTTTCTGAGCTTCACTTCCTTCTTTTGTGAAATAAAGAGCATGTCCCTATCTCTTGGGGTTGGTTTTGGATGTAGACCAAAACCAAAACAGGCTCAGTGGCATCTGCGTGCAGTAGGTGTTTGTCAGCCGGCGCTGCTTTTGGTGTTACTTGTGGAAGTCATGGTCATTGTGATTGTCAACGAGTTTTCTAATGCCAGGTGACTCTTACGCTTGCTCTGAGGCCACCAGGGGACCTCCTGGAGCTGAGCTGTCCTATTTCAGTAGCCACTCGCTGGTAGGGGCTATTAAGCACTGCAGTGTGATTCCTGTGGACTGAGATGGACTGTGAGTGAAAAATACACCCTGGCCAGATGCGGAGGCTCATGCCTGTAATCCCAGCACTTTGGGAGGCTGAGGAGTGTGGATCACCTGAGGTCAGGAGTTCAAGACCAGCCTGGCCAACATGGCAAAACCCTGTCTCTACCAAAAATACAAAAATTAGCTGGGTGTGGTGGCAGACACCTGTAATCCCAACTACTCGGGAGGCTGAGGCAGGAGAATAGCTCAAACCCGGGAGGCGGAGGTTGTAGTGAGCCAAGATCGCACCATTGCACTCCAGTCTGGGTGACAAGAGTGAAACTCCGTCTCAAAATAAATAACTAAATAATAAATAAATAAAATGCACTCCTGGGCTTGAAGATGTATGAAAAAAACAGAATATAAAATATCTTAGTAATAATTTTCACATGAATTTCACTTCAAAATGATGCTATTTTGTGTATATTGGGCTAAATGAAATGTATTATTAATTTCATCTTCTTTTTACTTTTTAAAATGTGGCTACTAAAACTGTGAAATTACACGTGGCATGCATGTTGTATTCCACTGGGCCTTGCTGCTGTAGCTGTAAGCTCCAGAGGGCAGGGTCCAGGCTCAGGCCTATGGGGCTCAATCTCCTGCTCTGCCTTCTGTGAGGTCTGTGACCTCAGGCAAGTTAATGAAATGGTTTTTGTGCTTCAGTTTCCTCCTCTATAAATAAGAAGCTCAGCTGGATGACAAACAATGACAATGCACCTTTGAGGGCCACCTTGTGCCCTGCTAGGATGTGGGGCCCCATTAGGACAAGGGGTGGCAAGGTCTCTGCCCACAGCAGCTTACGTTCTGGGGGAGGGGGACCCATAGCCTCCACAGTTGAAATACAGAGGCTGACCCAGCTACTAAGGCCCGTGACGAGTTCTCTGAGGGCCTCAGGAGGGAGATGCAGGGGATAGTCACATGGGTGTTGGGAGCTGCATCTCTGGCTGTGAGCCCTCGGGAAGGCCTGGTGAGGAGCGCAGGGGTAGAGCTGTCTGGAGTCTGGAGCCTGACGCACACTGGGCTGTCACTCACTGGCAGTCAAGCCCATGACTTTAGCATGGCCCAAGAGTGTCGGGCCACTCCATTGCCTCTTGGCCACTCAGTGGCTCTAGCCTGTGTAAGCCTTTTGCAATATTCATTGCACCAGGATTTAAGAGTTTGCAACCTCATGTTCATTTTCTGCAGTCCCTGCATCCCCTAGTGTGGGCGAAGCTCCTGTTTGTCCCCATCCTAGAATTGCCCCACACCAGCTCTGATGGCTGAGAGTGGCTGATTCTCAGGATGTGATGCAGGCTGCCTGCTGTCTTGTTTGATGAACCCCCTCTGCTCTGGACCCCATCTCCACTGCTTTCTGTCAGGCCCAGGAGGGGACTGTGAGCTGAGTTCCCAACTCAGCCAGGAGCCACGAGGGAGACATGTCACATCACCCTGGGAGCTCCGGCATTCTGGGGTATCACCCCATCCCTGTCACTGGGTGTGTGTGCTTGCTCCATGTGGAGAGATGCCTGGGGGCAACTTTGTCCTGAGATTTGTAGGGGTCAGCTAACACTGTCATCCTCACTTTCCTTGTGCACACCTGCCCTCAGGTGCCTGGCATTATGCTGCCTGCTGGGGTTGGGGGTGGGAGGCGGAGTGTGCCCACAAGTCAGCAGGAAGAGCCCCAGGTGATTATCGAGGATGGCAGTGGACCTTCCTCCCAGCCCTCTCCTTGGACCTCCACCACCTCATTGCTGGAGAACGAGTGACTTATCTGAGCTTGCACAGGTGGAAATGGCAGTGGTGGGTTCAACCTAGTTCTGGCTACTCCTAACGGTGCTGTTCACTTATGGAAAGAGTGTAGGATGAGCAAGTCTACAGAGGAAAAGTGCAACATGGGAACTTTGTTAATACAATTGCATTTATTGGGGATTTTTATTGAGTAAGTAGATTTTAGCTGCTCTTGCAACGAAAAATGTGTAACTATGTTAGATAGAGATATGTTAATCTGTTTCACTATAGTAACCATCTTAGGATCTATATGCAGCCTGTAACATCATGTTGTAAATTTAGCCTGGCATTGCAGCCCCCCATGGTCTGCTCCCAGTTCAGCTCCCGCCATTTCCCCCATGAATCATAGCCCTCTCCTGAGCACTGCTCCTCGGGTGCCACTTCCTCCACCCTTCTTGGGCCCCAGGAGTAGGGAGAGACCCACTTACTTACTCTACAAATGAGGATTGAGTGAATGAAGTCATTGGGGCTGGATTCAGACAGGCCCAGGGGCAGGGGAATGGACTAATGGGGCTTCCTTCTCTCCTCTGAGTTTGCCAGTGTGGCATGACCCACCCTGCCTCCCTCTCCTGCCATGCCTGCAGCAGAGCCCGTGTCCAGCTACACAGTCCCCCGGCTGCTCTCGACTGAGCCGGGCCTTTGCACATGCTGTTCCCTTTGATGGATCTGCCTGTTCACCTCCCCCAGCCCCATCCACTTGTGCTTAAGATCCATCATGCGCCTTCCTCCAGAAAACTCCATCCCCAGACTGGGCCAGGTATAACCCCAGGGCCCTCACTGCCCCACGCCACCCTCTGCCCTGGCCACAGTGTGTTGCAGCTGCCAGTGACTTGTCTGACTCCTCCGCTAGACAGAGGGCTCTATGAGGGTAGGAATGCTTTCTGATTCACACTGGAACTCCCAGAGCCTGGCCAGGGCAAGGTGCACAGTAGGTGGTTAATAGATTTTTGGCTTTTAGTTTCAGATTCCCATAATGTCAGTGTCGGGAGGGACCTTAGCAGGAGCACAGTATGTTCTCTCTATTGCTTGCATCAGGTCCACTCTGCGCTTAAAAAAACATCACTCTGTTCTCTGCAGAAGCCACCTCTAGTGACAGTCAATTGTCTGAGCCTCAGTTACTATAATGCTTGGGGTGGGAATACCCCAGATTGTTTTATCAGTCCAGAGATGACATTTGCGAAGGTTCTGTAAAACTCAAAGTTTCCCTTTCCCTCCTCAGACTGGGATTTCGCTGCCTTATGGTGCAGCCTGCTTTTAGTTGAAGGCAGCAGAAAAATGTTAGAAGGCTGTTCTTCAGAAACAAACCGCGTGCCTGTGTTCCCGGAAGGTCACATTTCCTATTCCATTAGCCTGGTTTTTCTCTTTCTCCCAAGCCATACCCTCCGAATGCACTTTGGAAGACAAACCTTCTTTCTGGATGTTGGCAGGGCTGCGTTGTTGGGCCAGGGCGCTGGGTGAGTGAGCTCATTATGCCCAGCGGTAATTGGATTTCTGCAGCAAGTCTTGGAGCCTTCCAGGCTCGGGGCTTGACGAGGTTCTTTTTGCAAACCAGATATCTTATTTTGAAAAAGGGCCTGGATGCCCCCACATTGTGCCTAATCTATTTAAACCACGGGGCAGATGGATGCTTTCCGGACATGATCTGTCTCTCCCAGGAAGTACCATAGGCGCCCAGGATGAACCGAGTCTGTGAGAGCCTGGGCATTGCAGAGCCCTGGATTTTCCTATAGGGATGGCTAGAAACGAATGCAAGACACTTCCGACTGAAGACACAAACAAGTCTTATTGCTGGATAGGATAGTAGAAATTGGAGTGCTCTAGCCAGAAGATGGGGGAGGGATGTGGTGCCCTCAGGTGCCCCAAATAAATAAGTTGTTCATTTGGAATTTGACGATTCATTTGCTCCTGGATTGTAGCTTCCCTTCATCATTGTTAGTGAGCAGAGGGCTTTGGGGGTATGCTAAGAGGTCAAGCGGCAAGGTGTGTTAAGTGGGGTGTGGCAAGTCACTCTTAGGTAGGGATGTGGGCTGAACAGTTTGGAGTGGTGTCTTATCTGCTTATTGTGGCAAGTGCAGAAAGGACCTCTGCTTATCAGAGCCTCCTGAGCAGAGGTGAGCAGGTGTCTGTGAGAACAATGCCACGGCATTTGAAAACACCATCATTGTGACTCTGTTATGAATCCTGAGCATCCCTTCCCACCTTAGTCTGAAGCACTGAGCTGTCTCCACACTTCCAGTCACCACATGTCACGAAGGGGATCTCGAAAATATAATGGCCCCATTCTGCCTCCTTGTAAGAAGGTCAAGCTGTAGACTTCCAATCTTCCAACCCAGGAAGCTGGTAGTGGACATTTTTGTAGATGGTGTTCAGAGACTATTGGATAAATAATTGATTGGCTCCCATTTACTGGAACCAAAACGAAAAAAAAATCATGACAGATTTGAAAATTAGCCATTTAAGAAACTTAACATTGTCAGAAAGGTAATTTTGCTATCTAAATTTAAAAGAAATACCTCTTTGAAGTCCTTGCTCCTGACTTACATGGCAAACATGGTACCTGATTCATTTAGTGCAAAAGAAGGCAGTAATGGAAGAATAAAGGAGCAAAAAGACATGAGGCATATTGAAAACAAAATAAAATGGAAGACATAAGTCCAACTATATCAATACTATTAAAGATGAACAGGTTAAATAAGCCAATCAAAAGGTAGATGTTGTCAGGGATAAAATATATGATCCAAGTATATGCTGTCTTAGCCCTTTCAGGCTGCTATGACAAAACACCTTAGACTGAATAGCTTATAAACAATAGAAATTTATTTCTCACAGTTCTAGAGGTTGGGAAGTCCAAGATCAAGGCACTGGCAGATTCAATGTCTCATGAGGGTCTGCCTCCCCATAGATAGCAGTCTTCTTGCTGTGTTTTCACATGGTGGAAGGGGTGAGCTACCTCCCTAGGGTTTCTTTTACAAGGGCACTAATCTCACTTATGAGGGCTCACCCTCATGACCTAATCACTTGCCAAATGCCTCACCTCCTAATGCTATCATACTGGTGACTAGAAACATATGAATTCTGGGGGGACATAAACATTCAGATCATAGCACTATCTGTAGGAGACACACTTTAGATTCAAGGATACAAATAGATTGAAAGTGAAACGATGAGAAAAAATATATCATGCAAATAGCAACCAAAAGAAAGCTAAGGGGCTATACTGATATTAGACAAAATGAGTTTAAAACAAAAAAAGTTACTAAAGAGCAACACTTTATAATGACAAGAAGTTCAATACATCAGGAATATATAACAATTATAAACATATTTGCACCTGACAAGAGAGCACCAAAATACATGAAGCAAAAACTGACAGAAATGGGCTGGGCATGGTGGCTCATGCCTGAAATCCTAGCATTTTGGGAGGCTTAGGCGGGCAGATTGTTCGAGCCCAGGAGTTTGAGACCAGCTTGGACAACATGGTGAAACGCTGTCTCTACAAAAAAAAAAAAAAAATGCAAAATTAGCCAGGCATGGTGTTGTGTGCCTGTAGTCCCAGCTACTTAGGAGGCTGAGGTGAGAGGATCACCTGAGCCTGGGGAGGCTGAGGCTGCAGTGAGCTGTGATTGCACCACTGCACTCCAGCTTGGGCGACAGAGTGACAGATTGTCTCAAACAAATGAGCAAACAAACAAAAAACCTGACAGAAATGAAAGGAGAAATAGGTAATTCAACAATAATAGTTGGATATGTCAACACCCACTTTCAATAACAGATAGAACAAGTCTACAGGAGATCAACAAGGGAGCAGGGAACTTGAACAACACTGTACACCAATTAGACCTAAAGGAAACCTATAGAACACTCGACCAATGACATCAGAATAAATACTCTTCAGTGCCCATGAATCATTTTCCAGGACAGACCATATGCTAGGCCCTAATACAACCTCAATAAAATTAAAAGGAGAGAAAACAAGCAAACAAAAAACCAAAGCAGGTTCTGTGACTACAATGCACTGAAGTTAGAAGTCAGTAGCATCAAGCCGTGCCTGGCCTGTAGCTGATGTTTGATTCTTGCCAGTCAGATACCAGAGGCCCCCACTTTTCCCTTCCTGTCTCATCCTCCATCACTCCTGCTTGCCCCTTCACTTCCCTTTGCAAACTGACTACTTTATTTCCTTGACTCTCCCCACCTCCTTTTCCAACTTCCATGCTTTTGCTCACCGTCCCTCTTTCCTGGAATGCCCGTTCCTTGGACTTCCCCACCCTGCTGTACCTCCTCAGTCTGCATCCTGCCCATCCTCCTGACCTGCCCCTGGCCAGCTCCGGGGAAGCCTCGTCTGCTGTTCCTCCATTCCCCTCACTTTAGCTGGGAGCTTTCCCTGCTGGGGACTTGTGAAATTCTCACCACACCTTGTTCATTTTCCTTCCTGTGGCCCCTAACCAGCCACTGTGTTGAGTGACTGGCCGTGTCCACTTTCATCTCCGTTACTGAGTGGAGTGCCCCTCTGCTCCCTCTTACTGTCCAGCACAATCGGGAAATGACCTCCACACTGAGGTAATTTAAAAAAATGTCCAATCTGAACTAGTCTCATATTTAATTGTAGTCTATAAATATTTTCTCAATGTAGTTTTAATAGTTTAGATAGAAGACTTGGCTGTGGACTGTTAAAGGTATTGTCTAGAATACCTGCCTTAATGAGCCTTAATCAGGAGGGTTTGTAATGAACAGATCAGAGACACGGTTCTCAAAATGAGGTCCTGGGCCAGCAGCAGCCTCATCTGGGAGCAGCATCAGAACCACGGGTCCTCTGGCCCCGCCCTGATCTCCTGGATCAGGGATTCTGCAACTAGGGTCTGGCTTTTCACAAGCCCTCAGAGCAATTCCAATACGCTCTCCAGTTTGAGAACCAGGGCAGACAGGGCTGGTTCCCACTTGTATTAGGGTTCTCTAGAGGGACAGAACTAATAGGATAGATGTATATATGAAAGGAAGCTTATTGGGAGAACTGACTCACACGATCACAAGGTGAAGTCCCACATCAGACGGTCTGCAAGCTGAGGAGCAAGGAAGCCAGTCTGAGTCCCAAAACCTCAAAAGTGGGGAAGCCGACAGTGCAGCCTTCAGTCAGTGGCCCAAGGCCTGAGACCCCTGGCAAACCACTGATGGAAGTCCAAGAGTCCAAAAGCTGAAGGACTTGGAGTCTGATGTTTGAGGGCAGGAAGCATCCAGCACGGGAGGAAGATGGAGGCCGGAAGACTCAGCCAGTCTGCTTTTTCCAGCTTCTGCCTGCTTTATTCTAGCTGTGCTGGCAGCTGATTAGATGGTGCCCACCCACAATGAGGGCAGGTCTGCCTGTCCCAGTCCATTGACTCAAATGTGAATCTCCTTTGGCGAGATCCTGGCAGACATACTCAGGAACAATGCTTTGTATCCTTCGGTCCAATCAAGTTGATAGTATTAACCATCACTCCCCTTATCCTGTAGTTATGCGTTCTGTTTGGCTGTTTCTAAAATAATTGACAGTTGGTTGCTTCCCTTCGATAGGCACAATCACCCCAGCTCTCTTGCTGAATCGACAGGTGAGCGCAGGAGACCCTTGTTTCCTAGAGTGCAGATGGCAGCTCTTCCCGTCCATGTAGCACACATCCCACACTGGCGCTCAGGTGTGCTTGGCTTCTAGTATTTTCTTGAGGAAGAGGGAAGGCACCCTGGCTCTTATAGCACAGTGACCTTGCCACCTCTCCCTCCTTGTGATGCTGAGTGTGGGCTGTATTGTCATTTCTAGGAAAGGAGGGAAGGCGGCAGAGTCTGAAAACCAGAAGTGGGCTGGGAGTGGGGAGGTCTGAGTTCGAGTCCTGCCCGCTTCCTGCCTGTGGTGCCTGGGAGCAGTCCTTCCCTCCCTAGGGCATTTGTGGAGTGTCTGCTGTGTGCTGGGCACCTGGTTTCTGCCTACTGAGAAGGGATGGTACTCACAGAACAGTGTGATTCCCTCACCTCTCTTTGAGTTTGTTTTCCCATCTGCAAAATGAAGTCTTTTCAAAAATAAAATTTTTAAATAGCTCAACCATCCTGCTCCAATATACAAAACAGAGAAATGATGGTTTATTCTCACATTTATCTTACGACTTTAAACTGACAACATTTACTAGTTATAAGGTCAGTTAATGAGGACAGTGAGGTTGCTCTGATGAATTCAACTGTCAGAACGAAAAGTGTAGGGTGACAGTCGCAGTCTGAACAGTTGTGGCATCTTGAGTATTAATGGACTTTGTTGTGGTTGTGAAAATATTCTGTCGTAATGATTTGCATACTGCATTTGTGATTCTGTTTTTGGGAGTGACTTGCCTTGCATTCTCAGAGTGCATTTCACTGGAGATGACAGGAGAGACTGTCCTCCAAGCCCTGCACAAAGCTGAGTGTTCACCTGGCAGCCCAGGTCCCTGCAGTGGGGTCTACCCGGGTTAATATTGGGTTTGCAGCCCATTTGAGTTGGTATGATGTTTTCATAGTTTAAAATTATTACACCTAGAAAAAAGAAGTCAAGCATTTGTTGCTCTAAACCTTTGACTCCTGCCCCCCACAAACATCTTCAAGGAGCACCAGGGCTCCATGGAAGGTGGTTTGAAAACCAAGTCCCGGCACCCTGAGTGCTGAAGTTTCTGTTCCATTTTACTTTCATTTTTAAAATTATTTACTTATTTATTCATTGAGACAGAGTCTTGCTCTGTCACCCAGGCTGGAGTGCAATGGCGCAATCTTGACTCACTGTAACCTCTGCCTCCCAGGTTCAAGCAATTCTCCTGCCTCAGCCTCTCGAGTAGCTGGGATTACAGGTGCCCACCACCAAGCCCGGCTAATTTTTGTATTTTTAGTAGAGACGGGGTTTCACCATGTTGGCCAGGCTGGTCTCGAACTCCTGACCTCAGGTGATTTGCCTGCCTCGGCCTCCCAAAGTGCTGGGATTATAGGTGTGAGCCACCGCACCTGCCCCTGTTCCATTTTAGACATCAGCCAGCACCCCTTCACAGGGCACCTGTGTCTGTGTGTCTAGATATCTGTGGTATTGTTATCTGCCTGTATCATGTTTAGCTCTTTGTTCTGTCTCAACCTTCAAGAGTCCTCGTATTACTAAGATGGGACCTGGGAACCTGGAGCCTCCAGGACCATCACTGGCTGGGCTGAGCTCCGCTGAGCGGGAGGAAGGGCTGCCATGTGAGCTGGCACTGGTCTGACCTCCAAGTCTCTGCGAGCAGACCTTGAGGGACCTGTGCCTTCCTAGGCATCTCCAGGTCATATCTGCTCCCTTCTTCCTTGGGATGGCTGTGGAGTTATAGGGAGTGTTTGGGAAAAGGAACAGTTGTATCTAGAAAGGGTGATATGTTTCTGAAATTCACACCGTGCTGTCACTCCACTGCTCCAGGGGCTCCCCGCTGGCCCAGGATAAAGCACAGACTCCTGGTTGTCACACACGTGGCCTCATCTCCTGATGCTCCTGCTGTTACCTACTGTCTCAGACCATTTGGCTGCCGTAGCAGAAATACCATAGACAGAGGGGCTGACACAACAGAAGCTTATTTCTCAGCATTCTGGAGGCTGGAAGTCTGAGATCACGGTGCCAGACAATTTGGTTCATGGTGAGGCCCCTCTTCCTGGTTCACAGGCGGCTGCCTTCTTGCTCTGCCCTCACATGGTGGAGAGAGACAGGAAGTAAGCTCTCTTGTGTCCCCCTCTTTTTTTTTTCGTTTTCTTTTTTGTTCATTTGTTTTGTTTTTGTTTTTGTTTTTTGAGACAGGGTCTCACTCTGTTACCCAAGCTGGAGTGCAGTAGTGCAATCTCTGCTCATTATAGCCTTGAGCTCCCTGGCTCAAGTGATCCTCCCTCCTCAGCCTCCCGAGTAGCTGGGACTACAAATGTGCGCCACCACACCTGACTAATTTTTTTTAAATTTTTTGTAGAGATGAGGTCTCATTATGTTGCCCAAGCTGGTCTTGAACTGAGCTCAAGCAATCCACTTTCCTCGGCCTCCCAAAGTGCTGGGATTACAGGTGTGAGCCACCAAGCCTGGTCTCCTGTCCCTTCTTATAAGGTCACTGATCTCATCATGAGAGCTTCACCCTGATGACCTCATTACCCACCACAGTGTTTCAATGTATCAATTTGGGGGGACATAAACATTTAGTCCATGACACTGTCCCTTACCTTATGGAATTGTCTGCTTTCCCTGAACTTGTCCAGACCCCTCCTCCTCCTGTCTGTACAGGCTCATCTCCTTGAGCATCACCCACCCTCCCAAAGCCAGGGCGGGTCCTTCCCTGTACATTTGTCTGTCACAGCCATGGTCACAGTGTGTGACTGATGCCTTTCACAGTCTTCTTCCCCACTGGCTGGAGTTCTGTGAGGGAAGGGGCTGTGTGAGATTCATGTCTGAGGCTCAGCACAGGGTCTGGCATGGAATAGGCACTAGGATGCTGTTGAATGAATGAATGAATGAATGAACGGAGCTTGCGTTGCTGCCTGTCTCCCTCTCTGATGCTGATCGACTTTTCTTTGACCCCTGCTCCTCCATCTGCGTGTCCTGATTTCACCCCTGCCAGAGCCCACTTCGGATGTCCCTTCCTTCACCACGCTGGCACCCATAGCCCCTGGTCTCCCAGTTATCACCTGGGCTTGTTACAGTGTCTCCTTTGCTTGGCTAGGAGCTCCTCAAGGGTTGGGGGGAGCCTGCAAATGTCTGCACCTGAGAAGGACTTCCTTCCATACTGAGCTTCTGGTAACCTGATAGTGACCTGGCAGTAACCTGGTAGTAAGCTCATCTTGGTTTATGTCCTCCAGGCCTGTAATTACTGTTCCTCTTCAAGCCCCTGGTCTCTTCCTGTCTCAGCACGACCCTGCCCTCCACCCTTTCTGGAACTGCTTTCTTGAGAGGAAGCCTGAGAAATGTGAACTGCATCTACCAGCACATCTCACAAAGCCTTGTGCACATAGGAGGTGCTTGGTAGGTGTCTGTGGAGGAGCGCCCTGTTCAGCATGTAGACATACCAAGCCCACATGGGGTGGCGGGTGTAGAAAGGATGTAGAAACCACAAAAAGAAGTTGCCCTTCACTTGGAAGTCACTGACTACCCCTTCTTATTCTTGGTGGTGTGGTTACTTGCTAGTCTCTTGACTCATTTCAGCAGAGGTGAGACGGAAACGACCTGATGGCTGGGGCCTTTTCTGGGACTTCTTAAGGGGCCTTTGCACGTTAATAAAGGGGAGATTCCAAACTGATGCAATGAGTTGGCCAAGAGCCAGCAAGTAGCAGTTGAAAAAGAAAAAGTTTTTATACTCAGCTTGGGACTCGAGCAGCTAGACTCCTCCCTGCACAATGTGCCATGGCCCTCTGAGAACAAAGCATGTTGACAGAAAATTAAATATCACTGAATTAGCTGCAACATCCACTTGCTACAACCTCCACACCCACTTGCTAATTGGGTCATGTTGGTCAAAGTACTTCATACCTTCCTGCTGGTCCATTAAAATGAGGGTACTAAGAATACCCATGTCGCAGGGCTGCAGAATACTAGGTAATTTGGAGAGTTTGGAACAGTTCCTGCTACGCAGTGACTGTATTACTTGGTGACTGTTATTATTTGGTGCATGTTTGTTGAATTGTAGTAAATTATCTGATGGGAGAGGGGTGGCTGTGTTGTTATGGTGCTTAATTCTTCTTGTAGCACAGGTATCAGTCCCCATTGCCTATCCTCGCCTCCAAGTTTCTCTCCTGTTAAGCACCTGATAAAATTTTATAGTGAAAATCTCAATAAGAAAGAAGACTCCACGTGCATAGAATGTTCTAAAGGAAGCTTCATTATGTTCTCTTGAATGTTGATAAACAACTCTCATTTCTATTTGATGAGAATTTTATGTGGGTTCTGAATATGTTACGAGTAGCAATTTTATCAGAAATTATTTGTGTTTGTGGGTGTGTGTGGTGGGGAATTGAAGTAGGTGGTTTTCTGATGATATTGGAAGCATTTCATGAACTGGGATATTTTGAAACTGCTGTTTTATGAAAGTGTTGGGGCTAATTCAGTGGCACTTAATTTTCTGCCAATATGCTTTGTTCTCAGAGGGCCGTGGCTTGTGCAGGAAGGAGCCTGCTGTTTATCCCTGAAAATGTTCTTGCATGGCTTCTAAGAGGATGTCAGGCATGCTGCTCATCCTCGGGATAGAAAACAAAACAGACACAGTTCTTTGGGCAGCTGGGAACTGGTCTTAGATTCAGAAAGACCTGGGTTCAAGTCCTGACTCTGTCATTTATAAGCTATAGATTTTAAGAAAGTGACTTCACCTCTTTGAGCCTAAGGTTCCTTATCTGTCAAGTGGGGATACTACTGCTACCTGTTTTCCAAGGAGACTTCGAGGATGGATTGAGATGAGGTGTGCCCAGCACACCACCTGGCAGAGAATAGGCTCTTTTGAGTGGCAACTGTTGGTTTAACTGTTGCTTTTGGTCTGGGGGCAGGAGTGATACTCCAAGAGACCCATGCAGCCTGACTCAGGGCCACTCCTGGGCCACTTCCCTTCCCTTGTTCTCTGCCTGGTGCAATGAGCAGGGTCGCCTTTTGCAGAGGAGGTGGTTTTGGGTCAGGGCAACGGGCTTGGTTTCCTGTGGGTTTGCGGCTTTGCAGTGTTGTCCCTTGGCGGTGCCTGTGGGGGGTGTCAGGAAGGTAGAGGAGGGAGGAGGTAGTACATGCGGCAGGGTCCCCCTGTCTGGGGCTCAGCCTTCCTGTCCTGTTCCATCCAGTCAGCCTCTTGGCTATTGTATTTACTGAGTACTCACCTGAGTGGGTGCTTTAGTTTCCTCTCTAAGCCTCTCAACCACCATGCAACAAGGTAGCAGGAAACAACCCTCCAAGACCCCACGAGGTTAAGCAGTCATTTAGGGGTTAGAGTTAGTGAGTCTGGGGCTTCGAGATGAGAATCTCACCCTCTCTCCAGCCACATAGGGCTACCCAGGAGGTTTCAGCGAAGGTGGCATGGGAGACGTAGGTGTGCCTGTGGGTCCTTCTAAGACCATTTCATGAAAAAGAGCAACAAAGGTTTGAAAAGCACATTCTAGGCTTTTCCCAACTACTCTCTGAACATATACCCCAGTTTTATTTTTTCCTGGGAATATGCTATACCAGCTTTGTAACCTGATCTTTTTGGATGTGGCAATCTATTCTGAAGACATTCCAAAGAAACAATTCATAAATGAATGACCAAGTGTGCCCTCTGAGCCAGGCACTGTGCTGGGGCAGGGAGACAGCTGGTGAACAATCCCGTGTGAAGAGGGAGGGACCTTAATCAAGTATGAGGTGCTCTGAGGTTGGGAGATGGGGGAGGTTTGTGTGGGGATGAGGTCAGTGGAAGCCTCTCTGGGGACATGACCTACAGAATATGGTAGGGTATGTTAGTCTGTCCTCACATTGCTAATAAAGACATACTCGAGATGGGAATTTATAAAGAAAAGAGGCTTAATTGACTCACAGTTTTGCATGGCTGGGGAAGCCTCAAGAAACTTACAATCATGGCATTAGGGGAAGCAGACACGTCCTTCTTCACCAGGCCACATCAAAGAGATGCAGTTTCGAAATATCCCAGTTCATGAAATGCTTCCAATATCATCAGAAAACCACCTACTTCAATTCCCCACCACACACACCCACAAACACAAATAATTTCTGATAAAATTGCTACTCGTAACACATTCAGAACCCACGTAAAATTCTCATCAAATAGAACTTACTCACTGTCATGAGAATAGTATGGGGTAAACTGCCCCCATGATTCAATTACCTCCCAAGGGTTCTCTCCCACCACACATGGGGATTATGGGAACTACAATTCAAGAGGAGATTTGGGTGGGGACACAGCCAAACCATATCGTAGGGTAACAAAGGAAAAGCTGCTTACCTGAAGGGTAGCCATGTCTCTCAATTCAAAAATGAGATACAAAACATTAAAGGATCATTTTTTTATACCCATGGGGGACATGGCTAATTACATCAAAGCCTTGGGCTGCTGTTTCCTTCTCTCCTATTCCTCCACTCCAGGGAGGAGGGGCGGGAACAGGAAGCAGGAAGTAGGCATGGCCAAGGAGGCGGGGTTAGGGGCTGGACAGGAAGTAGAAAGGGAGGAGTCATGTTTGAGTTTAAAAGCCAGCACACATGTACTTGGAAGTGGAAGCGTCAGGTTGAGTGGTTAGGGTAAATCTCACGTCTTCTGTGCAAAATTAACTCTGAGTTGAGGCATCTTGGCTGGGGCTGGGGAAGAGAGTAGTTGTGGGCAGAGGAACGGCCTGCAGCGTGTGCAGAGGCTCAGAGGCAGTGCAGAGGCAGTGGCCGCCCAGGTCACTGTGAAGATGGTGGCTCTGATGTGGGTAGTGGCATTGGGGATGGAGTGGAGGGGGTTGCATTGATGGTTGGGGGATGCAGCCATTGTTAGTATGGCTATTATCCGCCTAAGTCTGTGGGAGGGGCTGCTCTGCTCCAGACCATGCAGTGGATGCTTTAATTCGTTTAATCCACACAACAGCCTTAGGACAGAGAATTGAGGTGGTGATGCAGGTCACACAGCAGAAGGGCTAGATCTAGGATTTGACTCTAGGTCCAAATGACAGGGAAGCCCAGGCTCTTTCTCTTACACCCTTCCCAGGAGGCCCAAATGTTCAGAGGCACAAGCTGTGGCAAATATGGAGGGCTTGCTGGAGTAGGTGATGATGTGGCTTATAAACCGTTGCTAGGCTAAGTATGAGGCCCAAAGTAATTAGAGCACAGGACTGGGAGTAAGGGAGCTGGGTTCAAATCCTGTCCTTCTATGTATATTTGGATTAGCCATGCCCTCCCTGGACTGCACATCCCATCTGTGCAATGGGGAGGTCGGATCAGATGGCCTTTCTTAAAGTCCTCTCCAACTTTGGAGCTCACTTCTTGTCTACGTCAATATTTGCTAAGTGTTTTTTCCCTTTGGGAAGATTGACATTTGTCTACCAACACCCTCCTACCCGAAGCTCCCTTTTGGTTTCAGGATGCCAGTGGGTGTCTAGGCATGGTCACATGGTCACTGCTCATGACAACAAGGTTTGTACCGTTCCCACCATTAAAAACATTTTTTTTGAGACAGGGCCTTACTCTGTCACCCAGGCTGGAGTGCAGTGGCACAAATCATGGCTCACTGCAGCGTCAACCTCCCGGATGCAAGTGATCCTTCTACCTCAGCCTCCCCAGTAGCTGAGACTATAGGCAAATGCCATCATGCCTGGCTAATTTTTGTATTTTTTGTAGAGGCAGGGTTTCGCCATGTTTCCCAGGCTGGTTTCTAACTTCTGGGCTCAAGTGATCCATCTACCTCAGCCCCCCAAAAGTGCTAGTATTACAGGTGTGAGCCATGGCACCCAGCTTTTCCCACCACTTTGATATAGGCTCCAATTTCTTGCTGGCCCCACAGGCTGGCAAATCCTGGGTCCTTCTGCATGTTCAGTGGAACCTTGGGTGAGTCATTTTACCACTGCAAGCCTCAGTTTCTCCATTTGTAAACATGGAGTTATCTTCCAGCCCTTAATTCCCTGACCCCATTGCCCCATTCTGAGTGTGTCTGGGTGATGTGGTAGTGTGCCGAGTCTTGTTTCTGCAGAACAACAGCCCTGTGGTAGGAGTACTGAGGAGCTTGGTAAATAAATTAAAATGTACAATACAGCTGAACTTTGGAAATCCTTCCTTGGCCCCATTCAGTTAGGCTGGAGGTCCTATCTGGTTTTACCTCCTAAAATATTTGTATTCATCGTTCACCTCAGGCCTCTTCATAGCCCAGCAGACCAGGACACAGCCTCAGCACTGTCTCTGCCTTCAGGAGCCCCCTCCGTGGAACCTGCTGCCAGACAGTCCTCCGTGTTGACTCTGGAGCACCTGGTCTGAAATGCATGAAGGGGTGACCTGTCCTTTTCCACCCACCTGGCTCCATTGCTCCCCACTGTGCTCAAAGTCAAACTCAAGCCTGTTAGAGATTTGTAGTCCCTTCTTCTCACTTGATCTCTGGTTATTCCAGGGCAGCATTACACCTTGTTCATCTCTGTATCTTTAATGCCTGGAAAGTATCTGGTACTTAATAGGTTCTCCATAAACAATAATGATGCTAACTACCATTGTATTTATAATGAGCAAGGGACCTCATCTGCTGTAAGGATTCTCCATTTACAGCCTTGTGGGCAGATAGTTATCTCTGCTATATGAAACCTCAGGAAACAGGTTCAGAGAGGACAAGGGCCTTGATGGGTCAAGAAGATTGTTGAGTCAATCTACATTTAACTTTTTAATCTCTCTAAAGAGAGTTCCAAGGCATCTGCTACTGTAATTGGAAAAAACAGTCTGAGTTTTGAATCCTGTCTTTTCCAGGTACCAAGAGAGCCACGGATTGGCAGGCATGCCCCAGGCACGAGCAGGGTGCTGGTGTTCTAAGGCAGCATCCATCTGCCTGGCAGAGCTGGGTAGGTGGGAAATCCCGCCTGGTGCCAGCCCTGCTGGAGTGAGTCCTCGGCTGAAAGCCGGCCACCATTTTTATCCCCTGTGCAGAGTGGATCAGTGATGAGTAATGAGTGAGATGCTTGGGGACGCCTTATCCCTCAGTGTCTGCTGACTTCTCGTCAGTATTGCTACTGGGAACTTTGAAAATTGTCTACAAAATTCATGGAAGTGTTGCAGAAAGGAAAAATGGCATTCACCTGTACTCCCAGCACTGAACTGCTGTGTTGGTGTTCTTTCAGGCTTCGTCCAGAGGCAGCGTGAATGTTGAGACCGTTGGTAGAGATGAAACATTTTACTTTTTATTATGGAATGAAGGGAGCCCATTTGGAGCTCACTTACTTGTGTCCCAGTTCTATCACATAGGAGCTGTGTGACTTTGGGGAGGTTCCTCAACCTTTCTGAACCTTCAGGGCCTCAGTGGCCTGGAGAGTGTCACTTGCCTACGTGTCTGTGCTGTGTTGCTGCCGCCTGATGTTGGTCAGTTTGGCAGGTGAGGGGAGTTTGGGGGGACTTGTGGGAAGGGGAGGCGGGGGCTTAGATGAGGAAGGGCCTTGTCCAGGCTAAGGAGTTTGGTTTTTACCTGCAGGGCAGTAGGAGAACCAAGGAGAGTCTGCGGATATGTTTTACTGTTTTTTGTTTCTCAGAAGAGCAGTGGCCGTCACCAGGATCAAGAGACACTGGGTCAGAACTCCACATGGCTGAGGGCGGCCACCATCCAGGGGCAGATGGGGCCGAATGGGTGGGCAGAGGGTGAGGAAGGGGCCAGGGTGCAGAACAGTTGGGAAGACAGAAGGAACCAGTCCTTGATGTGATGGGGCCACCTGGGAGCTGGGTGTCATTGTCTAGTTCGGGATGCTGAGGTATGGCCGGGAGGGGCTGGGGCTTTACACTCCCAGGAGCCCTTTCAGGAGAGCCTGGTGTAAATGGAGCATGTTTTAGCAGCTCCGGCGGGTTTCGGGAAGTCTTCAGGCTCTAGAGATGGGGAAACTGAGGCCTGCAGCAGTGTTGCAACTTCTCCACAGGACCCAGCAGGTTGAGAGCTACGAACCCAGGCCTGTTATTCTGCACCCTGGTTTGCTCTGGTGCATGTGGCCAGCTCTCAAGAACAAGAGGGAACCATTGGGCCTGAGGGCATGCGACCTCTGATTTCTTAAACACGGAGCCGAAGACCAGGTCTGTCATCAGCCAGGGATTCACGGTCCTCTCTCGCTGTGCCCGGACCCTCCCAGCAGCCCTCCCTCGTCATATGTCACACGTGACTCTTGCCCTGGTGATGGCGGTTATTCCTGATTGTCATTAAGTTTTACTTTTCCACTTATTTTGGGAGTTTGTGGTTCATAATACCTCTGACAGAGACCTGGCTGCATCCTGTTTACAACTGCTTTTTCATATTCAATAAGTGTTCTGCGGCCTGGGGCAAGGCTTCACATCATCATTTTGCTCTATAAGGTATTGTTGCAACAATTGGTAATGTTTGAATAGGAAATGTTATCAGTGATAGAATTTCTGATTTTGATCATTTTGTTGTGATTTTGTGTATGTATGTATGTATGTATATATGTATGTATGTATATATGTATGTATGTATGTATGTATTTTGAGATGGAGTCTTGCTCTGTGTTGCCATCTCGGCTCACTGCAACCTCCACCTTCCAGGTTCAAGCGATTCTCCTGTCTCAGTCTCCCGAGTAGCTGGGATCACAATGCCTGGCTAATTTTTTTTTTTTTTTTTTTTTGTATTTTTAGTAGAGACGGAGTTTCCCCATGTTTGCCAGACTGATCTCGAACTCCTGGCCTCAAGTGATCCGCCTGCCTCGGCCTCCCAAAGTGCTGGGATTACAGGCGTGAGCCACCATGCCCAGCTGGTGTTATGATTTTATAAACGTCCTTTTCTTCAGAGATAAAAATCACAACATTTAGGGTGAGGTGTCATGGTGTCTGCAGCTTACTGTCAAATGGCGCATAAGGATAGAAATACATACATCTGTCTTTATAGATAGATAAATGGGATAAGGAAAAATTAAACAGTTGGTGAATCAAGATGAAGATGTAAAGGGACTCATTGTTTGATGTCTTTGGAACTTTTCTGTAGGTTTTGCAACAAGACATTTTTTTAAAGGTGTTCCTAGTGGCCAGACTGTATCCACCTGTCAGTCCCGTGGTCTTGGTCACCTGAGGCAGAGAGGAATGCTTGCTCCATAGTTCATATTTGGCATCCTCTTGGGGAACAGTTTTGACATAAAGCCAGAGGCTTTTGACGAAATTCGTTCCTCCCCCATAGAGAAATCATTACATTTTTAGAATCTTTGCTTTCAGACCAATTTTCCTTCAAATTTTCATTTCTTTCCTTCCTCTACATTTTTTTTTGTTTGTTTTTGTTTTTGTTTTTTTTCTGTTTTGAGACAGAGTCTTGTTCTGTCGCCCGGGCTGGAGTGCAGTGGCCGGATCTCAGCTCACTGCAAGCTCCGCCTCCCGGATTTACGCCATTCTCCTGCCTCAGGCTCCCGAGTAGCTGGGACTACAGGCGCCCGCCACCTTGCCCGGCTAGTTTTTTGTATTTTTTCAGTAGAGACGGGGTTTCACCGTGTTAGCCAGGATGGTCTCGATCTCCTGACATCGTGATCCGCCCATCTTGGCCTCCCAAAGTGCTGGGATTACAGGCTTGAGCCACCGCGCCCGGCTACATTTTTATTAAAGTTTGATTGCCTTGTAAGATCACTGAAGTAGTGTTTGTAGTTTTAGCTATTCAATTAGAGAAGAGACTAAGGACATTAACAGACCTTCTTTCTCTCCATCCCTCCAGATTCTGCCCTGTGTATGGTAACCAGTGGGAGGTGAAATCTCCTGAACTTTTTCCTGTGCTTGCAGGAACCCACACAGATATGCGTGAACATCTTGTAGGACTTGGTTGCTTCTTTTCCTTGTTTATCCTTTGTTAATCAGGTTAGCCTCCTGCTAACCTTGAAGTTTCATCTGGGGCATCACCTCCTCCAGGAAGCCCCCAGGCTCTCAGCTCCAACCTCACCCCAGTGCAATAATCTGATTCCAGCCTCCTCCTTTGTCTGATCTTGGGTAGTGTGAGAGCAGCAGCTGTTCCTGTTTCACCCTCTGCACTCGAGCTGGGAGCCAAGAGATGCACAGTCAGTCTCTGTGGCGGGATCACGGGGGCGGGGTGGGGCATCTTGGGCAGGGACGCCACACGAGCTGAGCTTGCAGGTCAGATAAGTTTTCTCCATCAAACAGCCCTTCCAGCTTCTGGGAACAGAGTCCTAGGGCCCTGAGCACCGGGGACAGAAGGTCCCTTTGGGGCCACTAGGGGCTCCCATCCCCTGGCTGATTCTGTCCCTGCACCATGTCCTGTGTGGGTGGGGCAGAAGAGATGGCCATGAGCTACCTAAAGGTGGGGCCAGGGCCGCATCCTCTCTCTTCCCCAGGGTTCAGAACAGGCTGGGGTTCTTGGGGGTGACCGGAAGAAACCCAGGCCAGAGCTGGAGCAGCATGGGATTTGGACAAGGGCTGGCCTGGGTCTCTGTCCTTCCAGGACCCCCAGTCCTTCCTCGTTACAGGCACTGTTTTCTACAGCTGGGATTTATTAATGTTATCAGCAGATCGTCTGGTGGGTGCCAGAGGACCAGGTCACTGCCAGCTGCAGGAAGTTGGAAGTTGAACAGGATGTAAAGCTGAGGGCTGGCTTCTCGGCCGGTGTGCCCGGGCAGCATGGAGGAAAGCATCCTTTGCCCTGAGCAGCTTTCCTGCCAAGTCAGACCGGAGAAATCTGTGCTGGCCTGATCACAGGATCCTAGACATTAGAAGCATTGGACCAGTGTTTCAGAAGGATTTACCTTAAGAGAAAAGAGTGGGACTGAGAATTCCTGCGTGGCCTGGTGTGGGATGTGTCCAGGAAACAACAATTGGGTATCACATGGGGGGCTTGTGGGAAGATGGAAGGAATTCTGCTTTCTGTTAGTTGTTGCTTGTTAATAAAAAATATCAGTAATGCTTGGCTGTTAAATGTCTGCATGGCTTTGCAAGAATATACATATCACCAGGTTTGAAACAGGCATTGCCCCCACTTCATGGAGGCATAAACTGGGTGGTGAAGTGATTTTTGTGCAGTCAGGGATTGTTGACACATTCAGCCAACAAACGAGCCTCGATTCCTTGCCAGGCAGGGAGTTGGCATTTGAGATGAGAGAAGCACAGTCCTACCTGCACGGCACTCCTGGGTTTGGTAGTTTTTGAGGGTGAACCGCCAACCTTCAAGACATGTAAAGACTCTGTCTTCTCACACCTATCACTGTTGTGCACTTGTGCTCTTGGTATTCCCTCCTAGACACAATCCTGGGGGGATCGAGATGGTTTACATCACAGTGGGCTCTGGGTCCCTCCCTCTCTGTTTCTCATCTTCCTTTCCACTACGCCGATGTTCTTTGATGGCTGGACACGTATTGGCAATGCCTGCTGGTGGTGATGGTGATGGTGGTAAGAGTGGTGGTAGTGCTGCTGATGGTGGTGGTTGGTGATAATGGTGGTGGTGGTGATGGTGGTAACGAGGGTGGTGGTGGAGGTGAGAAGGGTGGTGGGGCTGGTGGTGGTGATGGTAGAGATGATGATGGTGTTGATGTTAATGGTGGTGATGACATTGATGAGGACAGTGGTAGGTGTGATGGTGATGGTGGTGGTAATGGTGATGGTGATGATGGTGATGCTGGTGGTGATGGAGATGGTGGTGATGGTGATGGTGATAGAGATGGTGGTGGTGCTGGTGATGATGGTGGTAGTAGTGAGAAGGGTAATGGGGATGGTGGTGATGGTGGTCAGCATGGTGATGGTGGTGGGGGTGGTGATGGTGGTGATTATGGTGAATTATGGTGATGGGGATGCTGGTGGTGGTGATAGTAAGAAAGGTGGTGGTGGTGATGGTGGTGGTGGTGGTGGAGGTGATGGTGGTCATGGTGATGGGGATGGTGGTGGTGGTGTGGTGGTTCAGGGATGGTGGTGATAGTGATGGAAGTGTGGTGGTGGTGGTAAGGGTGGGATGGTGATGTGGTGGTGAGGGTGGTGATGGGGATGGGGTGGTGGTGGTGATGGTGATAAGGAGGGTGATAGTGGAGGTGAGAAGGGTTGTGGGGTTGGTGGTGGTAATGGTATAGGTGATGATGATTGTGTTGATGTTAATGGTGGTGATGACACTGGTGAGAACAATGGTGGGTGTGATGGTGGTAATGGTGGTGGTGCTGATGGTGATGGAGGTGGTGGTGATGGTGACTGATGATGGTGGTGGTGATGGGGATGAGCTGGTGGTGGTGGAGTGGTAATGATGGTGGTGGGAGTGGTGATGGTGGTGGTGGTGATGGGAATGTGGTAGTGGTGAGGGTGGTGGTGATTGTAGTGGTGGTGGTGGTGATGGTGAGGGTGGTGGTGATAGTGGTGGTGGTGGTGATGGAGGTGGTGGTAGTGGTAGTATTGGTGGTGGTAGAAAAACTTAAAAATTACAGAGTGCGTTGTAGGCACTCTTGTGAGCACTTTACCTGTATTAATCTGATGTCTACTCATAACAACATGGGGTTGTTGTACCTATGAGGTAGGTACCACCACTAGCCCCATGTTCCAGGTGGGGCATCTGAGGCACAAGATCACATAGTTAGTACGTACTAGAGTTGGGATTCAAACCCTGGCAGACTGGCTTCAGGGCCTGCAGTAAGCTGGGGTTACCCGAGGTGTGATTCTTGGACCAGCAGTTTCGTCATCTGAAAATAATTCACACACACACACACACACACGTCCTAGGGCTGGTGTAACAAATGTCCGCAAACTGGGTGCCATAAAACAAATGTATTCTCTCATAGTTCTAGAGGCCAGAAGTCTGAGATCAAGGTGTGGGCAGGGCCGTGCTCTCCCTGAAGGCTCTAGGGGAGGATCTTTCTTCACCTCTCCCAACCCCTAGTGGTGGCGGCAGTCCTTGGAGCTCCTTGGTTTGTGGCTGCATCACTCCAGGCTCTGCCTCCATCGTCATGTGGCCTCCTCCCCCTGTGTCTGTTTGAGTGTCTTTTATAAGGATCCCAGTCATACTGGATAAAGGGCCCACCCTAGTCCATCATGGCCTCATCCTAACTAATGACACCTGTAGCAACCCTACTTACAAATATGGCCACAAGCTGAGGTTGTGGGGAGGACATGAATTTTGGGGGAAGCACTGTTCAACCCAATACATAAACATTTTTAAAATAATAGCGTTACTGAGCTATAATTCATGTACTATAAAATCTGGCCTTTTAAAGTGTACAATTAAGCTATTCTTTTTTTTTTTTTTTTTTTTTGAGACGGAGTCTCGCTCTGCTGCCCAGGCTGGAGTGCAGTGGCCGGATCTCAGCTCACTGCAAGCTCCGCCTCCCGGGTTCACGCCATTCTCCTGCCTCAGCCTCCCGAGTAGCTGAGCTATTCTTAATATAGTCACAGTGTTATGCAACCATCATCACTATCTAATTCCAGAGCGTTAAAATCTCCCCAGAAAGAAAGCCAATGCCTATTAACAGTCCCCACCACCAGCTCTTCCTTCCACATGACCCCTGGCAACCACTACATCTACTTGTCCCTATGATTTTTTTTTTTTTTTTTTTGAGACAGGCTCTCACTGTGTCACCCAGGCTGGAGTGCAGTGGTGCGATTATGACTCACCGCAACCTCAGCCTCCCAGGCTCAAGTGATTCTCCCACATCAGCCTCCCAAGTAGCTGGGACCACAAGGGCATGCCACCAGGCCTGGCTAATTTTTGTGTTTTTTGTAGAGACAGGGTTTTGCCATCCTGTCCAGGCTGGTCTTGGACTCCTGGACTCAAACGATCTGCCCACCTCGCCCTCCCAAAGTGCTGGGATTACAGGTGTGAGCCACTGCCCCTGGCCATCCCTATGGATTTCCCTATTCTAGACATTTAATCTAAATGGAATATTCAATCTGTGGTATTTTGTGCCTGGCTTTCTTCATTTAGTGTAACATTTTCCAGGTTCATTCATGTCGTAGCAGGTGTTGGGACTTCATTCCTTTAGATGGCCAAATACTATTCTGCTCTATGGAATATCATAGACCGCATTTTGTTTATCCATCTGTAGCTGATGGACACTTGGGTTGTGTTCACGTGTTGGATGTTAGGAACTGTGCTGCCATGAATGTTTGTGTACATGTTTTTGTGTGCATATATGTTTTCCCATCTTTCAGTTATATATTTAGGAGTAGAACTGCGAGGTCACATGGTGATTCTGCGTTTCACATTTTGAGGAACCGCCAGACTGTTTTCCAAAGCGGTTGCCGCATTTCATGACCCCACCAGCAATGCATAAGGATCCAGTTCTCCATGTGCTCACCCACACTTGTCGTTGTGCGCTTTTTTGATTGCAGCCATCCTGGGTGGAGCGTGGTGCCATCTCGCTGCAGTTTTGATTGGTATTACCCTGAGGGCTGCTGACGTTGAGCATCTCTTCAGGTGCTCCTTGGCCGTTTGTGTGTCTTCTGTGTTGTACATGGGGTGATGTAGAGGACGGGCGGATTCCTCATTGTCTGCGTGCCGTCAGCTCTGGGAGACAAAGTCTAACTGGTGCCACGATCTGGCGTGGTCAGCCTGACTGGTCCAAGCCAGCTCTGATTTCTGGCATGCTCTAAACTGAAACATTCAGTGCACTCAGTTGTCTTTTTTTTTTTTTTTTTTTTTTGAGACGGAGTCTCGCTGTGTCTCCCAGGCTGGAGTGCAGTGGCCGGATCTCAGCTCACTGCAAGCTCCGTCGCCTCCCGGGTTCACGCCATTCTCCTGCCTCAGCCTCCCGAGAAGCTGGGACTACAGGTGCCCGCCACCACACCTGGCCAATTTTTTTTGTATTTTTAGTAGAGACGGGGTTTCACCGTGTTCGCCAGGATGGTTTCAATCTCCTGACCTCGTGATCCACCCGCCTCAGCCTCTCAAAGTGCTGGGATTACAGGCGTGAGCCACCGCGCCCGGCACTCAGTTGTCTTTTAATTTTCAAGTTGAGATGGTCACAAATGAAATTTAAGACATCCATAGAGCCGTGGAAAAGCTGCATGCCTTTGGGCAGGTCACATCTATAAACTGAGGATAGCAGTACGTTCATGGTGGGGTGGAGGGAGCTGACACGTGTCACTCTAAGCTCAGTGCCCAGCCCATGGAAGCCCGTGGTTAAGGCTGGTGGTTGTCAGAAACGGCTATGTAGTTTTGGGGCTCCTTGTTAAAAAATGATTAAGAATTTTAAGATGGCATCAGAAGAGCACTAAGCACAGGCCCTTCAAAGCTCGGGGCCCTTTGCAGTGGCCCAGGTTGCACAGCTGTGACACCATCCCTGTCTGCTGTCCTTAATCACTATCAGAGGCAGATTCGCTTTGTGGGAAGGTGGCTGTCCCAGGGTGGAGGAGGAGAAGTTGAGGGTAGGGTGGTGAGTGAGGAGGTGGCTAGAGTGGTCCAGGCCAGAGCTGAGGAGGCTGGAGGGAGACAAGGGCCACTGTCAGGGGGAGGAAGAGCCACATGAAAGATGAAGTCCCAGCTCTGATGGGACCTGAGGACTGGTTGGATGCAAGAGGGAGGGAAGGAGGGAGTGCTCCAGGTGGACTGACAGGCAGTGGGTCTGGATGAGCGGCCAGAACATCGTGCTCTTTGTGGAGGCAGGGCCCTGGAAGGAGGAGCAGGTCTAGGGGAAGACGATGGATTTCAAGAATTTTAATAATACCAGCAGCCCACCCTGAGTGCCCCCTGCGCACCAGGCACTGTTCCAAGTACTTGATGTGGGATAGCACATACAGTGTTTGCCAGATCCTAGGAGGTCGGGGTTGTTATAACCCCTATCCTGAATGACGATCAGAGGCAGGTTTGCTTTGTGGAAGGGTGGCTGTGCCAGGGTGGAGGAAGGGAAGTGGGGGGTGAGGAGGTGAGTGGGGAGGTGGCTATATGGAATATCACAGAGGCACAGAGAGGGTAAGAAACTTGCCCAAGACCACACAGCTGGTGAGGTGAGCCTGGAGCCTGTTCTTTAGCCTTTAGGCCCTGTGGCCGTTTGGGTGAAAGTGCGCAGCACCCCTGCGGCTGCCACAGACCTCGCCTGTCGTTTTCCCATCGGTGGGTGGTGCTGCTCGTTCTACCTTTGGCTACACCATGATAGAGAGGATTCACATAAAATGCCACACATGCTGCCTGACGTAGCAGATAATGAATGACACACCTGTTGTTCTCATTATTATTCAGAGTTATGCATGGAGATTTCAGCATGGCTGCAGGAGGTCCTCCCACCCCTATGGCCTCAGGTAAAGAGCCCTGGCTGCCTGGGCCACCTGGGCCTGCACACATCCTGGCTCCTGTGTCCCTGGCCACAGTCATTGCTTGGGTGGGCCATGGAAGGGGCATCTTCACTTCAGGCAGCTTATTGAGTTTCCTCCTTTGGCCATTGCCTTTCCAGGAAGTGGCCCGGCCCACTCCTTACCTGGGCCAGTCTTGCTTGGAGAGGGGAGCCCAGGGGGCCTTCAGGCAGGCTCCTGGCTGGGTTTATCTAAGGTGACTGAGGCTTTCACGAAGCTAGACATGATACTGGATTCAGAACCCAGGGTTCAAACAGGTTGGCTTTTACATGTCGAATCAGTCTTGGGCTGAATGGAGGCCCCCCAGAAGCTAAGCCCACATCCTTCTTGGAACCTGTGAATATGCCTTACGTGGCAAAAGATGTGATCGAGAATTTTGAAAGGAGGAACTCATCTTGAGTTTTCTGGATGGGACCAGGATTCTTCTAAGAGTGAGGCAGAGGGAAACTGGACGGGCACCCAGGGGAAGGTGACGTGAAAGTGGAGTGGAGGGCAGAGTGATGCGTCCATGAGCCCAGAAGTGCCGGCAGCCCTCAGGAGCTGGGAGAGGTGAGAGTGGACTCCGCTAGAGCCTTGGGATGGAGTGAGGAGGCACTGACACTTTCATTTTGGCCCAGTGATAAGAAATTTTGACTTCTGACCTTCAGAACTGCGAGAGAATACAAATCTGCTGTTTTGAGCCACTAAGTTTGTGGTACACACTGACCTTGGAGATACTGCAGGTTCTGTTCCAGACCACTCAATAAAGCAAATATTGCAATAAAGCGAGTCACATGAAACTTAGATTTCCCAGTGCATGTAAAAGTTATGTTTACACTCTGTTGTAGTCTCTTAAGTGTACAATAGCATTATGTCTAAAACAACCATGTACATACCTTAATTTAAAAATACTTTAGGGCTGGGTATGATGACTCATGCCTGTAATCCCAGCACTTTGGGAGGCTGAAGTGGCAAATCACTTGAGGTCAGGAGTTCGAGAACAGCCTGACCAACATAGTGAAACCCTGTCTCTACTAAAAATATAAAAATTAGCCAGGTGTGGTGGTGTGCACCTGTAGTTCCAGCTACTTGGGAGGCTGAGGCTGCAGTGAGCTAAGATTGTACCACTGCACTCCAGCCTGGGCTACAGAGCCTATATCTCAAAACAAAATAAAACAACTTTAGCTATTTAGCTAAATAATGCTGATGATTATCTGAGCCTTCAACATAATCTTTTTGCTGGTGGAGGGTCTCGCCTTGATGTTGATGGCTGTTGACTGATCAGGGTGGTGGTTGCTGATGGCTGTGGCTATTTCTTAAAATAAGACAATGAAGTTTGTCCCATCGATGGACTCTTTCACGAAAGATTGTAGCACACAATACCTGCCAGCATTTTGCCCACAGTAGAACTTCTTTCAAAATTGGAGTCAATCCTCTCAGGCCTTGCCACTGCTTTATCAACTAAGTTTAGATAATATTTTAAATCCTTACCTGTCATTTTAACAGTGTTCACAGCATCTTTACCAGGAGTAGATTCCATTTCAAGAAAGCACTTCATTTACTCCGTAAGAAGCAACTCCTCATCCGTTCAAGTTTGATCATGAGATTGCAGTCATTCACTCACATCTTCAGGATCCACTTCTCATTCTAATTCTCTTGCTGTTCTCACCACTTATGCAATTACTTCCCCTGAAGTTCTGACCTCAGAGTCATCCATAGGGGTTAGAATCAACTTCTTCCAAACTCCAAACTCTTGTTAGTGTTAATATTTTGACCTCTTCTCATAAATCATGAATGTTCTTAATGCCTCTAGAATGATGAATCCTTTCCGGAAGGTTTTCAATATACTTTGCTCAGTTACATCAGAGGAATCACTATCTATGGCAGCTATAGGCTCCCAAAATATATTTCTTAAGTAATATTACTTAAACATCAAAGTTATTCCCTGATCCATGGGCTGCAGAATGGATGGTGTGTTAGCAGACATGAAAACAACATCAGCCTCCTCTACATCTCCATCAGAGCTCTTGTCAATGAGCCATAACATTGTGAAAGTAATCTTTTTTTTTTTTTTTTTTTTTCTGAGCAGTAGGTCTCAACAGTGGGCTTAAGATATTCAGTGAACCATGCTACAGGCAGATGTGCTGTCATCCCAACTTTACTATTGCATTTTTAGAGTACAGGGCCCTAGGATCTCCTAATGGAAAATGAGCATTGGCTTCAACTTTGGCACGTCATCAGCTCTATTAGCCCCTAGCAAGAGAGTCAGCCTGTCCTCTTGAAGCTTTGAAGCTAGGCATCGACTTCTCCTTTTTAACTCAGAAAGTCCTAGATAGCATCTTCTTCCAATATAAGGTTGTTTCATCTGTGTGGAAAATCTGTTGTTCGGTGTAGCCACCTTCATCGATGATGTTAGCTGGATCCTCTGGGTAACTTGCCGTAGCTTCTCCATCAGCACTGTCTGCTTCACTTTGCACTTTTATGTTACGGAGATGGCATCTTTCCTTAAACCTCCTGAGCCAACCTCTGCTAGTTTCAGACTTTTCTTCTGCAGCTTCTCCACATCTCTTAGCTTTCAGGAGAGTTAGGGCCTTGCTCTGAATTAGGCTTTGACTTAAGGGAATGTTGTGACTGGTTTGGTCCTTCTACCCAGACCGCTCCAATTTTCCCCATATCAGCAACAGGGCTGTTTCACTTTCTTACTATTTGTGTGTCCACCGGAGTAGCACTTTGAATTTCCTTCAAGAACTTTCCCTTTGCATTCACAACTTGGCAAGAGGCCTAGCTTTCACCTTATCTCAGCTTTCCGCCTGCCTTCCTCATGAAGCTTCATCATGTCTAGCTTTTGATTTAAAGTGAGAGGCATGCAACTCCTACTTGAACACGTAGAGGCTATTATAGGGTTATTAACTGGCCTAATTTCAGCATTGTTGTGTCTAGGGAATAGGGAGGCCTGAGGCCAGGGGGAGAGATGGGAGAATGGCTGGTCAGTGGAGCGGTCAGCATACACGCAGGATTTATCCGTTAAGTTCTCTGTATTATATGGGCATGGTTCATGATGTCCCTAGTTACAATAGTAATATCAAAGATCACTGGTCACAGATCACCATGACAGATAACGAAAATGTTTGAAATATTGCAAGAATTACCAGAATGTGGCACAGAGACACGAGGTAAGCTGTCGGAAAAATGACACGGATAGACTTGCTCATCACAGGGTTGCCACAACCCTTCAATTTGTGAAAAATGTAATAGCTGTGAAGCACGATAAAGTTGGGTGCAATAAAACAAGGTATGTATGTGACACCACAGCAGCCACAGGAAACTAACACAGCTTCCATCGTGGGAGCCCCAGGGTCTGAACTCTGCAGAACCCCGGGCTGGCAGCTCTCATGGGTACAGCTGTTTTCTTCTGTTGAGAGTCATGTCAAACCCTGAAGCTGGATTTGATTAGCAGACAACAGAGCCAGATGTTCCCAGCATCTTCCCGTGTCTGATGCTGTGGCCTCACGTGGTCCTGGTGAGGCTTTGCCTGGAAGCCTTGCTGCTCGCGGGCTAGTACGGATGTGCTTTCTTTGGTGACGGGAGGGAGTGGCAGTGAGTGGCTCTGGATTCAAGAGTGTCCTCGATGGTTAGGGACCCAGGCTTTGGAATCGGGAACACTTGGGTCCCACACCTGGCTCCTGGCTGGGTGACTTTGGGCAAGTCACTTAACTTTTCTGAGCCAGTTTCATTACCTGTAAAGTGGGAATGATGACAATGAGAGTAATGCTATGCCCTTAACAGGCTGTTGTGACGGTTAAGGAGCTAACAGATGGGCAGTGCCACACTGAGCCTGGCAGGTTGAACGAGATGGTGCCTTTGTTGTTGACATGAATGCCTTGTGCAAGTTCACCTGCTAACCAGAATACTAATACTGCATTCTCTTTTTGGAATGGAACAAATGCGAAACCTCATCTGGATTGTGTAGAAGGGACCAGGGGCCCTGGCTCCACTCGCCCTTGTCACTTGGCTCACACGGCCTCTGGAGGCGACTTCCCCAGGACCCTCACCAGAAAAGACGAGGGTTGGGCTAAAATGGGTGCCGAGGGTTTCCCAGGCTCTGGCTGCTTCAGCTGCACAGATGCAAGCTCAGCTGCAGTGCAGTGTCCTGGTGAGTCCCTCCTCTGCTGGTCCTGTCGCCACCTAGGTGGGCCTTCCAGCAGCTGAGAAGTCCCATTCCTCATAAGACCAGCGGTCTGCAGTAGCTCCCACTGCCCTCCAGCAGGATGAGGTCCAAGCTCACGGCCCCTTGGTGACATTCCCTGAGGCCCTGCTGACCTCTTGGCCCCCTGTCTGGCCCATAATCTACCCCATCCCAGACATGGCTGAGCCTGAGCTCATGGCTGGCTGGTGCAATCCACTCCTTTCCTTCCTGCTCGACTCCATCAGGGAGGCAGCATGTACCCGTGGTATGAGACAGACACCGTGGGGAACTTTGACCCCACCTATTCCTTGACCCCATGTTGAGTACATCACCAAGTCCTCCCACGTGTCCCAGCAAGAAAGCTTTCAAACATGACTCATTCTTCATCGCCTCTGCACCATAAGCCCAGCCCAAACTTGCACCATTTATCTCTGGGACACAGTGACAACCTCCTGGGTTCTACCTCATCTAATTCGGCCCTCCAGTTCCTCCTCCACACTGCATCCAGAGTGGACCTTTTCAAACCCCAGGACCAATGAGGACACAGTCCTGCTCAGAGCACCTGGTGGCTCTGGTTACCCTCGGACAGCAAGGTGGACTTCCTGAGTCCAAGGCCCTGAGACCCAGGCCCTCCGTGGGTTCCTTGCCTTCCCTCTCCTTGCTTGTATACCAGCTCTCTTCATCTGGAATGTTCTATTTTTTTTTTCCACTGGGTTTGCCTTCTTTCTTCTTTGGAACTCAGCTCAGCATAACTTCTTGGTCTTTGGGGACCTCCCCATCCAGGCGGGTGTTGCACTCCCACCTTCCCATTGGGCCAGCCTCCTTTCCTTTAGCACACCTGCCAGCTATGCCAAAGCCCACGGGGCAGCCAGATAGGTCAGATCACAAAATGTGGGCTCAGTCTTGCAATGTAGAGGCTAAGGGAGGTGAGTGGAGGCCACAGAAGTCAGTGGAGGTCAAGGGAGATGAATGGAGGTCAGGGAGGTGAGTGGAGGTCAGGGGAAGTGAGTGGAGGTAATTGGAGGTCAGGGGAAGTGAGTGGAGGTCAGGGAGATGAGTGGAGATCAGGGGAGATGAATGGAAATCAGGGGAGATGAGTGGAGATCAGGGTAGATGAGTGGAGATCAGGGGAGGTGATTGGAGGTCAGGGAGGTGAGTGGAGGTCAGGGGAAGTGAGTGGAGGTGAATGGAGATCAGGGAAGGTGAGTGGAGATCCGGGGAGGTGAGTGGAGGTCAGGGTAGGCAAGTGGAGGTTGGGGAGGTCAGTGGAGGTCAGTTGGTCGGGGGAGGTGAGTGGAAGTCAGTGGGTCAGTGGAGGTGAGTGGAGGTGAGTGGAGGTGAGCGGAGGTGTAGGGGCTGAAGACCCCTCGCAGGGAAGTGAAGAGGCAGTGCAGACTTCAGACGACAGGTGGAGACCATCTGGAAGGACTGTAGAGGGGCAGGGAGGGGTGGAGATTGGCCTGTTGGGGACACAGGAAGATCTGTTTTGTTTGAATGGAGATGAGCAGGTGTGTTGAGAGTCTGATGATGAGGGGTCCTGGAGGGAGGGATGCTTCAGGAGCCAGGATAAAGGAGGGTTTGGGAAAAGGTGGGAAGGAGAAGGGGTCCAGGGCCAGGGAGCAGGGCACGCAGCATGCGGGAGGGAAGCGAGGGCTCAAGGGTGATCCCATCTGGATTGCACTTCAGTTTTCTTCTGTGCCCTTAATAAAGAAATCACATTTTCTTCTCTTTCCTGAACATTCTGTGCAATTTATTCCTAGCTCCTTTCGATTCGGTTATAAATGGGATCGTCTTCCAGTTTTATCCACTAATTGGTTGTTGCTGGTATAGAGGAAAGAACATTATGCTATTTGGCACTTTCCTTCACCCAGCAACTTGGGAGGACTCTAAAAATCCCATTAGTTACATCTCAAACCTGACGTTTTGACTTTTACCTGCTGGGTGCCATTGATGTTCGTCTCTCTGACCTAATTTCTTCTCTGTTTTGTTGGCCTGAGCTTACCCTCTCCTGTTTCCTCAGTTCTTTTTTCCTTTCCCTGTCTTTGTTAGGAGCATTCCACCTTCTCTTTCTAAGAATTCTCTTTTTTTTCAAACAGCCTAATTCCCTTACTCCCAAAAGGAAATCACTATCTTGCTTTAATCCTGATCATTAGGGTTGTGACGTCCGTGAGTGTCTGATGTGGGTTTTTCTCCATGAATAATGGGATCATATTGTTTGTGACCCACTTTGCCTACAGCAGGTATGATGAACATCTCTCAAGCCCCCATGGTTTGGATCTACTATGATTTATTTAACCAGTCTCTTGCCAGGCGCATCTTTGTGGATTATTTCCTTAGGATAGATTTTCAGAGTGAAGCTATGAGCAAAAGCAATCCACATTAAACAGAAATTGCCCAGCAGCACCCTAGAAAACATGTGCCAGTTTGTACCCAAGAGTGAAGGAGAATAGCACTTTCCCAGAACCTTGCCAACAGCAAATCTTTAAAATCTTTGCCAATATGATGAGTGAAAATTTGTATCCTGGTTCTCGTTTCTTTAGTTACCAGGGAGGCCGAACATCTTGTCTGTGTATTGGCCATTTGCGTTTCTTCTTTTGAGAATTGTTTCTCCATTATGTATACTACTTTTTTCCACCTGTGTGTTGCTTAAAGCAAATTTGACTTCTGAAACCTCTTAATCTATTAAGAATATTAACCTGGGGTTTGTTGTGTGTCACAGACTTTTTTTTTTTTTTTTTTTTTTTGAGACAGAGTCTCACTCTGTTGCCTAGGCTGGAGTGCAGTGGCATGATCTCGGCTTACTGCAACCTCTGCCTCCTGGGTTCACACCATTCTCATGCCTCAGTCTCCCGAGTAGCTGGGACTACAGGTGCCCACCACCACGCCTGGCTAATTTTGTTGTTGTTGTTGTTGTTGTATTTTTAGTAGAGACGGGGTTTCACCATGTTAGCCAGGATGGTCTCGATCTCCTGACCTCGTGATCCGCCCGCCTCGGCCTCCCAAAGTGTTGGGATTACAGACGTGAGCCACCGTGCCCGGCCACAGATTTTTTCTTCCAACTTGTGGTTTGATGTTTTTGCTCTATGATGATGCTTTTGCAGTACAGAGATTTAAAATGTTTGCCTTTTGTGAATGCTTAGACCTTTTCTCTCCTCCTCAAGAGTCTTTAAGTATTTTTTGAAGCAGATTTGTGGTTTCTTTGTTTGTATTTAAACTTGTAATCCACATGAAAGTTGTTTTGCTGTGAGGCTGTAGGTGCCTACCCAGTTTTATTTGTTCCTAAATAGCTAGCCTTTTGTCCAATGTTAATCCAGTGTTTATTGGTCGGCTATCATTTCTTCACCATTGTGTGTGTGTGTGTGTGTGTGTGTGTGTGTGTGTGTTTAAATTTAAAAATACATATATATTTTTGAGACAGGGTCTTGCTCTGTCACCCAAGCTGGAGTGCAGTGGCACCATCATGGCTCAATGCAGCCTAGACCTCCTAGGCTCAAGCTATCTTCCTACCTCAGCCTCTTGAATAGCTGTGACTACCGGGGCATTCCCCCACGGCCAGCTAACTTTTGTATTTCTTGTAGAGATGGGGTTTCGCCATGTTGGCCAGGCTGGTCTCGAACTCCTGAGCTCAAGCGATCCTCCTGCTTCAACCTCCCAAAGTGATGGGATTACAGGTGTGAGTCACCACGCCTGGCCCATTATGTGTTTTAAATTCCTGTGTACATCCTTGGATCTGTTTTTGGACTTTCTCTTCTGTCTCTTCGATCCATCAAATAGCCTGATTTTTATCTAATACATTTTCAAACCAAATTTTCTTTCCTAACCTAACTCCTTTGTGGAAATGACGACTACTAGCTGGGGCTGGTGGGGGTGGGGGAGTGGAGAAATGGCCCTATGGGATGGGGTTGAGCACTCCCCCAGGCCCTCTGGAATATCCTCATCCTTTCTTTCCAGTGAATCCTGTTCCATCTGTGACTTCAAACCCAAACCCCAGCCCTTTATTTTACTCCAAAATTTGCTCTCCATCTCATCCAGCCAGGCCCTGTGCTGTGGGTGACCAGGTGAACATCACAGGGGTCCTGCCTCTGGAAGCCTTCCTGGAGCCATCACTGAGATTCCTACATGGATACAGACTGGGAGGTAGATACCACCCCATCCCACTACCATCCCTATGATGGAAGGTTCTGGGCTTTCAAGTGCTTCATATCTGAGCTTGTGACCCCTGGTGAGAAGCCTGTAGTGTCCACAGGGCAAAGCTGGGATGTATGGAGTGTGCACTGTGTGACCTACAGCATGGTCTGCCCTCCACACTGTGAGGCGATCTGTTCTCCCCTTCCTTGTGTTCCAGGTCAGGAGAGGAGGTAGAGAGAGCGGGAGTAACTTGACCAGCATCTCACACAGGGAAAGGGACAGCGCTGGCCGACAGCTTGAGCCCTACCTCATAGCACATAGCCCTGGACATGTGGCCCGGATAACTCTTCTGAAGCTGTAGAAGCTGTGTTCTTTGGGATAATGAAGTAATCCATAGAAAGAAAGCTGTTGCATCAGGAGTTAGTGCTGCTGATGCAAACCAAGATGCCCTTGGTTCTAACAGAGCCCAAGGAAAGGAAATAGACAACAATCTGGTAGCTGTGTTGGCATCTAATTTAAATTTTTTCATCAGAATTCTCGACTCTACGGTCCCTCACTCACACCCTACTGGGTTTGCTGCTTCATGGCTGGTGCTTACGGAGAGGGAGATCTAACCTGCACAGGGAATGTGAAACCACGGACAACTGGTGCCCGTTTAAACAGGAGAAAGCAGGGGTTAGGTAGCATGGCCAGGGCTATGCTGGGGAACATGTCTGAGCTGGGATTCTAGCAGGATTGTAGCTCAGAGATCCCGGTTCTGAGTTGTGATGGTCTGTGCCAGTGGCTCATGAAAAGGTTAGGAAAATGATGGATTCTCAGTCAAAAAAGGTAAGTGTTATGGAAAGTGTACACTGAAGTGTGATTTGAAAATTGGAAGATTCTTATATCTATAATTTATAGCTTCCTAAATATCATGAATTACCTGAATTACCATATAAATTGCTGCTTTTCAGAGAGTTTTCAATTTAATCTCATTTGGTTCTTCGAACAACCCTGTGTTGTGGGCCAGCTTCCCATTCCATGCACCTTTTTGTACAGGGAGTAACCTGCCCAGGTGCACTCGTCTTAGTCCATTATGTGTTGCTATAACACAATATCACCTCCTGGGTAGTTTATAAAGAAAACAAATGTGTTTCTTACAGTTCTGGAGGCTGGGAAGTCCACGGTCGAGGGGCCTGCATCTGGCGAGGGCCTTCTTGCTGCATCCCATGGCAGAAGGCAGCAGGGCAAGAGAGTTCCAGAGAGAGAGCCAAGAAGGGGGCTGAACTCAGCTTTTTATCAGAAATCCACTCCTGCAATAATGGCATTAATCCATTCATGAGGTTAGAGCCCTCATGACCCAATTACCTCTTAAAGATCCCCCCTCTTAACACTGTTGCATTGGGGATTAACAGCGAACTTTGAGGGACACATTCACACCACCAGCCATGGAACTTGTTATAGAAAATTCAGGGCTGTGGCTGTTGGCCAAAGGGGTGTGGGTCCACTGAACAATTGTAACGTGACCAACACCTGTCATGGGCAGACCATGCCCATGTGCCAGGTGTGGCCATGAAATTCCCAAGACCAGACATCTGGGAACAGTGGAGCTGGGATGTAACCAAGGTCTAGCCCAGAACTGACCTTTCTTGTACATCCTACAGCCTTCAATGAAGGAGATATTTTAGCTCCCACATCCCAGTGGATGCTGTCAGACGTGTCCTGGGTGAAGATAGATGAAAGCCTTGGACGTGCATCAGATCTTTGAGTTGCATCTCAGCAGCTAAGCCCTGGGTCACCAGGACGACTGGGGGCTGAAGCCGAATGCTCAGAACAGATGGCTCTAGATTTATTTCTGCAAATTATAAGAAAGGAAATGCACAACAATCTGTTAGCTGTGTTGGCAGCTAATTTAAACTTTCAAATCAGAATTCTGGATTCTGTTAGGTACCGTATTTTATTAAATCTAAGCTGCTGTCAATTGGGACATGCATCATTATTTTTGTACCACTAAAGACATGGGAAAAAGTGCTGTTCGTTAAATGATGATGGACATTGAATGTGAGATGAATCTTGATTTCAGAAATGTTAACTTAGGATCAGTGTAATACAGTGGCATTCAGCTGTTCCGGTGTTGGTGGGCCACTTCTGAGGGCTGGCTTTGCACGTGGCTGGCTGGCTCTGTGCTGGGCATGGTACGGTGAGATGTTCCTGGTCTCTGCTCCCAAGAAACCCATAGATGGGTCAGGTATTTAGAAATGCCAACAGATTATTTCAGAAGAGTTTGTTGATTGATGGGTTCTCTGGACCACCAAATATTTATTGAAGATCCATTATTGTGCTGGTCACTGTTCTAGGCACTGAGGACCCCATCATGGACAGAAGTCACAGAGCTGACCCTTTCCATGGCAGTATTCATGCCCAGCAGCGGTTCTCACACATTACTGCGCAGAAAAAATGAATGTGCAAACTTAAGATTGCCAGACCCCGCCTCTAGACAGTGCCATTCGTGAGGTCTGGGGCAGGCCCCAGGAAGCCTGCATTTCAGCAAGCACACTCGGGAATCGGGATTCACAGGTCTTCACACCAAAATTTGAGATGACAGAGCTTCAGCTTAAAGGACTCCATACTCTCCCATTCTGTAAATGTGCCATGGGGCACGCAGTCGTTGGTGAATATTTAGCAAATATTTAGTTGGCTGCTTATTTTCCTTGTTGTAAACAGCACATCCATGCATGTCCCTGCACGTAAATCCTCCGTGAGTTCTTTAGGGGAAATCAGGTAGCAGTGCTGGGCGTTTGGAAGTTTTCAGAATGAGTTAGGAGTTTGCTGTCATTTTTCCAACCACCATAACCCGCCCTGGAACCAAACTATCTGGATATGAGTCCTGCTTAGTAGCTGTGCAGTTTTGGACAAGCGTTTTAGCCTTTCCATACTTTTTAAATCTCTACAATACCTACATTTTAGGGTTCTTGTGAGGGTTAAATGTAAAGTTCTCGGAGCGGAGCTGTCACGGGATACGGGCTGGGTAAACATTGGCGGTGGCGGTGGTTGGGTGGTGGTTGCTGGTATTAAAAGGCATTGAGCACAGAGCAGGGAATGCTGTTTCCCCCTCAGGAGGAGCATGCGTCGTCCTCTTGGGCACACCAGGGACACTGTGGAGGGAAGCGCCAGGCAGGCATTCATGTATAGGCCTTTTGATGCTGGAGAGTCGACTGCATTTTCACAGATCCAATTTCAGCACACCACAACACTGTCACCAGAAGTATCTTCCCAGCAGGCTGGGCTGGTGTCTCCTGCCTGTCTTCCCACTGCTCGGGAATGAGCTTTAAATTCCTTTATCCACAGGACAAGGAAGGAAGCCTCTGAGGCTCAGTCTCCACCCCACCTAAGACTCCCCCGCCTCGACCCCACATCTTTCCCTGGGTCCTCGTGTTGGTTTGTGGAGTGAGAGGGTCTCTGGGGGGCTTCCTGTGGGAGGCGATGGACGCATAGACCTTTGAAGGATGAATAGGAGCTTCCCAAGTGGAGGAGGAAGGAAGGACTGTCCACTGGAAACGAAGACAGAACAGGATGTTTAGGGCACTGTCTGTAGTTCATGATGGCTGGGGCTGGGGAGTTAGGAGTGGGCTGGGTGGTGAGTAAACTGAAAGAGGGGTTCAGTGGGCTGGGTTGAAAGGAGCTCCATTTGCCAGGGCTGCAGAGTTGGGCATGGTCCCTGCGGGCAGTGGGCTGTGCGTGTGGGGCTCTTGGAAGCCTTACTAAGTTTCTTGGTGTCTGCCTTTTCAGTATTGTCTTTTAAAGGCTGAAATGCACCCTCTTCCTTTTATATCCCCCTGCTTTTTTTTTTTTTTTTTTAAGGACTATAGACATCTGACAAATTCCTTGTCCAATCGCTCAGGGAACTAAAAGCTTCTGTTTGGTTTTTAGCTTGTGGTGAAACGGGGACTTGGAAGGGGACGGGTCTGTTCACACTGTCTGTGGTAAATCCCTTCTGGGCACACAGATTTAGCATCCTAGAGGGTTTTCCTTGCAATGGTTTTGATGTGAAAATGACTGAATTATTAAAGTAGCTCAATGGCCTAAAATAGGAGCAACTCCCCAGTGCAGCCTCTCTGCACATCCAGCGGTTTGCTGCTTGCTTCAGCCTCCGCCTGTGTCCAGCTCCGCTCTGTCTTCCCTCCTGCGAGGGCCAGTGTCTCCCTGAGTGCAGTGTTTATCAGCTCTGCGGGACACAAGCGCATGCCTTCTCACCACGGGCAGCAGGATGTGGTCAGCCAGAGATGGTCTGGGGGCTGCAGAGATGGCCTTGAACTCTCACTGTGGTTCAGCAGCCAGTATTTAGTAAGCATCTGCTGCATACAAGGCCTGGGCAGACTCTGTGACAAGTAAGAAGGAGGATCCAGACTTTCCCAGACGAAAGGAGCCTCAGGAAGCGGGTAGCTGGTTCCGCATTTCTCAGTGAGAGTGCTCACCAGTGTTGCAACGTGAGATTTTAGGTGAAAGTAGCAAAACATAATTTATTTTAATAATACTTTAGTGTCCATTAGGGAAAATATAACTGTATTTTATAGTTATAAAATACAGCACATGAAGCCTATGATTTTGGGGATATGTTTGCTTAGAATAAGGCTGAAGTAGTGTATAAGTTTCTCAAAAGTCAGTAGTGTTAAAGAAAAGTACTAAGCACATAAAGGTGAGGTGCCGAGGGGCACACGGGAATGTGATGGCCTTCCCCAAAATATTCTCTCTCCAGATTGTCAGGGCTCTCTGAGGTGCACACTCTTATAGTGCAGATGACACCTCTGGAAAGCTGACTTTAAGAAAAGAAGAACCCTGCATTTTATGCAGAAGTCACAGCAGCGGCAACTGATGACTGAGGTTTGAGAAACACCATCGGCCCCAGTGCTCGTTTTTCAAAACACGAAATTGAAGCCTAGACAGGGCCAGGGTCACGAGGCTGTGGAGAGAAGGGGCTTCAAATCCCAGGTCTCCTGATGTTCAGCGTGGCTCCTCTTCCCACCCACACCCGCCTGTGACCAAGGCCTGTGTGAAGGAGGCCAGGCTGGGGGACGACCCCTGGAGCTGAGACTGAGGGGCAGGGACGGCGGGGCCTCTGAGCAGGAGTCAGGGTGCTGTGGAATGGTGAGCAGGTGTCAGCCTCTGGTGAGCCGGGCACTAGGAGCGTCTGGTGGAGCTTGATTTTGAAGCCTTGGCTGGGAAGTGTGAATCTGCCTGTGTAGTCTTCAGGCAGGTAGGGGAGGGGGATGTGCATGGGTGGGACCGATCACGGAAAAACAGACTGAGCTCAGGATAAAAGGTAGGTGATGAGGGTTTGCTAGAATTGGGGCTAAGCGATGCCCACTATCTTCTGTTGTTTTGAGACGGAGTCTCACTCTTGTTGCCCAGGCTGAAGTGTAGTGGCGTGATCTCGGCTCATTGTAATCTTGCCTCCTTGGTTCAAGCGATTCTCCTGCCTCAGCCTCCTGAGCAGCTGGCACTGTAGGCGCCTACCACCATGCCCAGCTATTTTTTTTTTTTTTTTCTATTTTTAGTAGAGACAGAGTTTTGCCATGTTGGCCAGGCTGGTCTCGAACTCCTGACCTCAGGTGATCCGCCACCCTCAGCCTCCAAAAATGCTGGGATTACAGGCATGAGGCACCACACTTGGTCAGGACGCCCACTTCTGTGAGAATATTGCAAAGATCTACTGCAAGAGTGAAGTGTTGAGTATTGAGATCAAAGAACTAGTATTTAAATACAGGGGTTAAAGGGTCACATAAATACTCCCCGGCATCAGGATCAGAGGTCGGGTTTTCTCTTAGAGACTGCCTGCCTTTTATTCGTGTGGACACACTCTTCCGATGCCTTATCTCTGATCGTAGGATGCAGAGCAGCAGGCAGCTCCCCAGCCAGTTGGTGGCAGGGCTGGGTGAGGGCGGCTCTAGGAGTCGGGGCTGCAGGCTTAGGTAATGCAGCCTCCACCAAAGAGGAAGAAAGGAAGGCTTGGATGAGTGAGGACTCTCTATCACAGTCCCAGTGGGAGGTCATGACCCCAAGTGGAAGAAATTTCACCTTTTTACTCCCATTTAGAGCAGTGTTTGCTGGTTAGTTTTATTCCGAGCTGATTCGACTTCCTCCCTCCCTGCTCTCTCTCACTCTCTTTCTCTTTTCCCACCCTCCCTCTCGCCTTCCTTCCTCTCTCCCTTCTTCTTCCCCTCTCTCTTTGTTCTTCCCTCCCTTCCCTCCTCCTTCCCCCGCTTCCTTTCTCCCTTCCAACCCTGAGACCTTTATTAAGTGGTTACAATGTATCAGGCATAGTGGTGAACCTGGCAGTGGTTACCAAGTAAGTCATCATAACAACAGCAGCTAATGTTCAGGGGAGGTCAATGTCATGCACCTGGCACTGTGCTCACTGCTTTTACTTATATTGTCTCCTTGAATTCTCATAACAACACTATGAGTTTGGTATGGTTTTTGAATAATCCCATTTTACGAATGAAGAAACTGACATCTAGACAGGCGGAAGGACTCACTAGCCTAAGGTCTTACTCCATACCCTTAGCCACTTTGCCATCCAGCTTCAATCTCTATGGAGATCCACCTTCACCTCTAAGTTTCAAAGAACTTGAACAGCAGACAGGAGAACAGGTGGTTCCAGCCAAGAGGACTGGAGGACTCTGAGCTTAAATGCGGCTGTGATGGTCACAGTGCTGTGAGTGCAACTAGGTGGGCGGTGGGAAGCTCTAGGAAGACTTAGGGGAGGTGACATTGAGGCTAGACTTGGCCAGGTCTAGGGTGGTGAGGATGGTGGGTGAGTGAGTGGAGGGCCTTCTGGGCAGAGAGAACAGCTTGGGCAGAGGATGGAGGCACACCAGAGAGGGCGCTGAGCATTTGGGGATTTGGAGGCAGTATTTCTTGGTGCAGTGAGGAAGAACATGGGAGTCTGATCTCGTCTTTCATCTTGGCTGTGCCATTGCTGGGCTTGAGATGTTGAGAAAGTTGCAGACATTCCTTTAGTTTTCCCATAGGGAAAATGGGAATAATTATACAAGTCACTGCAGAGGGTTGTTGAGAGGATTAAATGAGGTCCTGTATGGAGCATAGACGTGGTGGCCATTGTTTTCATTTTTGGCGTGTAGGGTGGCATGGCCGTGTCATAGTTGGGAGGGCGGCAGGAGACAAGCTCAGGAGCTCGAATGCCAGGCCCAGTACTTGGGCCACAGCCTGGAGACAGTGGGGGACTGGGGAAGGTATTGGGGGTGGGGCTGCACAAGGTCACGTAGAAGCCAAAGCTTGGGGAGAAAGAGCTGCTATGCCCAGCAGCCTTCACCAGGTGTTTTGCTTTTGGTGGATGACAGAGACCCACTGGCGGGGCTGTAAACATGTGTCACCTGGGCACACTCAACGCTGACTGCTTCAGGTGTCGCACTGGGTGTCTTCTGGGGGAGACATTATTGCTGTCTTACTCAAGTGGAGGAGTTTGAGGCTGGGATGCGGAAATTTCATGCCCATTGTTTTTCTTCCTGCCATGGTCTAGGAAGCTGATTTTAGAGGCCTGCCTTTTAACGTGCTTTTAAAAGATTTTTCTTCCCACCTGTAGCATCAGGGCAGTTTTCTGGGGCCCAGATGGAGTCTGTTGGGTTTCGAAGAGGAAGCCAGACAGACGCTGATGCAGGTGCTGCCGTCCCCGTGGTCTGTTCATGAAGGTCAGGAGTCGGCTGAGCGCCGGGGGAGCTGCCTCTGAGGCAGGGATTAAGAAGCGGGTGTCTATTCCTGGGATGCAGAAACCACTCAGTTCAGCAAACAGGGCTGTGTACCTGCTGTGTCAGGCCCCGGGCAGGGCCCTGGGGACGTAGAGGTGATGAGCCGCGGACACTGTCCTTGAGAAGCCCGCTGCACAGTAAGGGTTTTAGATAAAAGCTGACACCAGGGGCCAGCCACAGCCCCTGGTCTCCGCGGGCTGCTTGCTTTCTCTGAGGTGTTTCTCCTTCTCTGTACTGGGAGGTTGGGTGGGAGGGAAGCTGGCACCTCCTTCAAAGAATTATGAAGATTACTGAGCTAATACACATAAGCCCAGAGCATGGGGCCTGTGCCAGCACTTCTCTCTCCCTCTCTCTCTCTCTCTCTCTCTCTCTGATGGAGGAGAATGTTCTGTGCTCTAGGGAAGTAGCTGAGGAGAGGCACTACCTGTGTCATTCACTTTGTTCCCCAGAGCTTGGCATACGGCAGGTGCTCTGCAAACTTGCAGGCGTGTTTGTTGGAAGAATGAGTGTGTAATTGACCTCGGAGGATGTGAGATTTAGGCAAGGGGAGATTTGGAATTGGTGGGTGACGCTCCCGGTAAGCAGGGGCAGTGGAAGGTGCAGAGGAGAGGTAGGAGGAGAAGCCTGGCGGGAGGGTGGGCCATGGGTGGGGAGAGCTGGGAGTTGGATGGGAGAGGTCACTGGGGCAGCATTCTAAGATCTTGACCATCAGCCTGATGCAGTTGCTGAGATGCTTTTGATCCTGGGTGGAAAGTGTTCGGCCTCATCTTCCCCAGGCCGATAGCAAAGGAGGGCTGCTCTGTGCTGGTGGGGGGTCAAGAGGTGCGGGGCCCTGGCCAGATCAGGAGAAAAAAACCCTGCAGGGAGAAAGGGAACTTGATATACTTTTTTTTTTTTTTTTTTGAGACGGAGTCTCGCTCTGTCTCCCAGGCTGGAGTGCAGTGGCCGGATCTCAGCTCACTGCAAGCTCCACCTCCCAGGTTTACACCATTCTCCTGCCTCAGCCTCCAGAGCTACTGGGACTACAGGTGGCCGCCACCTTGCCCGGCTAGTGTTTTGTACTTTTTAGTAGAGACGGGGTTTCACCGTGTTAGCCAGGATGGTCTTGATCTGACCTTGTGATCCACCCGTCTCGGCCTCCCAAAGTGCTGGGATTACAGGCTTGAGCCACCGCGCCCGGCCGGAACTTGATATACTTTGGACTTCATGAGCCGATATAAATATTAAAAGTTAAATCAGGAACTTTTTGCCCTGTTTGTTTAATCTTCAGAAGAGAGATGAAATGGATATCCTTTCTATCGTGAGCATGTGTGTAGCAAACTGGGGTTATGAGTCCGAGTTGGTTTCAGGTCCCAAATTCAGTATTTCTTGCTTGCTGGTCTCAGGCCACATCCCTACATTTCACTGGGACTCCACTTTCTCACCTGGATCTGGTGAGGTCATTCTCCCACCACAGATGGCGAGGGTCAGCTGTGGGTGGCCTGGGCGGGCCTGCGCCAAGCACTCCTTCCCTGCTTGTCTTTTCCTTCTGGGAAAAGCCCTTAGCGGTGGCCTGTGGGGAGAGGAGACACTTATTTTGTCTTCTCTTCTGAAACTCTCACACTTTTTATTTGATTAGCATGATTTTACTTTTATTAAAATTACTCATTTTAACTGTATGTAGTTAAAAAGATTACTTATTTTAAAAAGACCCGACAAAGCATTCAGCTCAGTCCTGCCCAGCTGTCCAGCCTCAGCGGCCCTTTTCTAAGGCCATGGCCGAAGTCAGTGCAAACCCGGCCACCGTTTCCTGCGGGTGTGTTCTTGCCAGTTACATGGCCTCTTGGAATTCAACTCCCACCACCCCGCTGCAAACCTAAAGCATCCGTGGCACCAGCTTGTCACCTGGGCCAGAAACCCAGATGTCTTCCTTGACTCCTCCCCCTCTCACCACACCCAGTCCCCATGCCCTGGCTAGAAAATACTCCTCTTTGTTTCTACATGTCTGCGGGGATGTCCATCCATAAATAAAATGGGTGCTTCTTCTAAGCTAGCCTGAAGACACTGTGGTCATGCTGGCAGACGAGGTCCTGGCTGCCTGGGCCTTGCAGCCTCAGGTGTGATGGGGAGTTGGAGGCATGGTGATAAACAAGTAAAAATAAACAAGAATGCAAGGCTGCCATTACCTGGAGCTCCTGCAGGCTCAGCCTGCAGCCTCCCTTCTTCCCCCACTCCTGTTTCTCACAAGTGGAGGGCACCAGGAAATGCTGGTGAATGGAACTGGGTGAAAAAGCAAAAGAAATTGGCTCCTGCCATCTTGAAAAGGAGGACGCGCCCAATGCAGAGTCTGTGTCCACACAAAGCGTTCCGATTCCCAGTGGTGCCCCATGTATCTTGAAGGGCTGCGGGGAACAGTAATGAGTGTGTGCATTTCCTGGAGCCCTGAGGCTGAGGGTTGAAGTCCTCATTTGCTTAGGAAGAAAGAAATGCAAAATGGTGACTCTTCTGTGCTAGGAAAATGTTCTGGGCATGAGCCAGCCTTCAAGACTGTAGGTAAATTGCCCTTCTGGGACATCTCACCGGGAAATGCAGTTGCCCTGCTCTTGGTCTGAAGCAGGTACACCACAGCCATCACATCACCCCACTCCAGCTGGTATTCAACTTGGGGGTGCATGAGAGTCCAGTTAGCAGGTACGTGTTACCCAACCCAGGACATCTTCAGAAAGCTGCTTAGCAGTGGAGATCGGGTCTAATTTTCACTGCTGCACTCGCTATTCTCTGAGCACCTACTTAGTACCAGCCACTGTGGTTGGTCCTAGGAGCACAAAGATGACTAAGACATGGTCCTTGCTCCTAAGGAATGAAAATTCAGAGAATATGAGCTCAAGGCTGATAGGGATTTCTGTCTGTTTTGTGTTTCCAATGCTGAGAACAGCATCCTTCACACAGAGGGGAAGCTCAATGAATATTTGTTGAATGAATGAACAATTGGGTGGGAACAAGTCTGATGCCAGCCCCGTGGGGCCAGGGTGGCCATGTCAGAGGGAAGCACAAGAGCTTGGGTGCCCTGCAGCACATGATGGGAGAGACTTGTGAGCTGAGGAGAGAGCGTGAGGACCCAGGCCAGGTCCTCTGGGCATAGGGAGGTGCAGAGACAGAACCCACACCTAGGTGGCCTGACAGTTGGTGTGGAGCCGGTGGGGGAGAGTGAGTGTTCAGAGGCCATGGATGCAGATGGTTAGGGCTTTGTTTGCCTGGCCAGTGGGCTTGAGCTGGACCCTGAGCCTGGGGGACTATTTGGAGCCCTCTAGTCACAGGAGTGACACAATGGGAGGCTCTTGAGGACCACATGGAAGACAGTTGGGCCAGCAGAGCCCGGGAGACAGACGAGGCTGTCAGTCAGAGCCCAGTCTGGCCTCAGCTCTTAATTCACCAGGCCACTGCCCAGACATTCTCTCATGTTTGCATGACTGGCACAGATGTATTCTGCATGGATAGCCAGTCACTATTTCCTTGTTACTTACTGATGTGTGCCTTTAAAACAAAACAAAACAAAACAAAAACAAACAAAAAACACAACTGAGTTAAGTCTTGGTGCCGTGGCTCACACCTGTAATCCCAGCACTTTGGGAGGCTGAGGCAGGTGGATCACCCGAGGTTAGGAGTTTGAGACCAGCCTGGCCAACATGGTGAAACCCTGTCTTTACTAAAAATACAAAAAAAATTAGCCAGGCATGGTGGTGGGTGCCTGTAATCCCAGTTACTCGGGAGGCTGAGGCAGGAGAAAATCACTTGAACCTAGGAGGCAGAGGTTGCAGTGAGCCGAGATCATGCCATTGCACTCCAGCCTGGGCAACAAGAGCAAAACTCCATCCCTAAAAAACAACAACAACAAACTGAGTTAGGCTCTTAAGCGATGGTATTTCAATAGCTGGTCTTTTAAAAATTCTCATCCTTTAATGAAGTAGAGAAGTTTCTTATGTCATCTCCTCATGTCACCTTAAGTGTGTGGTAGGGAGAGTGAGGACTTTGGAGTTCAGACCCACATTCAAATCCTGTTCCACCACTGGAATCACCTTGGCTGCTTTAGAAAAATACCAACATTCGTGCCCCACCACAGACCAGACCACCCTGCCTCAGATCCTCTACATGTAACATAACATTGACCATCTTAACCGCTTTTCAGTGTACAGTCCAGTAGTGATAAGTACATTCACATTGTCACGCAACCATTACCACAGTCTGTTATCCGGACTTCTTCAGCTGGGCACAATGGCTCATGCCTGTAGTCCCCACACTTTGGGAGGCTGAGGTGGGAGGATCACTTGAGCCCAGAAGTTCAAGATCAGCCTGGGCAACATGGCAAAAACCTGTCTCTACAAAAAATTAAAAATTAGCCGGGAGTGTTGGCACACTCCTGTAGTCCCAACTACTTGGGAGGCTGATGTGGGAGGATCACTTGAGCCCTAAGGGTCAAGGCTGCGGTGAGCCATGATTGTGTCACTGCTCTCCAGCCTGAGCAACAGAGTGAGACCCTGTTTCAAAATAAATAACTTTTTCATTAAGCAAAACAGAAACTATATTCTTAAACAACAATTCCTCATTTCCCACCCGCTCTCCAGCCCTTGGCAGCTACCATTCGACTTTCTGTCTCTATGAGTTTGACTTCTCCGGTATTTTTGTGACTGGCTTATTTCACTGAGCGTAATGTCCTCAAGGTTCATGGATCTTATACCATGTGTCAGGATTTCCTTCCTTTTTAAAGCCGAATATTCCACTGAATGTATAGACCACAGTTTATTTGTCTACTCATCTATTGAGAGACACTTGCAATGTGTTATGGGCTGAAATGTGTCCTCCCCCAAAATTCCTAAGTTGAAGCCTTCATCCTCAGTACCTCAGAGTGTGACAGTATTTGGAGATACGACTGGTAAAGAGGTGGTTACGTTAAATTGAGGTCATTAGGATGGTCCCTAATTCAGTATGACTGGTGTGATTATGAGGAGCTATTAGGACATGGACATACACAGAGGGATGACCACATGAAGACACAGGAAGAAGACAAGGTCTACAAACCAAGGAGGGTCTAACACTAAAACCAGCCCTGCCCATACCACGATCTTAGATGCCCAGCCTCCAGAACTGCGGGGAAAAAAATTCTGATATTTAAGCCACCCAGTGTGTAGTGGTTTGTTGTGGCAGCCTCACACACAAATATAGGTTGTTTCTACCTCTTGGATATTGTGAATAATGCTGCAGTGAACACGGTGCACAAATATTTCTTCAAGACCCTGCTCTTATTCTTTTGAGTATATACCAAGAAGTGGAATTCCGGGACCATATGGTAATTTTTTTAAAGGCATGGGTATTTTTAAGAGCACACCAGGCTAAGAACCCCTGGGACTATGAAGGCTGTGTGAGCTCAGTGCAGGGACAAGACATGAATATTGGAGTCAAACTGTCTGGGTTCAAATTTTGGTGCCTCCACTAATCAGCTCTGTGACTTGGGCAGGTTACTTTACCTCTTCACCACAGAGGTTCTGTATATGTCAGATGGGGAGAACTCCATTTGTTGTGAATGTTGAAGGAGATGCTGCATGGAAAGGGCCTGGCTCAGTGCCTTGCATGGGGCAGGTGCCTATGCATAGTGGCTGTTTCTACAACTCATTATTAATGATCATGCTGATCCAGTGGTGATGCAAAAAAGTACCTGCATCCTCTGGACTATATCTGGCTGCTTTCTTATTTCATTTTCACGTTGTTCATTGCTAGTGTATAGGAATACAATTAATTTTTGTATACTAAGCTTGTATCCTGCCACATTGCTGAAATTGTTTATTAGTTCTAATAGGTTTTTTAGTAGATTCCTTAGCATTTTCTACATACAAGATTATGTCATCAGGAAATAGATAATTTTACTTATTCTTTTCTGATCTGGGTGCCTTTTATTTCTTTTTCTTTCCTAGTTACCCTGACTAAAACCTCAAGTCCAGTGTTGAATAGAATTGGCAAGAACAGACATCTTTGTCTTGTTCCTGATCTTAGGGTAAAGCGTTAATCTTTCACCATTGAGTGTGATGTTAGCTGTGGGGTTTTGGTAGATGCTCTTTATTGGATTGTGAAAATCCCATCTGTTCATTCCTAGCTGATTGAGTGTTTTTATCATGAAAGGCTGGTGAATTTTGTAACGTGTCTTTTTTGTAACTATTTACTGGTCATGTGGTTTTTATCCTTTATTCCATCAATATGGTATAATATTGGATTGATTTTGAGTTATTAAACCAACTTTGCATTCCAGTGATAAATCTCACTTGCTCATGACATATAGTTCTTTTGTATATTGCAGGATTTGATTTTCTAGTATTGTGTTGTGAATTTTTGCATCTATATTTGTAAGGGATATTAGTCTGTAGTTTTCATGTGATCTCTTTGTCTGATTTCAGTATCAGGGTAATACAGGCTTCACAGAATGAGTTGAGAAGTGTTCTTTGCACTTCTACTTTTTGAAAGAGTTGGATATTCACTCTTCTTCCAACATTTGATAGAATTCACCCCTGCAGCCATCTAGGCCTGTGCTTTTCTTTGTATCTAGGTGTTAAGTATGTTTAGTATACCACTGTGTTCAACGTTTTGTTGTGGCATTACAGTTTTACCTCAATGGAAAGGGAATGACTGACAAGGCCAGGGCTTTTAAAGGACCAATTTGCATCAGATTTGCACTTTTTTTTTTTAACATACAGGATGCGGGGGCCAGAAGGGCCTAGGGTTTGTCCAAAGCAGACCTCTGTGTCATGATGCAGCTCCTCCTTCCTGAGGTTCCTTCCCATGCCAGGCTCTGCACTGGGTCCGGGTGAACCTCTCTGCTTTGACCCCATGACGTGCCTGTGAGATGCTGTGGTCCTTGTTCCAGCCCTGGAGACTGAAAAGAAGGGAAGGCACTCGCCCAGAGCCATCAGCCAATCAATGGAAGGGATGAGGCTTGCCTGGCCTGGGTCCTACAAGCCTTCTGTTATTCCCTGATCATCAGAAATTGTTCTTTTTCTTCTCTATTTAAATAAAAAAACTGTTCTAGAGCAGCGTGCATTAGAATCACTTGGAGGATTTGTTAAAACCCACACTGCTGAGTCCACCCCCAGGTTCTGTTCAGTAGATTAATGTTGAGGCCAAAGAATTTTAATTCCTAACAAGCTCCCAGCTGATGCAGATGCTGCTGGTCTAAGGATCCTAGTCAGAGAACTGCTATTCTAGGGGAGGTGCCCAAATTAACTGAAAAGTTTAAAAATATTACCCAGGGACCGAAGGCATAACTAAACGAGACCAGGTGGGACCCAGGCCGAATCGAGCAGGCCTGCCTCTTGTCCCATTGTGGAGGTGGCACATGCTGGCTCCAGAAGGGACCCAGTGACTCTTACCAGCCTGGGTCCAGATATGGCCCCAGAGAGGACTTGGTGGCAGCTGAGTTTCGAGGCCTTGCTGATGGCAAAGGAGGCTTCCCACACCCAGATCCCAGAATTGGCTGAGATTCAGATAGGAAGTCAGGAAGCCCCCAAGTCTGTTCATAAATCTTTTAGAATGTATCCAAAGGAAAATAAAAACAAAAATTAAGATAGTGCTTTCTGCAAACTCTACCACGCACCAGGCACTGTGCAAGGTGCTGTGCGTGGGTTAACTTAACTCCTACTCACAGGGAAGAGCTGTGCTGCTTTCCGCTTAACAGGTGGGCGGCAGAGGCTCAGAGAGGCTGAGAAACTTGCTCAAAGTCACACAGTGAGGCAGAGCCAGGGTGTGTGTTGAACTTCAGGCTTCCAGAGTCTACCAGGCTGCCCCCAGAAGGCATTGAGGCAGTTTTTCTTTTTATATTGATAGTGTAGTGAGAAATGAGAGGCCATACACACACACACACACACACACACACACACACACACACACACAGAGTGCTGGACTGAGGGGCCACAGGACTCCACGCTGGGCTCTGTCATTGCTGGCCATGTCCCTTAAACCTTTCTATCCTCTGTTTCCTCATCTGTAAGCAGTGAAGTTGTTGAAAATCCTGTGATGCCATTTGTACCCCTCGGCGGATCTGTCCCATAACCAGCTCTGCCTTTGTAAACTGATCTCCACCTGCGGCCAGGCCCCATGACCAGAGCACCCCATCCATTGCCATCTCCTGGAAACCTCAGGGCGGCGGCTGGGAAGCAGAGCTGTGCCTGTCCAGAGGCCTTGATACCATTGCCAGCTGCCTCTTAAGTCTGAGAGCAGAGAGTCTGGCTATATTTTAAGGATTTAGGGTTGGAATTCTGATTGTTGTGATATAGTAGCTTAAGAAAAGCACCAATAATATGAAATAAAAGCAAAATCCCTTAGCTTTTTCATGTTGCTGAGTGTACATAGGACTTCTATCATGTGACAAATTCGTGTAAGATTTTGGCTGGAGGTGCAAAACACAGTTATTTGAAAAACACTGGACTTGGCCAGGCGCGGTGGCTCAAGCCCGTAATCCCAGCACTTTGGGAGGCCGAGATGGGTGGATCACGAGGTCAGGAGATCGAGACCATCCTGGCTAACACGGTGAAACCCCGTCTCCACTAAAAAATACAAAAAAACTAGCCGGGTGAGGTGGCGGGCGCCTGTAGTCCCAGCTACTCGGGAGCCTGAGGCAGGAGAATGGCGTAAACCCAGGAGGCGGAGCTTGCAGTGAGCCGAGATCCGGCCACTGTACTCCAGCCTGGGCGACAGAGCGAGACTCCCTCTCAAATAAAAAAAAACCAAAACGCTGGACTCAGGAGGGACAAAACACGAGAAACTGCCTTTTTAAAGCACAGAGCTCTTGGGGGCTCCCTTTCCCCTGCCTGTGCGGGTATACATAGGTACGAGCCTCTTTGAAACTTTGCAGCTTTTGGCCAGTGAATTGGGAAGGGAATCTCTCCATGGGGAAAAATTCTAAATCTGTACAAAATCCTCGGAAATAACCAAAATGTCCCTAAATCCAGGATGGAACGAGGTAGGAAGGCCTCCACCACTCTTCAGAGCGCCTTGGAAAGTTCTTATTTCATGATGTGAAGAGGAAAAGATAAGCTAGAAAATGATTGGTAGACGTGAGTTTAAGTTAAACACTACCCCTGGAAAGGCAGCCCAGAAGGAAGTCAGTGGAGTGTTCACAGTGGGTGGGGGTGGGGGATGGAAGAGAAGTTTCTTTTTCTCTTCCGTTTCCTTTTTGTGTTCTCCTAGGTTTCTTTCTGGGAGTAAACTTGATTTTTAAAATGAGAGAAAGACGGTTAATGCCCTTAGGAAGAGTAAGCTCCTCTCCATGCCAGAGCCCGCCGGCAGAAATGAGTGGTTTTCCCATCAACTCCGGCTCCCACCGGGCTGCTCAGTGGCCAGGGAGGTTGCGAAGGGGTGGACAGTCAGCATCTTCAGCATCAGTGTCCTGGAGCCACTTTCCATTTGTTGCGGAAATAGCTCTTGCATTTATCCACCTGGCTTCTGTGGATGAGGGCTGGACCAGTTACCGGCAAGTTAAGATGGAGAATCGTGTGGATTTGGGAGTGGAGGAAAAGGGGCATTCACAGGCCAGGCCCTGGGGGCATAGGTGCTGTTGCCCTAATTTTATGGGGTTCCTAAGGACTGTAGTCAATATTTGTTTTGTAAAGCAGCAACTGAGGAAGGGTTTCATCTACCACTTTGTTTTTGAGTTTTTTTGTTTTGTTTTGTTTTGTTTTGTTTTTTTGAGACAGGGTTTCACTCTGTCGCCCAGGCTGGGGTGCAGTGGCGGGATCTCGGCTCATTGCAACTTCTGCCTCCAGGGTTCAAGCAATTCTCCTGCCTCAGCCTCTCAAGTAGCTGGGTTTACAGATGCATGCCACCACGCCTGGCTAATTTTTGTATTTTTAGTAGAGATGGGGTTTTGCCATGTTGGCCAGGCTGGTCTCAAACTCCTGGGCTCAAGTGATCTGCCTGCCTCAGCTTCCCAAAGTGTTGGGATTACAGGCATGAGCCACTGTGCCCAGCCTCATCTACCACTTTGAATGTTAGTAGCTGCTTCTCATTCTACATGATACGATTTGGATGATAGCGACTGGTTGAGGGGTGGGCCCCCAACCTCACATATGGCTCCTTCACTGTGAATGCTGGGCAGGGGGCCTGTGCTGACTGCTGAGGTTACAGGTTCCAGACGCCTGGCCCACAGGTCTGGCTCTGCCGTCACCCAGCTCTGGGGTCTTAGGCAGGTGCTTTTTTCTCTTTGGACCTCAGCTTCTGATTTTGTGAAGGGAGGGAGCCCACCATTCTTCTCCAGTGTCTACTGGACACCAGGCACTGTGCTGAGGACACATGAGCTCCGACCAGTGTCTGTGGCTGAGCTGAGGTTGGTAATTTTCTTTACTGCAGTTGCCCACTGAATTGCATCTTACTGCCCAAAGGATGACAGCAGATGAGAGAAATATTCTACCACGTTGCCTGCGATGCTTTGTAATCCCCTTTCCAGGTAAAAGCATTACATTTTCATGGTGGAAAATGTCTTGGAGAAGACAGATCAAAAGGAGATAAAAAATCGTTTATTTCTCCACCCCTCCAGGAGCAGTGGGGACAGAGGTCCTCACACTGCAAACCACTGTCACCTAGCGGGCAGACTTCCCTCTGACCCTGCAGAAATACTCGAGCCACACCGCAGGAAGGAGCCTTAAGCTGGTCAAGGGGGACCAAGAATCACTGACCCCCAGTGTTGACGAAGCAGGCCCTGAGCACACGCTCCCGGGCTGGGTCTGTGGCGGGTCTTTTGGGGGAACAGGGATGGTGCTCCCGCTGAGCCAGCCTTGCCACGTGGGGGGATTTATGGTCGGCTCATCATCAGGTGTGCACCATGATTTATGTGGGAAGATGTGTATCACACAAATGTTGGTGAAAGTCCCTCCTCACAGGGAAAAAAAAAAAAAAAAAAAAAAAAGGAGGAAAACAGAGAAATAGGGATCAGCCCAGATGTGTGAGTAGAGAGCTGCGTGAATATCGATTGTTTCTGCTGCCGTCAGCCTTTCTCCCCTGTATTTATGAAATTGGTCTCCAAAAAACTGGGACAATAGTTTATAGCTATTCACAGCACATCTCAATACATCTGATGTATTCGTTTCCTAGGGCTACTGTACCATGGAATATGCGAGAGAAATGGATGGTCTCTTAGTTCTGGAGGCTGGAAGCCCGAGATCCAGGCGTGGGCAGGGTTGACTCCATCTGAGGCTGTGAGGGAACTCTGCCCCAGGCCCCTTCCCTGGCTTCCTGTGCTTTGGGGGCCGTCCTTGGTATTCCTTGGCTCGTGGAATCCTCCCCGTGACCTCCTCCTTCATCGTCACATGGCGTTCTCCTTGTCTCTGTGTCTCTGTGCTCCCATTTCCTTATTTTATTTATTTTATTTTATTTCATTTCATTTCATTTTGTTCTATTTTTTGAGATGGAGTCTCACTCTGTCACCCAGGCTGGAGCGCAGTGGCATGGTCTCAGCTCACTGGAACCTCCGCCTCCTGGGTTCAGGCGATTCTCCTGCCTCAGCCTCCCAAGTAGCTGGGACTACAGGCATGTGCTACCATACCTGGCTAATTTTTGTATTTTTAGTAGAGACAGGGTTTCACTCTGTTGGCCAGGTTGGTCTCGACCTCCTGACCTTGTGATCCACCTGCCTCGGCCTCCCAAAGTGCTGGGATTACAGGCGTGAGCCACCACACCCGGCCCCATTTCTTCTTTTTGTAGGAACACCCATCAGATTGGTTAAGGCCCACCCTCCTGACTTCATCTCAATTCGATGACCTCAGTAAAGACCCTGTCTCCCATAAGGCCACCTCTGAGGGTACTGGGGGTTAGGACCTCAGTGTATGAATTTGGGAGTGACACAATTTAAACCCTTTAACATAAATCAAGAATACTTTTCAATGTCCTTGAAACGCTCTTCTGATGCTGTGGTTCTCAAATGCTTTTTAACTGGGATGGAAACCTTTTAGATAGTGAAATTTTCTGGAGCCCATGGGAAACCTCCCAAAGCAGGTTGAAATTCAGGGGGAAAGTGGGACTCAGGCATAAGAGGAGTCCAGAGGAGAGCAGGGCTGACCTGCTGGGGTGTGTGTGTGTGTGTGTGTGTGTGTGTGTGTGTGTTTCTAATGACGTCACATGCAAACAGTTACAGCTTGACTAAGGCCACGGAGGATGAACTGACAGGGTGGGGTGGGGAGACATATTCCAGCCAAAAGGAGGCTCGCGAGAGTTCAGGAAGCCCAGGAATCAAGGCAGTAAGCAGTAGTTGCTTAGCGCCCGTCTGGCCTTGCTCTGTTGAAAGTGCTCTGTGTGCATTCACTTTTGCTGGGGCAGGTATTATGATTTTCCTCATTTTTCCAGACTGGGGGAAACTGAAGCTCAGGGAGGACAAGTCACCTGCCCCAGGACAAACAGCTAACAAGTGGTAGAGTCAAGATTTGTACCCAGTCTGAGGCCAGAGCTGGCCGTTGAGAACATACCACTGCACAGCCGTTCCATGGTTCTAGAACGTGAAGTTCTGCCCCAGTGGATGTAGGTGTGTGGAGGGTCTGTCTGTAGTTAACACGGTCAAAATATTTGGTTTTCGGCATCTATGTGTAAAGTGATTTTGTGTGTCCCTCTTTAATTTTAACTTGGGTTCTAGGCCAGGTGCAGTGGCTCACGCCTGTAATCCCAGCATTTTGGGAGGCCAAGGCAGGTGGATCACCTGAGGTCAGGAGTTTGAGACCAGCCTGGCCAACATGGCGAAACCCCGTCTCTACTAAAAAGACAAAAATGAGCCAGGTGTGGTGTAATCCCAGCTACTTGGAAAGCTGAAGCAGGAGAATCGCTTGAACCCAGCAGGCAGAGGTTGCAGTGAGCCAATATTTCACCATTGCACTCCAGCCCGGGTGACAGAGTAAGACTCTGTCTCAAAAAAATAAAAATAAAGATAAAAATAAAGTAAATTAACTTGGGTTCTGGGGTACCCCAGCTTTCATCTGTGTTCAGGTGCAGACAACAGAAGCCACTCTGTCCAGCTACTTTAAGTAAGGGACGGAGCACAGGGAAGTAGGTGCTGGTGGTGGAAGGTCACAGAGCAGGGTCTTGTCTGGGCTTAGGCTTGACCCCCAGAGTGTCACCCCAGAGCTGGCCTCTCAGGAGCTGCCACCTCTGCCACCTCTCGGGGCTGGGGGATTGGGAGCCACTGTCCCAGAGCCGGTTACAGTCTCAGCTGCAAGCCAGGAAGGAGAAGGCCATGGTTGGACCCCCAACACCAGAGCACACCTTGTCTTGCAGGCCCATACCGGCAAGTGGGCGCCTTGCCCCATCACCACCTGGCTCTCACTTGTGTTCAGGTCAGGCCTGTGTGATTGAAGGATTGAAGAATTGAATGAATGACAGAACCTAAGTGATGTGCACAGCCCTAGCTCCAAGGGAGTCTGGGAGATGTAGTTTGAGGCTCTTTAGCCTCCACAGTTCAGGACAGCACATTTGGTCCCCTGTGGGGGTCACTTCCTGCAGGTGCAGAGGGAGTGTGGATTGACTGAGAAAGAGCTTCTCTCGAGTGAGGCCATCTGGAATGTTCGAGCAAATCACAGCTCCTGATTTCCCCGAGCAAAGGACTTGAAGGGGGTTCCTGCTTAGCACGTCTGCTGTCACCCAGGGTGTGAGACGACTTTTCAGGGACTGTATCAGTTGTGACGTAATTAAGGGTCCGTGGGCCAGAGCCTTGTGAATTTCCTGAATCCTAGCAAAGGTATAGGAACAGCGCCGTCTAAACCTGATCCGTCTGTTAGGAAAATGCCAGTGCGTGCCGTCTTGCAGCCACTGTGGCTGCTGTGGCTCAGCGGGCCCTGGTGAGCCCCGCTGCCAGCACGGGGAAGCTAGGACCTGGCATAGTACGTGTCCTGTCAGGTAGAGCAGGCAGAGCTGCACGTGGCTCGATTCCAAGGCACCGTGGAGGAGGCTCTGCAAGGCAAGGAAACAGGCAGCACCTTACCATGAAAACGGTGTGGGGGGTGGGGGGTTGAGGAGAAAGAGTGATTATTCCCTCGGTGGGGACATCGGAGGGGACACCGTGTGGGAGTTTGATTCCTGGTGCAGAGAAGGACTGGAGGGAGTAGGCTGCAGAGTCCCGGGGCCTGACAGAATCCTGGCTCCCCACCCCACCTCCCTGAGCCTCACTTTCCTCATCTGTACAATGGCATGGTCAGTGGAATCCCATGGGCTTGCCAAACTTTGACGCAACTCTGTCTGAATGCCTGTTACATGACGGGCAGTGCTGCTGCTGGTAACTAGCATTTTGCTTTCTGCCAGTGGTTCTCGAGGGCTTTCTGTATAGTAAGGACCCTCACCACATGGGTTGTGGTCAGCTGGCTGGACTGGACAAGGAGGAAGGTCTTGTTATTTATTTACTTATTTTTCCTGGGCAGGCCATTTCTTGGAATTCCAGATTCTTTAGTGTGGCTCCTGACTGGGTGTTAATCACCATAAAAAATCAGAAAAGCAGGCAAGAAAAGGATAGCTGAGCAAGGGGCAGGTGACACGAGCCATCCTTGGCTGTGTGACCGTGGACGGGGACTTAGCCGCTTAGTGCCCGAATTGTCTCAGATACAAAATACGGAAGTGAGGCCTCCCTCTTGGGACCTTGAGAGGTTAAGATCACTCTGGGCAGAAGCCAAGTTCCTCCCAGCAGGTCCCTCAATGTCACGGCTTTACTTCCCTTTCTTCCCAGCAGGTCCCTCAATGTCATGGCTTTGCTTCCGTTTCCTCCCAGCAGGTCCCTCAATGTGGTGGCTTTTGCTTCCCTTTCCTCCCAGCAGGTCCCTCAATGTGGTGGCTTTTGCTTCCCTTTCCTCCCAGCAGGTCCCCCAGTGTCGTGGCTTTTGCTTCCCTCATTCCTGCTCCCAGTGGGAGATGTTACCATTAGGGTGCCTATTTGTTGGAAGTGCTTAAATATTCCCATGGTGTTTTGGGTTCAAGCAGACTGAATTATGAATTCACAGATGCCTGCATTTAGACGTCAAGCACATAAATACATGTTATTTATGTATTTATTTATTGACCTTGAGTCTCACTCTGTTGCCCAGGCTGGAGTGCAGTGGCGCGATCTTGGCTCACTGCAACCTCCATTTCCTGGGTTCAGGTGATTCGCCTGCCTCAGCCTCCCCAGCAGCTGGGAATACAGGAACCCACCACCATGCCTGGCTAATTTTTGTGTCTTTAGTAGAGACGGGGTTTCACCCTGTTTGTCAGGCTGATCTTGAACTCCTGACCTCAAGCGATCCACCCACCTTGGCCTCCCAAAGTGCTGAGATTACAGGTGGGAGCCACTGTGCCCAGCCTCGGTACATATTGAACGGACACTTCGTTCACTCCTTATTTTTGCTGCCCCCTCACCCCACCATTCCTTAAGTCCTGTGACACCAGCTTCTGCCAAGGTGTTAGGTGGCCATCTGAAAATGTTAGTAAGAAGTTCCGTGCAAGCCACGTTGTGCTGGGCAGTGTGGTTTGGGGGAAGAACCAGTGGAATGGGCTTTAGAAGGCTTGGGTTCAAGTCCAGCCTGGCTATGGCTCTCAGAGTCTCTGGTTTCTCATAGGTAACATGGGGCAAGAAGCAACTTCTCAGTGGGGGTGGTATGGTTGATGCAGTGGTATGCAGGGGACTAGATTATTTTAATCTGCAAAATGCTGTGTACATGGTGGCTTTTTTAATCAAGGCTGGGCCAGGCTGGGCCTGGGAAGTGCCCATCCCTGGAGTGGGGTCGGGCACCTCAAGGAGCATCTCATGTGTCAGTCTGCAAGGGCTGCCATGATGGGGTCTACAGACCGGGTGGCTCACACCACAGACATTTGCTCCCAGTTCTGGAGACTGGGAGCTGCCGCCAGGGTTGGTTTCTTCCGAGACCTTTCTCCTTGGCTTGTAGATGGCTGTCTTCTCCCCTTGTCCCCGCATGGTCTTCCCTCCATGTGTCTGTGTCCTATTTTCCTTGTGTTGTTAGGACATCTGTCATCTTGGATTAGGCCCCATTTTACCTGACTTACCTCCCTAAAGACCCTGTCTCCAAACATGAAATCATGTCCTGAAGTGCCGGGGGTTGGGGATTCAACATAAGAATTTTGGAGGGACACGAGTCAGCCCATATACCATGGCTTGAGAATGGGAGAGGATGGGGAGGAGCAGAGACTGAGCAACTCTGCCCCAGCCATACCAGACTGGAGACACACGAGCCCTATACCTGCCGTCTCCACATGTCCAGGGCCTGTCGGAGAGCCCAGACACTGTCTTGTGTGTGGAGTCCCCAGCTGGAAGACAATTCTCTTGCCTCTGGGCATCCACAGTGGTTTATCTGCATCTACACTGCGTGTTTTGGGCTGTCTTTGTTTATGCATGCACCACCCTCCCATGCTGGGCTTGAGGCTCTGGTGGGGGAGGGAGGGCGTGGCTCATCTCTGCCACCCCAGGCCTGGTTGCAGTATTTGTGTGTGTGAAAGAGGACATTGTGACACCATTGTGTAGACAGATTGAGTCCATTTCACAGGCACTCAAGAGCTGCTTTGATTCTGGCAGGCACTGAGCCAGGCTCTTGGGAGGTTGAGGCAACAGGCCTGGCTGTCATGGGCGCCCAGTCTGGTTGGGGAGATGGGCAATGCCAGCACAGCATGATCAGAGCTGTGAGAAAGGGAAGCTTGGGGAACTGTGGGTATGCAGAGGAAGCCCTTGACCTAGCCTAGGGGCGGGAAGTGGTGCCAGCTAAAGCATCCCAGAGGAGGTGATGCCCAAGCTGAATTTTAAAGAAGATGAACAGGTGGAAAAGAGGGGGATGGGGCATTTCAAGAAGACGGCATTAGTCAGGTTTGATGAGGCAAGGCTGCAGTAACAAAGAAACCCCAAAAGGTCTGTATATAAGTCCATTCTCACATTGCTATAAAAATACTACTTGAAACTGGGTCATTTATAAAGAAAAGAGGTTTAATGACTCACAGTTCCACATGGCTGGGGAGGCCTCAGGAAACTTACAATCATGGTGGAAGGGGAAGGGGCATGTCTTACATGGCGGCAGGTGACAGAGAGCGAGTATTTGAAGGAGGAACTGTCGAACACTCATAAAACCACCAGATCTTGTGAGAACTCATTCACTATCATGAGAATAGCATGGGGGAACTGCTCCTGTGATCCAGTCACCTTCCACCAGGTCTCTCCCTCAACATGTGGAGATCAGGGGGATTACAATTCAAGATGAGATTTGGGTGGGGACACAAAGCCTAACCATATCAGTCCATTCTAGTTCACACGTGCTCTAGTGCAGGCCCAGTCCAGTGTGTGATTCAGGGATCCAGCCCCCTCTGTCTGGTCATCCCACCATCTCAGTGCATGGCTTCAAAGGTCCTTGCAGCCAAGAAGAGAGAGAAGAGTGAGGTGAGCTTTGAAGAGCTTCAGCCCAGAAGTGACACAGGTCAGGTCTAGTCATATGACCCCTACCTCCTGCAAGGGAATCTGGGAAATGTCAGAAACTGTGTGGAGGATTTGCCAAGGACACCATGGGGAACACACTTGCTGGGGTGCCAAGGCCTGGAGAACAGTGTTGATGGGAAGCACGGTCTCAGGGCTAAATTCGCTTTGCAAGAAACTTGGTAAAACAATGATTCTCCCTTCATGCCCCCCCTGCCCACTACCCACTCTCAGGCATTAACATCACGGCTAGAAACTAGACCCACAGAAGGAACAGAATTTCAGAGGGGAGATGAATGAATCTGCTTGTGACAGGCTGGGAAGGATTAATTTCTTTGAGAACTCTTGTTCATTTGCTTTTTGAGGAATTGGGTTTAACATGGGCTCTGTTTCTCTATTGCTCTTCCTCCCTCCCTCTGAAAGTATAAATAATATGGAGTACTTGTTCTACGCTTCTTCATATGGAAACAAAATGTTTATGGTTGTGCGTCTTCTAAGGCTTTCAAAGAGCTTGTGCTCAGAGTCACCGGCCCCATTATCAAGGGGGGTACCTTGGCACTGAGCAGACGCGGAGGTCTGCCTATAAAATATTCAGGAGCTTAGCTAACTTTAAAATTCTGGCTGGCACGGGCATTGTCTTTGTGATTTTCATTCAGATTCGTCATTATGAGTTTTCTTGGTATTCTGTTGGGCCATATTATTTCATTATGAGCTCCTTGAGTATCATTTTTTATAATGACATTTTTATCTGATTGAATTTATTACAAAGATCTTTTTTAATTAAAGAAATAAGGCTTGCTTTTTTGGTTGTAGTTTAGAGATTGTGTCAACACCAAGAGATGAACAGTGGCTGGGAATTAATTGCTGCTTGCATTTCCCTTAATTGACTATGAATGTGTAGAAGTTGGCTGGCTTCGTGCATGCGAGTCTTGAAATGCAGTGCTTTCTTGTAGCACAGCAACAAATAACACAAGTTGGGCCTTGTTTTTTGATCTACCCCAACAGTCTCTTTTATTGGTAATATTTAGACCATTGACATTTAAAGTGATTATTGATAGAGTTGGATTAATATCTATCATATGTGTTACTGTTTTATATTTGTTACCCTTAATCTTTGTTTCTATTTTTGTCTTCTCCTTTTCTGCTTTCTGCCTTTTTTTTTCTTTTTCTTTTTCTTTTTTTTCTTTTTTTTTTTGAGGCAGAGTCTGGCTCTGTCACACAGGCTGGAGTGCAGTGGTGAGATCTCAGCTCATTGCAACCTCCACATCCCAGATTCAAGCGATCCTCCTGCCTCAGTCTCCTGAGTAGCTGTGACTACAGGCGTGTGCCACCACTCCTGGCTAATTTTTGTATTTTTAGTAGAGATGGGATTTCACCATGTTGGCCACGCTGGTCTTGAACTCCTGACCTCAAGTGATCTGCCCGCCTTGGCCTCCTGAAGTGCTAGGATTACAGGTGTGAACCACCGTGCCCGGCTGCCTTCTGTGGTTTTAATAACGTTTCCATGTTCCGTCCTTCTGAACATATCAATTGTACCTTTTAACAAACTTTTTTTTAGGAGTCATCCTAGAGTTTGCAATACACAGTCACAACTAATCCAAGTCCAGTTTTAAATAACAACACACTGCTTCCTGTGTAGTGGAAGCATCTCATCACACGTGAGTCCCCTTTTGTCTCTCCCATTCGTTGCTCTTATCCATAAACTGTACCCATGAATTACACTGTTGCTGTTATTATTTCAAACAAACTGTTCTAGTCAATCAATTAAGAATAAACAACGATTTTATTTTATCTTCACATATTCCTTCTCTAAAGATCTTCCTTTCTTTATATGGGTCTGAGTTTCTGACCTCTGTCATTTTCCCTCAGCTCTGAAGAGCTGCTTTTCATCTTCCTTTTCCCAAGGCAGGTGTCCATGGCAAATTCTTTCAATTTGTGTTTGTCTGAGAAAGACTTTATTTCTCCTTCATTTCTGAAGGATAATTTCACAGGCTACAGAGTTCTACGTTGGTGAGATTTTTCCTCTTCTCAATACTTTAAATATTTCTCTCTCCTCTTTCTTGCTTGCATGTTTTCTGCAGGGAAGTTAGATGTATTAATACATTTTTTTTGAGACAGAATCTCACTCTGTCGCCAAGGCTGGAGTGCAGCGGCACCATCTGGACTCACTGTAGCCCCTGTTCCCCGGGTTCAAGCGATTCTCATGCCTCAGCCTCCTGAGTAGCTGGAATTACAGGCAAGCACCACCATTCCTTGCTAATTTTTGTAAATTTTGTAGAGATGGGGTTTTGCCATGTTGCCTAGGCTGATCTTGAACTCCTGGCCTCAAGTGATCCACCTGCTTCAGCCTCCCAAAGCATTGGGATTACAGGCATAAGCCACCATGCCCGGCCCCAGTATCTTTTCTTTACTTCTCTGCAGTTCGCATATGATATGCTAAGTGTAGGGTTTTTGTTGTTGTTGTTGTTGTTGTTTGTGCAGTTATCCTTCTTGCTATTTTCTGAGCTTCCTGTATCTGTGGTTTGGTGTCTGACATTAATTTTGTGAAATTCTCAGATACCATTGCTTCAAATATTTGTTAAATTTCTTCCTCTCTTCTCGTCCTGTTATTTTTTTTTTAATGTGTTTATACCTTTTGTAGTTGTATAGTCTTGGGATATTCCTTTTTTTTTTTTTTTTTGGAGACAAGGTCTTACTCTGTCATCCAGGCTGTAGTGCAGTGGTGCAATCACGGCTTACTGTAGCCTTAATCTCCTGAGCCCAGGTGATCCTCCCACTTCAGCTGAGGTCGGAAGTGTATATCACCACACATGGCTAAGTTTTATATTTTTTGTAGAGACAGGGTTTCGCCATGTTGCCCAGGCTGGTCTCGAACTCCTGGGCTCAAGCAATCTGCCTTCCTCAGCCTCCCAAAGTGCTGGGATGATAGGTGTGAACCACCGCGCCTGGCTGTCCTGGGATATTCTGTTTTATTTATTTATTTTTAGTCCTTTTGTTGTTGCTTTCCAGTTAGGAAATATTCTATTGACGTATGTTGAAGCCCACTGACTCTTCCTTCAGCTGTGTTCAGTCTACTAATGAGCCCATGAAAGGCATTCTTCATTTCTGTTACAGTGCTTTTTATTTCTAGCTTTTCTTTTTCATCCTTTTTTTTAGAAGTTTCGTCTCTGCTTACATTGCCCATCTGGTTTTGCATGTTGTCTGCTTTTTCCATTAGAATCCTTGGCATATTAATCATAGTTCTCTTAAAGTTCCAGTCTGATCATTCCAGCATCTCTGCCATGTCTGGTTCCAATGTTTGGGCTCTCTTTTTTGCCTTTTAGTATGCCTTGGAATGTTTTCTGTTGAGAGCCAGACATGATGCATTTGGTAAAAGGAACCTAAACTGGTTCCTGTGGAGGTTTTTGCTGTGGTGTGTTGTGATTCTGTGTGTCTGCCTGTCTGCCTCTCCAAATGTTAGGGCAGTAAGTTGCCCTATGACCTCAGTTGTCTGACGGATCCAAGAAAAGTTCTTGATTTGCATTTTGTTTAACTTGCCTTGTTTAGATGGGAGTCATGCTTCTAAGTTCCTTATGTGACAGACCAGAAACTAAAAGTTTGACTCAATTCTCATTGCGTCCTCCCTCCCTCCCTCCTTCTTCCCCTGCCTCCCTTCCTCTTGTATAGAATCCTCCACTTCATTGGGTAGGACTTTGCCAAAGTGGCCTGGGGCAGGTCAGCGCACAGTATTGCCCTAACTGGAAGTTTCTCTGATCTTTTTGGGGTTGGCGTGCTGAACTTGGACCTGGGCTCTGTGGGTCTCTGACCATGAGGCCAGAGGTGTTCCAGAGTCTTCCCAATTTAGAGAGACGTCTCCTCCTGAGCTTGGCTTCTTTGGGACATATCAAGATGGACTCTTAGGACCAGGAGAAGGAGACTGTTGAGGGCAGGGTTGTCGCGGTGTTCAGCTGTTGCTGTGTCTCCTGCAATCCTCCACAGCAGAGGCGAAGGTGCTGATTCTTTGACTGGTGGACAGTGACAGGTGATGGTGGCAGTTGAGGCTGCCAGAAACAGGAAGGGTGTTTTGACCTCAGAATACTTTTCTAGGGACAGGAGTGGTGCTCCAAGGAGAAAGCTCATTGTAACCTCTTTGGTCATATTTACAATGCAGAGGAATGGCTTCCTCCTGGTCTGTGTAGGGAAATATTGAGAACAGCAGCTGAGTGGGGGTCTGGATGAAGGAGCTTTCAGCAGGAACGGCCATCAGCATCATGAGGGCAGGGCATGGTGGGTCCTGCTCGGTATCCTGGTCCCTGTACCAGCATGGCACCTGGCTTTCAGGAGATGTGGCACAAATTTGTGCTGAACAAATAATGGGGTGATATGTTTAACCAGTCGACTTCAATCTGATCTCAAACCTTATAGATTATAGAGATCAAACACTCATGGCTTTGTTTATCCAGGAGCAAGGCCAAGGACCCTTGATGGTCAGTACCTTACCATTTAGCCAAGGGCCATATTTAAATATCGAGGGGTCCTGGCTGGCATGGGGTGGGGCCACGCCCAGCATCTGACCACACGTGTGCCAGCTCTTGTCCAGTTGTTCTTGACTCTGAGGAGGGGGGACTGTTTTTATCAAGGAATCAGGAAACACGTGTCCCTTGATGGCTGGATGGCGTGTGTCCTCCTACCTGAACTCTGTAGATGTGAAGACACCCTACAGGGCAAGAGTGAAAATGGGATATGTGATGTCTTCATCATCCAGCAGGCATCCAAAGAGGGCTCCCAGGGGTACTGACACCTGCTCAGGGCAGGCATTTTGCCTGGTACTGGAGACTCAACTAAACCTGATGGTGTGGAAGGAGCTCTGAAGGTTGCATGTGGACCCGATGCCCGGGTGAGATGGCCAGGGGCCAGGCAAGGCACCCCCTGGGTGTGGGGGTTCTGGGCAGTGGGCCTCCACAGGCAGGTTCCTGTTACTGCTGATTTATCTCTCTGCAGGGGTGGGGAGTGGCTGATGCTTGCTATAGGGGGTGCCTTCTGGTGGCCCTGGGTGGGTGGCTAGGAGGAGGAGGGGCAGGGAGACCCTGAAGGCCTGTGAGGTCAGCCAGTTGCAGGTGGCAAGGCTGGGGGCACCAGAAGGACTCCAGAGAAGACTTGGCAGGTGGAGCATGGGACTCGGGCAGTGCACGTGGGGAGCGAGCCCCGGAGGGAATGGACGGAGGAGGCACGTGGCTCCCGTGTTTGCTCACCCGGGCTGGGGCTTTGTCAGGCAGACAATGGATCCATTCATTTTTTTTCCACTTGAAGAAGCACATTGAAGACCAGCTGGGTCTCCTGTTGTGGGGACAAATTTCCCAGGCCACGGGCTTGGACCTTGTGCCAATAAAGACTCCCCTTCCCTCCCTCCCTGCTCCTGGTCCCCTCTGAGCTCATTCACTGCTCGCAGCCCCCGGGCCCCAGCTACGGAAGCAGGTGGCCTTCTGTCCACTCGTTTGGAGAACACACCTGCAGGGACACTTCCCTTGCCCTGACTCCATGGACAGCCACCACCTGTGGGGCTCTGACAGTCCAGGAGCCTGAATGCAGTGAGAGATCCTCCTTTCACAGATGGGGAAACTGAGGCCCAGACAACTCAGAGCACTGACCCTAGACCCTGAGTGACCCACCTGGGAGGTGAATCCATGTCTGTCTGGCTCTAAAGCCCTTTTCGAACCCCATGACTGTGGCCAGTTGCTGTCTCGGGCCCCAGCGTCTTCACCCGCAGGTGGAGGTGGTGGTAGTCCTGGCATCACAGCCTTTACAGGGCATTGTTGTGCGGGTCAAATGAGATTGTCCTGCGAAAGGCGCCTGATAAATAGCAGGTGTTACCCAGAGACGGGGGCGGTGGGATGGGAACTTTCCCATCTCTAAAAGGCTCCTGTGTGCAGGAGGGAGGGTGGAAGCAGTCTGGGGGCTTCTGAGTGCCCGGAGGAGCTAAATAGAAGGGTGCCGGGTTTTGTTTGCTTCTTTTTGGTTCAAAATGAGAAGTGCTTTCCGAAGTGAGGGCTACCAAGGGTGAGCCTGAGGCAGGGCTCTTGTCAATGGAAGGACTTTCAGAGAGGCTGGAGGACCGCGTGTCGGAGAGAGGGGATCAAGGAGGGAATCCCACAGGAGTGAAGGGGGGACGTGACCTGTGGGGCCTTCCCAGGTGTGCACTGGCCTTGTCTTCCTTCGCACTGTTTCTCTTCACACGGTGCAGGGCCACAGTTCTGGGCCACCTCCCAGCCTGCCAAGTCCTGTCGCCGCTGTTGCCCCGTTTGGGCTTCACCAACGTGCCAGTGAGGTCACCGTTGCTAAGGTCACCCACCAAGCCATTGGCCAGGGAGCCTGAGGCTGACAACCAGTCCTCCCCTGCTGGGCCCAGCCTTTGCCGGCCACCCTGGCCCCTTCTTGCTGCCTCAGGCACAGGCTTCCCCCAGTCTCTCCCATCTCCTCTGCTTCCCGTCTTTCCTTCCAGAATGGCCGGCTTTCCAGCAAACCCCACGGTGTGTTTTCAGTGTGTGGGGTGTGCTGTGCCTTTGGCTCTGAGCCTCAGTTTTCTCATCTCTAAACTGGGGTAACAGCCTACACTCTGCCTGCGCCTGGGTTTGCTGTGGCTCAGATGGGTCAGGTGGGCAGGGTGGGCAGTGCATGGTAAGGTGGACTGGGCTCGCTGGCCAGGTGACGTGCCAGGCTCTGAAGCCCCCCAGCCCAGTTTTCCCTCAGAAGAAAGAGAATGACATCCCTTGGCTGGGGATTGCCAGGGAGCCTGCCCTGCTCAGAACCACCAACTCTGCGCTGCTGGGTGTGGTATAGGGGGTGTGTCTTCTGTATGTGGTGTGGCATATGTAGTATGGGTTTCTGTATGATGTGTGTGATGTCTGTGTATGGTGTGGTGTGTGTGTTGTGCGGGGTGTGTGTTTCTGTATGATGTGTATATTCGTGTGTGGTGTGTATCTGTGGTGTGTGTGTGTATGGCATATGTGGCATGGATTTCTGTATGATGTGTGTGATGTCTGTGTATGGTGTGGTGTGTGTGTTGTATGTGGTGTATATTTCTGTATGATGTGTATATTTCTGTGTGGTGTGTATCTGTGGTGTGTGTGTGTGTGGCGTATGTGGTATGGGTTTCTGTATGATGCATGTGTAATATCTGTGTGTGATGCAGTGTGTTGCATGGAGTATGTTTCTGTATGGTGTGTGGGTGTGTTTCTATATGGTATGTGTGTGTTTCTACATGGTGTGTGTGTTTCTGTATGGTGTGTGTGTGTGTTTCTGCATGGTGTGTGTGTGTGTGTTTCTGTATAGTGTGTGTGTGGTGTGTGTGTGTTTCTGTATGGTATGTGTGTGTTTCTACATGGTGTGTGTGTTTCTGTATGGTACATGCATGTGTGTGTGTGTGTAACATGCACAGAATCACCCCCTCCCGGGCACATGAGGGACTCTTAGGTGTTTGTTGGGTGCAGAATGAACAACCTGACCCAAAACAGGAAGTCCGGACAGTGTGGGTCACTGTGGCCACAGATGGAGCTGGGAGAGTGGCATCGAGTGGCCTCCATCCCAGCTTACTGGGACCGTGTGGCCCTGCCTGTGGGGAGGGGCTTGAGGGTCTTGGCCCCTGGGATGGGAGGGTCCTAGGCGAGGGGTCAGCCAGTCCGGGTGGGGTGCTCCGGCTGCTGGAGTGCTGATGACATAATTGCCCAGGGAAGTGGGAGCTGAGGACACCTCAGCGAGCTGGGGCTGGGGACTGTGGTGCCTATGTGGGGTGGTGCCCGCCCTATGGCCTTTGACCATAGCCTGGCTGACCACTGGTGGGGAAGAGGCAGGTTCTCCTCTCCTACTCCGTCTGTGACCCAGGCCAGCCCCGACCTGTTAGGCCTCAGTTTTCCCATCTGTAAAATGGGTCTGTCTCCTGTGGCAATCTCAACCCAGCTGGCCTCATAGTCCTGGAGATAGATGGTCACGTGGTGGTGGCCTAGAGTCAGGCTTGGGCCTCAGGGATGCCCGACCTTGCTTGCAGGGCAGAAGAGGTTTGCCCGAAAGAAGTGTGGCCCAAGTCAAATACTGGGGACAGTTAGGAGGTGATCCCAGGTGGCCTGTGAGCTAGGGAGGGGCACATGCAGAGGCCTTCAGGGGACAGCAGGCATGACCCAGGCTGGAGCAAGGAGCAGGGTGCAGTGCAGAGGCCTGGCTGCTGTAGCCATGGACACTTTTTCCCCTACAGGGCATCAGCAGGGAACGGTGGGGAGGGTCACTCCCCATGGCCCTGGAGCTTGGATGGATTGGCATGTAGGCCTAGACCAGGGGAGGCCACTGTGTCACACGAATGCAGACAGGCAAGGGTGAGGGCTGGCTGGGGCAGTGGCAGTAGGGGATGCCTCTGAAAACTGGTGATAGGGGACAGCTCTTGGCTGGATGTTGAGGGTTGGGGAAGGCTGAGGCCCATTTGCAGATTAAGCTGCCACACTTAAGCGTGGAACTGGGTCCAGGTCACTAAGTGCTCCTGAATGTGCTGGTACAGGTGGCTGCTCTGTCGTCAGCAGAGCAACATTTCTATGTTGATGAGACCCGCCAGCTGTGACCTCCTGGCATCAGTGATGGGACACAGGGCTTGGGAGCCCTGGCCGCACGTGGCCCTCTCTGGGATTAGCAATCGTCGCCAACGCTCGTCCCATGTGGTGCCGTCTGCACAGCCCACCCCCATTATGTATGGAAAGTCCTGCGTGGAGAGAACACAGCCGGGCCAGGGCCATGAAGGGGATAGTGGCAGAGCTGAGGCAAATGACTAAGCCTCCTGCTCCTCGTTCCGGGTTCTCTCTATGGCACTTCACCTCCAAGCCCAGAGTATGTGTTAGGAAACCTGACTTGGTTGACATTATTGACTACGCCTTATGGAAGGTTCACTTAAAACGCCCTCTAACTATTTTGCATCAGTATAAAAAGAGACAGCAAGCACCTTGTTAATTTCCTGTAATTGGAAAATGAGATCTCCTAAGAAAGTATCTCCTAGACTTCCCAGGCCTTTTCTTTCTTGTGTGTTTTAGAGACAGGGTCTCACTGCTCTGTCACCCAGGCTGGAGTGCAGTGGCGCCACCATAGCTCACTGCAGTTTTGAACTCCTGGGCTCAGGTGCTCCTCCCACCTCAGTCTCCTGGGTAGCTAGGACTACAGGCTCGCACCACCACATCCAGCTAACTTTTACATTTTTTTTATAGAGACAGGGTCTTCCTCTGTTGCCCAAACTGGTCTCGAACTCCTGGGCTCAACCATCCTCCTGTCTTGGGCTCTCAGAGTGCTGGGATTACAGGCGTGAGCCACCATGCCTAGCTTGAGGCTTCTTTTTAAGTATTAAAAGACTTTTTATTTGAATATCCTCTCTCTCTTTTGGGGTGGTGGCATGGTGGAAAATCTTTGATTCTAGAAAATCTTTGCTGTCTTTCATTTTCCTGCCTGTGTCTTCACCTTTTGCACAATGTGGTCTGTCAGTTCCCTGTGTCTCTCAGGCCCTGGGCTGGAAGAACAGACAGCTCAGCTGCTAGGATTTTGTGAAAATCCTGAGAACCAAGCTGTGTGCCTGGGATGGGGGCACACCTACCGTATGGTGTGCCATGACTCTGGGTGAGGGGTTTGGGCTCCCCGGAAGCCATGCCTCCTCTGCCAGTGGCAACAGCTCTGTTCCATAGGACTGTACAGCCTCAAGATAGGTGTGCATTTTTGGGGTGATGTTGAAAACTAGTAGAATTGGCAGAAAATAGAAAAACTAACAAGAGCCTTTTGCATTTCCTAAATTATTAGAATGTTAACAAGTGACATCTTTCATTTAAAAGGTTTTGTAGTTTGCAATTAAATCATTGTCATTGTTAACTGTTACCGAGTCCTTGTTACGGTCTGGTCCCTGTTCCGAAAAACCTTAAAAGTATGAAATCATTTCATGCCCAAAACAACCTTAGGAGGAAGGAATTATTACTAGCCTCATTTTCTGATCAAGAAACTGAGGCACAGAGAGGTGAAGTCTCCTGTCTGAGGTCACACAGCTGGTAAGTAGTAGAGCTAAGAATCCACCCAGTCACTCTGGCTCTGGAGCCCGTGCTCTCACCCTCCACATCCCCCTCCCTGACCTCCACATCACATGGGCTGGGCGCTGTCCTCCCAGCTTTGCAGCTGACGAAACGGCAGTTCAGGGATATGAACTGACGTCTCCCGCATCATAGAGCCGGCACTTGCTTGTGTGGGACTTGAATTCAGGTCAGCAGCTGCTCCCTCTAACCTCTATTTATATCACATTATGTTATTTTTCTTCATAAGGCCTCTGCCATGCCTTGAATCTCAGCACAGTCTTTTAAAGACAAGAATCTTTTGTGATTTCATGCTAAATATGCAATGCAGAGTCTTTGTAGGTCCTTTAGAAAATGTATCCAGGCAAAAATCAAATCCAAACAGAAGGAAAAACCCAACTACCCTTACCTCTTTCAAAGATGATGTCCACTCTCAATAGATTGTAAATATTTGTCTGTGCTATTTTATTATTATGATTATTATTTGAGATGGGGTCTCACTCTGTCACCCAGGCTGGAGTGCAGTGGTTAGATCTCAGCTCACTGCAACCTCTGCCTCCTAGGTACTAGCAATTCTCCTGCCTCAGCCTTCCGAATAGTTGGGATTACAGGCTAATTTTTGTACTTTCAGTAGAGATGGGGTTTCACTATCTTGACTGAGCTGGTCTTGAACTTCTGACATCAAGAAATCTGCCTGCCTCGGCCTCCCAAAGTGCTAAGGTTACAGGCATGAGCCACTGCATCTGGCCCTGTCTATGCTATTTTAAATGCCTACACTTAAACATAAGCCTGCCTACAAATGCACATATATACAGTGTCTATTATATGCAGTATATATGTGCATTATATATATGTATACACTGTAGTATGCTGTATGTACGATTGTATAAGTTGCTTTTTCCATTTAATAGGTGGCAAACATCAGAGTTGGCAGGGCGATGGCCACAGATCAAATCTGGTCCACAGATGGCTTTTGTTTGGGCTGAATGATATTTATACAAATCTATGTGAATTCATTTCTAACATATACAAATTGGGAAATTTCACATAAAAATCAATGTCAGCTTTCTCTGGAAAATTCAGATCTGGCTCCTCTTTTTAATGCTCTTGGGCATCGCTGGAGCTGCGTTGCGATTACTGGAGTAGATGGTGTGTGCCAAGGGCTCACTCCGGTGACTTCCCGCACGGGGAGCTGTGTGCTCCCTGCTAGGTCCGGGGGCAGGCCGCCTGTCTGTGATGGCGTACCCTCCTCCACTGCATACCCATCCCTGGGTTTACTGGTGCAGTTTTGTAGTACAAGGAATTCCCTATGGCGGTGCATTCAGGTTGCTTCCAACTTTTGCTCTCCTGATGCCTGGCACAGTTCTTCGGAAGGTGAGAGGGAAGTTGAAGGCAAGAGAGTATTAACCTCCAAATAGTCAGGTTGTTCCGGGCCTGAACACGGAGGACCATTTTATGCCCTTGCTCCTTATGCAGCCCACTATTGATAGAGTCATAGGAAAAATCCTGGGTCAAGCTATGGACATTGTTGGCAAATCTGGCAGTGCACGCCAATGAGAATGATGATGATGATGATAATGATGATGATGATGACGATGACAATGAAGCAGCTGCCTTTTTTTTTTTTTTTTTGAGACAAGCTCTCTCTCTGTTATCCAGGCTAGAGTGCAGTGGTGTGATCTTGGCTCACCGCAACTGCTGCCTCCCGGATTCAAGCGATTCTCCTGCCTCAGCCGCCTGAGTAGCTGGGATTACAAGTGTGCACCACCATGCCTGGCTAATTTTTGTATTTTTAGAAGACATGGGGTTTCGCCATGTTGGCCAGGCTGGTCTTGAATTCCTGATCTCAGGTGATGCACCTGCCTTGGCCTCCCAAAGTGCTGGGATTACAGGCGTGAGCCACTGCAGCTGGCCTGCTGCCATTTTTTGAGCATTGCTTTGTGCCGGTAAGTGTGCCAAGAAATGCCCAAACCTGAAGGCACTTAGCCTCCAGCAGCGCTGTGGAGTGGGGACTCCGACAGCCTCTGAGTCCCGACTTGGCCCATAAAGGATTCATGGAAGGAGCTGAAGCTGGCCTGGGTTGTGAGCTTCACTCTGGTATTTCAGTACTGCTCAAAAGAGAACCTAGTACCATCTCTTTCTTTATTTTGTTGATTGCATAAATAGCATGCCCACCATCACAGGATTTAAAGCGAAATCGTGGGATGTGAACTGATGAGAAGCACACTCGCCATCTCTCCAGGTGCTGCCCAGCAGGGCTCACACGCCACTGTTGTCCGTGGGCCTCCCTCCCTGTCTCTTCCTTGGCTGTTTCTGAGTTATCTAGTGTGCTTTTGCTCATTTGGCTATCAACAACTTTTGGATCCTGAGGTTATTTCCAGTTTTCCATTGCCATCAACAATAGACACATGAAAAAATGCTCATCATCACTGGCCATCAGAGAAATGCAAATCAAAACCACAATGAGATACCATCTCACACCAGTTAGAATGGCGATCATTAAAAGGTCAGGAAACAACAGGTGCTGGAGAGGCTGTGGAGAAATAGGAACACTTTTACACTGTTGGTGGGATTGTAAACTAGTTCAACCATTATGGAAAACAGTATGGCGATTCCTCAAAGATCTAGAACTAGATGTACCATATGACCCAGCCATCCCATTACTGGGTATATACCCAAAGGATTATAAATCATGCTGCTATAAAGACACATGCACACGTATGTTTATCGTGGCACTATTCACAATAGCAAAGACTTGGAATCAACCCAAATGTCCATCAGTGACAGACTGGATTAAGAAAATGTGGCACATATACACCATGGAATACTATGCAGCCATAAAAAAGGATGAGTTTGTGTCCTTTGTAGGGACATGGATGCAGCTGGAAACCATCATTCTTAGCAAACTATCACAAGAACAGAAAACCAAACACCGCATGTTCTCACTCATAGGTGGGAACTAAACAATGAGATCACTTGGATTCGGGAAGGGGAACATCATACACTGGGGCCTATCATGGGGAGGGGGGAGGGGGGAGGGATTGCATTGGGAGTTATACCTGATGTAAATGACGAGTTGATGGGTGCTGACGAGTTGATGGGTGCAGCACAGCAACATGGCACAAGTATACATATGTAGCAAACCTGCACGTTATGCACATGTACCCTAGAACTTAAAGTATAAAAAAAAAAAAAAATTCAAATTATGCTACTCGCAACATCTTTAGGCAGATTGCTCTTTCCTTTCAGGAATTACTTCCTTAGAATAAATTTCCAGGAAGCATATTACTGTGCCTGGGGTAGGAATATGGTTGTAGCTTTTTAAGTCAGCACAATCAATTTGGATTTAGATATTTAAACCAAAGTCACATACTTACTCAGAGAGAGATTTTTTTTCATAAGGGCTCATTAAGTAATGAATGTTTGTTTAAAAAAAAAAAAAGGTGTGGCTAGATTCTTTAGGATAAACTGTTTTCTGTCCACGGAAAGGATTCGACTCTGCCAACCTACCTCATTCATATTTTCTCCAGGGAGACCCCTGGGATCTCCATGTAATTTTTGGTGAAGTGTGCAGGAAGTGTTACAAAGAAGACCTCTTGGTGATGGGCTGGAATTTCTGCTTATCAGATATTTGGATTTGAGGTGTCTTGAAGGAGCTCATTTTCTTTTTGTGCCTGTGTTTTGTGAATCCTGTTATAAAAATATCAGGCCATGTGGGGCTGGAGGCAGGAAACCTGAGTTGGAAATACCATGGCAGCTACCAGGTCATCCAACAATCTTGGGCAACTCGCTTCTGCTTTCTGAGCCTTACTTTTTTCATCCACACCTTGGGGGCAAAGGTCCCTTCTAATCTCACCTTGTAGGTTGTGAATTGTGACTGTAGAGGGATGTGAGCGGCCCTGTTCAGCGGGGAGACATTGTGGTTTCTTGGTGATATTACACACAGTGAGGAGAGGGGCAAGGCAAGGCTCATTCAGACTTGTGTTCTGAGGACCTGGTTACCTTCAGGCATTAAACAAAGTGCTGAGCGTGTCCCAGGACTGGTTTGTTGTTGGTGTTGTTTGTTTGTTTTTGAGACGGAGTTTCGCTCTTGTTGCCCAGGCTGAAGTGCAATGTGATCTCAGCTCACCGCAACCTCCACCTCCTGTGCTCAAGCGATTCTCCTGGCTCAGCCTCCCAAGTAGCTGGGATTACAGGCATGCGCCACCACACTTGTCTAATTTGTATATTTAGTAGAGAGGCGGTTTCTCCATGTTGGGTCAGGCTAGTCTCGGACTCCCGACCTCAGGTGATCCACCCACCTCCGCCTCCCAAAGTGCTGGGATTACAGGCATGAGCCACTGCGTCCGGCCTCAGGAGCGGTTCTTTCCTGCTTGCCTGGTATATTAATTTCCTGTGGCCTCTATAAAGAATGACCACAAACTGGGTGGTAAACAGAAATTTACTCTCACAGTTCTAGAGGTCAGAAGTCCCAAGTCACGGTGCTGGCAGGGTCACATTCCCTTAAAAAAAGCTATCAGTCCTTCCCTCCTCCAGCTTTGGGTGGCTGTCAGCTGTCCTGGCTTCCCTGGTGTGGCCGCAGTGCTCTGGTCTCTTCCCTGGCTTCGCGTGGTCTTCTCTTCTGTGTGTCTTCTCCGTGCATCTCCTATAAAGACTCCTGTCAATGGATTTAGACTTCATCCTACTCCAGGAGGATTTCGTCTTGAGATCTTTCACTTCGTTACATCTTCAAAGGCACTTTTTCCTAACAAGGGCACATCTGCAGGTTCTGGGGAGCAGGATGTGATATCTTTTTGGGGGCCACGATTCAGCCCACCTCAGCCCTCATCAGCCAGAAGCTGGCCCATGCTGGCCAACCAGAGCTCTGCCCTTGCCTCCTGTGGCCTCAGTCCAGGGTCCCAGCCCTTCTGCTTGCCTCTACAATGTTGTCACCACAAAGCTGTGCTTTAATGAAGGGAGGAAATTTTGCAGCAGGCCTGAGAAGGCCAGACAAGGCCCTGCACCCAGTGCATGGGCAGATGTTGTTGGTGGGCATTGTGGAAGGCTGTGGGGTCAGAGCAAGAGCCTGGCATATAGGTCAAGGTTGGCGAATATCCACCTCCTGCAAACCAGTCCCGCTGGTTCCAGAACTGAAATATCTCTGCAGCCCACCCATCTCTGACACCACATGCCCCTTGTCCCAGCCTCCATGTCATTCGTCTGTGTCTCAGCAGCCCGGGTGATCTTTAAACAGCAGGATGATAGTCGCAAGAGCCTCTGCAGTGCTTCCTGTGTGACAGACAGGGACCCATTTTACCCTCGCCACCACCACTGGGGTACAGCTATTACCATCTGCACTTCAGCGAAATGGAAATTCGAGTCACACCCTGCTAATGGCTTCCCAGCATGCTCAGGGTAGGGCTTGAACTCTGTCCAGGGCCAGCTTCACGGGCACACGACCTGTGCTGTCCTGCAGGGCCTGCACTCAGAGGGCCTGGCTCTTGGCTTAATGCTCTGCTGTTGCCATCATGCAAGTCTTAATAATTTTGAACAAGGAGCCTCACATTTTCATTTTGCACTGGGCTGCAAATACATAGCTGGTCTTGACTCTGTGCTTGGTGTAGAGCCCCCACGTGGTCTGGCTGTTTGCCCTCCCCACCGCCTGCCCGTGACAGGTGATATTTGATAGCTGTGTATCACAGTGCCCTGTAGACTTTTTCTTTCCAGCACCTACCACAAGCCATCATTATTTGATGTATTCATTTCCATAGTGGTCTCCCTGACTAGACAGTTCTGTGATGGCCGGGACCTTGTCTGGTCCTCCTGCATGCCTGGTATTTTAATTTCCTGTGGGCAATTAAAGGGCACCCATGCTGTCGAGGCACAAATGGCATGGAGGCTGGGACAAGGGGGCACGTGATGTCAGAGTTGGGTGGGCTGCAGAGATATTTCAGTTCTGGAGCCAACAGGACTGGTTCACAGGAGGTGGATATTTACCAACCTTGGCCTATATGCCAGGCAAGGCCCAGGATCAGCAGCGGGGCTCCCCGTGCCTTCAGGAAGGAGCATGCTCTGAGGACTCCGCCTCCTGTGTGTCCTGAGCAGTCACCCTCCAGCCTGCGGCGCTGAGCCACTGCTGTGCTCCTTCCTCCACAGTGGGTTGTGCCATCTTCTGCTTGGTGGGCAGTGGGCTCAGAATGAGAAGTCCTGGGTGCAGCAGACACCAAGCTCAGCTCAGGCAGGAGAGTTCCCTGCTGTTGCTCCTGCCGACGAGACCTTTGTGCAGCCCGCAGCTGGAGGAGCTGATTATAGTGATGCTGCGTGGCGCTGTGAGCGTCAGGACCATCAACAGTGTGTCCGTGGCACAGAGGCCGGCTGCTGGGGCCCACCCTGAGCTCTGGGGTTGACTTGGCCCAGAACTTTGGACATCCTTCCCTCCTGCACTCCATTCATCTCCACACTCACTGTGGCCCAGCCTGGCAGTATCTGGAACGGGGTGTTGAGAGTACCAGGCTTGGCATCAGCCCATGGAGATTTATTCATCCTGGAATTGGATCAAGCTTCGACTTTGGGCTGGGCACGGTGTGGGGCGCACAAAGGTGGGAGCTAAGGTTCTGACCCAGAGGAGCTGACAGTTGGCGCATGCTCAGGGTAGGGCTTCAACAACTTTTGGGTCCTGGACAGGGCAGCCCTCTCCCCCACCAGCGGCCCAAAGAGTTGGCGGACCTGCAGCTGCCCCATCCTGCCTGCGAGGCTGGCGGGCCGCTCCTGTGGATGTAGTCCATTTTGTTTCTCCTCTTCTTTCTTCAGGGGTCCTTCTTGGCTAATTGCAGATATTTTTCTTGCCTTTCTTAAAAAACAAAACAAAACAAAAAAAACTGCACTGTTTCTTCTTAAAAGCAGTCATTGAAGTAGAAAATTGCACTTACCTAGAAGAGTCTAAAGAAGAGAATAGATATCACTTGTAACTGCATCCCCGAGATGGTCCCTGTCAGTATCCTGGGCGTGTGGCTGCCATGTCCTTTCCACCGTGTCCCCAGGGTGCAGGGCTGGCACCTCGCAGTTTCTCAACACGTATTTATGACTGAGTGAAAATAATGAGCAAATATATATATATATCTACGTATATATATAGCAGAAAATCGAGACTATAAATTGTATTTTTTAAATTTTTATGTATTTATTTATTTATTTTGAGATGGAGTCTCCCAGGCTGCAGTGCAATGGCACGATCTCGGCTCACTGCAACTTCCGCCTCCCAGGTTCAAGCAATTCTCCTGTCTCAGCCTCCCGAGTAACTGGAATTACAGGTGTGCACCATCACGCCCTGCTAATTTTTTGTATTTTTAGTAGAGAGGCGGTTTCATCATGTTGGCCAGGCCGGTCTCAAACTCCTGACCTCAGGTGGTCTACCCACCTCAGCCTCCCAAAGTGCTGGGATTACAGGCGTGAGCCACTGCACCTGGCCTATTTTTTTTATTTCACCTTTTTCACTCTGTGGCGCTGACCTTTTCCCCATGTGGAGTTTTCTGTCGGGGCGTAGACGTCATTGACGTCATCTATCCCTTCTGGCTGAGCACTGTGTTGTTGGGATGGACATCCAAGTGTTTCTATCAGAGACTTATCTCTGGTGTTTCCTTAAAGCACTTTCCTAGAAGTGGCCACACAAAGGAATAAAAAGGAGCAAGCTTCCTTTTTTGGTGTTGCATTTTGTGTGTCTTCCTGCCCATCAGGGTATGGGGAGGTGCACTTCAGATCCGAAGGCTGATTTCTGAGAACTGCTGTGGTTATAAAAGCGGCAGGTCAGCGGAGGCGAGGAATGAATTATGTATCAAGCTCTAAGTCAGATCAAGGCAAATGGAGTTCATACTTCTCTGAAGACAGAATGTACCTTTCTGGAATCGATCAGCGGAGATGTTGATTAGCCCAGAATAATCCTTCATGGTGTTTTCAGAAACACTACTCTCTCTTGTTCAGGAGAAAGGCACCTGGCCTCCATCACTGCCTCCCAGATTTTGTAGATTGGAGGGATGTCCCAGGGCCTCAGGGCTAGCAGGTCCCGCCTGACTTCAGTTCAAGGCCACTGAGCATCTGCAACTCGCCGGATGCACTGGTGTTGCGGGGACCCCACCCCAGAACATTCCTGGGCACCCCTGTCCTATACTTCCTGCATCTCCCACCCACAGGCTGAGGTCACATGGACTCCAGGAGGCCGAATCCAATGGCCAGCTTCGGGTTCTCACCTTGACCTCTTCGGGGCTGCCCGCTGTTGGCACCTTCCTTCTTCTAGACACGCGATCTTCTGCAGCCTCCCTTGTGCCTTCTCTCCTTCCGTCCTGTTCATGGCCTGCCTTGCCACTTTTGTCTCATCTGCCCAACCTCCCAAGTTAGCATTCCTCCACACCGGAGTGTTCCCTCCTCGCTCTGCATTCACTCCCTACGTGATCTAATCCCAACACCCCACTCACTGGCTGTGTGGACTTAGCTAGCTGACTTCACCTCTCTGTGCTTTCATTTCCTCATCTCTAAAATGGGCCTAGTAAAGTCCTCTCTCACCAGGTGTTCCAAGGATGATAGGACAGGATTCCCAGCTCCTGCCACAGGCCCTGGTACATGATGGGCACCTCATGACTCTCCTGTTGTCACTCACTCATTCGTTCACGCACTTGGCGGATCCTGATGGAATGCATCTTACGTGCTGCCCTCTGTTCTAGGCATGGAGGACACAGCGGGGGCAGAGCAGGCCCAGGCCTTGCTTACTGGGAATCCATCCTCATGTAGGGGATGTAGATGAGAACTAAGTCAATTACAGTTTGTCAGATGGAAAATGAGACGGAGATGTGGGGAAGGGAAGGGAGAGCAGAGGCGGGCTTTCCGAGGCAGCTCGGGGCGGTGGTTAGGCTCAGTCCTGGCTCATCCGCTTCCAGCTGTGGACCCTGATCGGGTTCATACTGTTTCCTCTCTCGGTAGCTGAGTGACATCACCAGCAGTCAGCCTCTGTGTGTCTCTGTTTCCTCATCTGTAACACTGGGTGACATCACCTATCTAGTAGGGAAGGAAACCACTAACCTCTGAAATCAAAAAGCCTATTTCTCTAAGTGTGGTCCTCAGACCTGGCTCCAGAATTGCTGGGATTGTGGATGGAAATGCAGATTCCCTGGCCTACCATGCTCTGGGTGAGGCCCAGGGCCCTGCTTTTTGGAAGAAGTATCTTAGGAGACTCAGGCTCACTGATGTTGGCAGACTGTGGTCTACAGGGTGCTGAGATGGGCTGGTCTCATCCTGATGGGAGCAGGATGGACTGAAGCTACTCAAAGTGTGGTCACCTGGGAGCCTCACCTGGGAGCTTGTTAGAAATGCAAATCAGATTCTCTATGGGTGGGCCCAGGACTCCATGCCTTAACAACCTCCAAGTGATTCTTCTGCAGCCCCCATCTGGGAGGCTCTAGGTCAGCTCTGGGAGTGGCAGGTCATCCTCCAGATGAGGCAGTTGCCTGGCCCAGGGTGCCCTAGGCAGGGACACCAGCTCCCCACCCTTCTCTCTCTGCTAACTCAGTTTCCCTCCTTCCCTCAGGATCCCAAGTGATGGTGGTTTCCTCGGAGGGCGAGCTGAGCCCTGCGCGACTGGTTAGCACGGTGGAGCTGGTAGCCACGCCTGCTGGCTGGCGTGCGTGAACGGGTGTGAACCGCAGGATCTCAGCACCTTGACCCAAGAGGAAGCATGTCGAAGAAAGGCCGGAGCAAGGGCGAGAAGCCCGAGATGGAGACGGACGCGGTGCAGATGGCCAACGAGGAGCTGCGGGCCAAGCTGACCAGCATTCAGATCGAGTTCCAGCAGGAAAAGAGCAAGGTGGGGGCTGGCGCCAGCTCAGCAGCAGCTGGGCTGCAAATGTCCCTTTGGGCAGTGTTGCCCCTGGGGCATGTATGGAGAGCCTGTTCCAGGTGGGGGGCTGAGGGTAGGCGCTTCACCTCTCTAGCCTGCGGCCTGTCCCTTTGCAGTACAGAGACCACTGGGCAGGAGTCCGGGCCCCACCAGTGCTTGCTGTGACCTTGGACGAGCCACTGGACACCCCATTCTTTGATTTCTCTTACCTGCAAGATGGGGGTTGTCAAAAGAAAAATGTTTGACAAATTCAGTTTAGCACAGTTTAATTGAGCAAAGAACGATTCGAGGATGGGGCAGCCCCCAGAGCAGAACAGACCAGGTTCAGAGAAACCTGCATGTGGTCAGACAGCTTTCATTATGGGGACAGAAAACAGAGGTGCTGAGGCTACTTGATTGATTACAGCTTGACCCTTGATCCGTGGGTCACCTGTGATTTACTGATGCTCAGCTTCTCTGATTGGCTGAGCCTCGGCTGTTTGTTTAAATATGCTCCTAAGTCAGCCTCTTGGTTAGTTTGCTTGCTAAGTTAGGTTGCAGTTCATTATATAGGAACTCATGCATGAAGGCACCCTCAGGCTAAGTTTAGTTTAATTTAGCAAGGTCATGGCAGTACCAGCTTTTCCTAAATTCCAAAAGGGAGGAGGGCATAGTGAGGCATGTCCCACTCCCCGCTTCCCATCATGGCCTGAACTAGCTTTTCAGGTTAACTTTGGAATGCCCTTGGTGGACAGGAGGGGTCCATTCAGATGGTCAGGAGGCTTCAAAGTTTATTTTTGGTTTATGCTGCCTTGAGGTCTTGTAAGCCACATATGTGCTTTCTTAGACATGATGGGGCTGTGGTCTGGACTCAGGGCTTTGCTAGGTAAAGAGCTTGGAACAGAGCCTGGCTCTGGGATATGAGCTACTCTCTTCTCTCCTAGGGCAGATTTGAGCTTTGGAGCTGGTCAGGGCAGTGCCTGGTTGGGTGCTGGGAGTCTAATGAAAGCACGGGATGTCACAGAGGGGAGGAGCCCAGACTTTCCAGGCAGACCTGGCTTCAAACCTCAGCTTGTCCCCTAACTGGTCTCATGATCTTGGCCAGGTGACTAAAAGTCTCTGAAACCTCTGTCTTCTCATCTGACACCAGCTATTATGGTATAATAATAGCTGTTTGGTTTAAGATGGTCATGAGGATCTGATTAATGGATGCAATAAAAAGACCCATCAACATCTGGTGCCCAGGCCCAGCTGCAGTCCTGTTTGGTGGCCTGGCTCTGACTTGGGTGGACTTGAAGGTAGAGCAAGCCCAGGGCTATGAGCCCAGAGAGGAACCACTAGGCAGGCTGAGGACAGAAAGGGGATGGAGATGCGGGCTTGCTCCTGGGTGGCTCGAGCAGTTGAGGGTCTAACTGAAGCTCTGAAGGTGCCCTCCAGCTTCTGATGTAGCACCTGGAGCAATGGGTGGAGGCTGCTTGGGAAATTGCATCAGGCATCCCCGTCTTGTTGAGCTGGGACTCAGGCCGCCAATGGGGTGCTGGGCCAGATCCAGCTGCCAGGTGGGGATAGGGCTGGGGCCTGGGCTCTGGCTCCAACCCCCAGCTCAGGATGGGCCACACAGAGCAGAGGCTGAGTTCTGGACTGGGGGAGTGGGCTTCTGAAACTTGGGGACAGATGCACCTGTCTCCATCCCTAGGTGTTCAAGATTCCAGTCCAAGTGCATCCAGCCTCTTTTAGTCATGGATGCTGGTGATGTTGACCTGTTCACCCTTTAGCCAGGTCACCTCTGGGGCTGGGGCTAACTGGCTAGGGCTGCAGGGGCTTGCATCTTGTATCTGGACGTAGCAATAGTGGCTGTGGTGACAGGGAAAGCTGCTCACTCCCATCACACTGCCTGGGCTCCATCCCCTCTCCACCACCACCCCGGCCTGAGGTTTTATATGCTGTGTAACCCCCTGCCTCAGTTTTCCCATCTGTAGATGGGGACCTCTAAGGTGTCTGCCTCCTGGGTTGTTTGAGGAATGAGTGAGACAGTCACACACAGGGCCTGGGTGCTGCCTGTCGTATCCTCACATGACCATCAGGGCGACATTTGTATGCCTACTGTGCAGATAGCGCCAGGTGCTTTACAGGGTGTCATGACCCTGGCGGGGAACTGAGAGGTCAGGTGCAGCTTCCCCCGTGTTACAGGTGAGCCAGCCAAGGGCTGGAGAGGGCAGGGACTTGCCCAGGTGTGTTAGCTTGCCAGGGCTGCAGTAACCAAGTCCCACAGATGGGGCAGCTTACACAACAGACGTTTGCTGTCTTACAGTCCTGGAGGCTGGCAGCCACAGATCCAGGTGTCAGGATTGGCTCCTTCTGAAGCCTCTCTCCTTGGCTTGCAGTCGACCGCCTTCTCCCTGTATCTTCACATGGCTTTCTCCTGTGTGTGTCCATGTCTGTATTTCCTCTTCTTATGAAGACACCAGGCAAATTGGATTAGGGCCCACCCTAATGACCTCATTAGGATCTATCTCCAAATGCAATCACATCCTGAGGTCCTGGGGGTTAGGACTTCAACATATGAATTTCAGGGGACACAGTTTAGCCCCACACACGAGGCCAGCACAGTAGATGGTACTGCTGGGTTGAAAGCCAGGCCCATGCGGACCCCAGGCTGGGCCTCCCTATTACCAGGCTGCCTCCTTGCCTCTGGGACATGTAGCAATTCCCACTTGGATGTACCCTGGCTGCTTATTTTCTCAATCCAGCCATCCCTGTGGCCCCTTGAGGTTGACTTTACCCATCTGGCTGCTGGGAGAATTTTGATTCTCTGAGAATTCAGCCATGTGCTTATTGACCGGTACAAAAAGAATAAATGCAAACTTTACAATTGCATCGAAGTGTTACTTTGATATGATCTCATAATCACTGTCAATGTCCCATTTAAAGTGCTGGTATTTAAGCAAAGCATACCTGTTGAACACTGTAGGATGAGGGAGGGTGGTAAACGTGTCTGTTCATCAGCAAGCCTGTGGCACGCATGCTCTGTGCCTGGGCTGAGTGAGAAGTGTTTGGAAGTAACTCAGAGACAGCCCCTGCCCTCAAGTCAGATGGGTACAGAGGCTCACAGGAAACCAGCAATATAGCAGCCCTGGGCACATTGCATCAAAGGTTTTAGAAAATAGTGCAGGGGCAAGCAGAACCCAAGACTTCACAGGGGCAGTTTTGTAGGGGTTTTTTGGAACACTTCCTTACTTTCTGGCATCGTAAGATGCCCCAGGCTCCGCAGTGGCTCACGCCTGTAATCCCAGCACTTTGGGAGGCCGAGGCGGGTAGATCATGAGGTCAGGAGAATGAGACCATCCTGGCTAACACGGTGAAACCCCATCTCTACTAAAAATATTAAAAAATTAGCTGGGCGTGGTGGCAGGCACCTGTAGTCCTGCTACTCAGGGAACTGAGGCAGGAGAATGGCGTGAACCCAGGAGGCGGAGCTTGCAGTGAGCCGAGATCGTGCCACTGCACTCCAGCCTGGGTGACAGAGCGAGACTCCGACTCAAAAAAAAAAAAAAAGAAAAAAGATGCCCCAGGCTCATCTTGTATATTTCCTATCCCAGCCCTAGACCCAGCAATTTCTCTGAGGAGTCCTGGTTCCTTTTATTGGAGAATGGCATTAGGAACAAAGATCTGGGCACCAGGCGTGCCCATTACTGCTGGGGTGTCATTGTTTCTAGGCCCTCTCAGCTGCCAGAACAAGGAAATATATGTGTATACTGACCTGCGTATGTACACATACCTGTAAATATTTCTATATATGACATCTATATCCACACAAAGTTAAACGTGAGTTCTTACAGATGTCCCCAAGATGAATCCACTGCCACATGGCTCACTTCAGCCTCCTCTTGCTTGTCTGTAACCTCTCACTCCAAGTGGGAAACCTGGCTTCCCCATCTGCCATCCACTTCCTTTGTTCAACATTATACATGTATGATGGTTTCAGAGTAGTTAACCTGTACCCGTGAGATTTAGAGGGTTTTGAGCCTGGAGGGTGTGGTAGGGAGGGCTGCTGTAGGTGGCTTGGGCAAGGGGGAAGTGGCCAGGCCTGGACATAGAGAGCCAGTGCTGCCGGATTGGACGAGGATGGGGATGGAAAGGGACGAATCTGACTCACTCTCTGAGTGGGAATGGCAAGTGGGGGTGGTTCTTGTGGTTCAAATAATTTCTCCATGCCAGCCCCCACACACCCAGGGCATGTTCCCTCTCTTGGCCTTTGTGCTATGGCTGCATTTAGAGTCCAAGTGCTGAGGAGCGACTGGTGTGGGTGCCTCTACACTTGGGGTAGCTTGGAGGCACCTGGAGGTAAAGTGCTGGGTGGCTGTTTTTGGCCTACTCAGTTGGGTGGAGTGGTGGGGGTGGGGAGTGCTCTGTGCACATCAGGGGTCACCCCAGCCTCACTCTGCTGCTTCTGCGGCATAGGTCATGTCACCTGGGCTTGGCCCTCAGCAGCTTTGGGCAGAGCTGGAGGGACCCACCAGGGCCCTGTCCCCAGGCCCCTGCCTCTCTGTCACCATCCCTGCCCTACACACCTGGATCACCAGCCTCAGCAGCACCTCTGCCCCTTCCAGGAAGCAGCCCCTCTACCCCCCGGGCTGCCCCGTATAGGCCTCTGCCCACCCTTCCATGTTCCTCATTCCCTTTCTACCTGTGACTCTCCCGAGAGGCTGCCCACACCTGATGCACAAAGTCAGAACCACGATAACAACAGACTTCATTCTTCCACCTGCAGTCACCTCATCTTCCTCCTCCCAACGGGCCTTTGAGGGGCAGCTGTTGACATCCCTGTTTCCTAGTAGAGGAAACTGGAGCTCTGAAAGGTTGTGTAGTCAGAGTTCTTTAGAGAAACAGAACCAATAGATTGTGACACACACACACACACACACACACACACACACACCACAGAGTGAGAGGTTGTTTGTTAGTTTTAAGGAATCGACTTACGCAGTTGTGGGGCTGGCAAATCTGAAATGTGTAGGGCAGACCAGCAGGCTGGAGATTCAGGCAAGGGTTGATCTTGCAGCTTCCAGTCCCAGTGCAGTCTGGAGGCAGAGTTCCTTCTTCCTCAGGGGACCTCGGTCTTTCTCTTGAAGCCTTCGACTGATTGGATGAGGCCCACCTACATTGTGGAAGGCACTGTGCTTCACCCAGAGTTTACTGATGTAAATGTTAATCTTTTCTAAAATATACCTTCACAGCCACATCTGGACTGGTGTTTGACCAAACGACTGGGCATTGTGGCCCAGCCAAGTCCACCCACAACATCAACCACCATAGAGGTAGAGAAATTTTCCCCGGGGAAATGCAGCTCATCAAAACAGATTAGGATCTCATTGGATCTGACCCTGCTGAGCCCAGATGACTGTCAGCATTAACCAGGGACTTAAGACAGTGTTGCCTCGCAGGGGGGAGAACAATCAAAACAACATTTTGTCCATAACCAGGACAGTTCTGTTAAATACTTAAAGTTCTGGCTTCCTGCTACTAAATCCACTAGGAAAAGATGCTGATTGCTGCCCCCAGGGTAAGGTGGACAGAGCATGGACTGGTCGCCTGGCTTCATTCCTATGATTGTGAGTATCTGGTGAAAGGAGAGGTTGCTCTTGTGTGTTTTCCTGGTTTGGTTTTATTTGCTTCTTTACCTGCTGTTACAAGTAAGGATTTATTAATACTCAGGTATCATTGTAAAACTTCTCACCGAAAATTCATTTTAACATGTTACTGTGCTATCAAGAGTGTGGTCTGGGGAAAATTGTGCCATTTTCCCTGGAAGCAGCTTGTCCGTCAGAGACAATTCATTTCAGGTCTGCAGAGAGGGGCAGAATTCAGGAAAGAAGGCTTGTCAAGTGTTCCTGTGGAATGTGTGTTGAGTGATATTGAAACAAAAAGGTTAAAGAAAGCATTTTGAAGTGTTTTAAGAACACACTCCCTTGGGGCATTTTATAAGTAATGTTTTGAATTGTTTGCTGATAGAATGAATAGACTCAAGGCGGGGTGGGTTGCCTGGCAGCAGCAGGGTCCTCATCCCTCACCCTGGGCAGGTCACCAGACCGTCTCTGAGCCTTGGCTGCCTCGTGATAAAACGGAGAGAGGGGAGAGGGGAGAGGGGAAAGGGGAGAGGGGAGAGGGGAGAGGGAGAGAGGGCTATCTCCTTCCCAGGACCGTGAGGGGTTAATGTGGCAATGTGGGTAATGCATTGGAGTCCCCAGCCCAGCTTGGGACCCCGCTCGACAAGAATGACCCCCCCCCCCCCCCCNGGCAATGCCCTGCAGGCCTGACCCTCCTGCCAGCCCCACTTAGAATCTCTCCTGCTAGTTCCCCGAGATTTTCCGCGGGGGTGGCAACCCCCCGAGGATGTTGGAGAGGCATTCAAGCCTTTGACATCTCTTCCCGGCTGTAGATGTGTGAGAGGAGACCCCCTCTCCCCCACCCCCCCCCCCCCGCTCACTGCCCCCAAGACTTAGAAGCCTGGTCTGTCTTTTCCAACCCCAGAGTCCGTGCATGGGGCCCTGGAAATGTATTTCTGGTTTACAATCTTTGGCGTCTTGGTGACGATTTCTGCAGGGTGTGTTTTGTGATTGAGCAGTTGTCCTTCCTCACATATCTACAGCCGGGAAGAGATGTCAAAGGCTTGAATGCCTCTCCAACATCCTCGGGGGGTTGCCACCCCCGCGGAAAATCTCGGGGAACTAGCAGGAGAGATTCTAAGTGGGGCTGGCAGGAGGGTCAGGCCTGCAGGGCATTGCCGAAGGGGGAATCCGTGGGAACGTGGGCCCAGGTGGGCGTCTTGGGCGCGGGGAGGCTGTGGCCAGCTCCCCCAGCTGTGACCCTGACCCTGACCCTGACCCTGACCCTGACCCTGACCGGCTCTCTCGCCGCTCTGGCTGCAGGTGGGCAAACTGCGCGAGCGGCTGCAGGAGGCGAAGCTGGAGCGCGAGCAGGAGCAGCGACGGCACACGGCCTACATTTCGGAGCTCAAGGCCAAGCTGCATGAAGAGAAGACCAAGGAGCTGCAGGCGCTGCGCGAGGGGCTCATCCGGCAGCACGAGCAGGAGGCGGCACGCACGGCCAAGATCAAGGAGGGCGAGCTGCAGCGGCTGCAGGCCACACTGAACGTGCTGCGCGATGGCGCGGCCGACAAGGTCAAGACGGCGCTGCTGACTGAGGCGCGCGAGGAGGCGCGCAGGGCCTTCGACGGAGAGCGCCTGCGGCTGCAGCAGGAGATCCTGGAGCTCAAGGCAGCGCGCAAGCAGGCAGAGGAGGCGCTCAGTAACTGCATGCAGGCCGACAAGACCAAGGCAGCCGACCTGCGCGCCGCCTACCAGGCGCACCAAGACGAAGTGCACCGCATCAAGCGCGAGTGCGAGCGCGACATCCGCAGGCTGGTACGTGCCGCCCCCTCCCCAGCCCACGGGCACGCAGCCTTCCCTCCCTGCACGCGTTGGGGAAATGCGGAGCTCCGAGGACCTGCTGTGCTCCAGGCATTGTTCAAAGCACTGGGGCCCCAGCAACGTCCTTGCAGTCTTAGGTGTGGTAAGGAGGTTTTGGGGCTGCAGGTAATCGGCTCAAAGAACAGTTTCCCCATTTGTCAAAGGAGTTTAATGGAGACTAGCGAGGGTTGTTACAAATGCATCGTGATAGCATATCTGAGTGCCAGGCATTTATTAATTCATTTACTTCAACTACCATGAGCAGACTTCCATCTCCAGGTAAGATGCCGCAGGTCAGGGCAGGCCGGCCAACTGGCTGCAACAGCAAGGGAAAAATACAAATAGCAAATAGGCCTGTTTTGAAAGATACTGGAGATCTGTGGAAACTGCGGAGTGTGGATGAGCTAAAATTCCGAAGGGAAGGGGAAAGAGCCCTGCCTAGGCGGCCGGAGAATTGCCAGCTGCTTTCTTCCCTTGGGGCATTTGTGGATTCTGGGTGTGGGCTGAAGATTGGATGTCCTAAGAGAGATGAGTAGGTTTTTTTGCCATCTCAGGGTGGGCATGAAAGAATGGAAACCAGAGGAGTCCCACCTAGGCCAGCTTGCTGCACAGGAGATCCTCCTGAGTCCTGCAGTGATGGGGAAGGCTGGTGAGCCCAGCTGGAAAGGCAGAGTGACAGCTCCCATGCCCTCACTGGATGGAGGAGACAAAGGGAGGGGGCCCACCACAAACACATGGCCAGTCTGCGCCTCAGGGCGTTTGTCACACTTTGAAGCTGTGTGGGGGCAGGAGGCTAAGGAGTAAAGTAAGCTGAGGTTTTCAGACTGGATCAAACAGTAACAGTGATATTTACAAGAGAGACATCTTAATTATGAGGACATGGTGACACGGAGCATAAGAGGATGGGGAAAGATACACTGTGCAAACACTTCCCAAAAGCAAAGCTGGTCTGTCTGTATTAATGTCAAAGACTCTAAGGCAAGAAGTAATACTAAAGACACAAAAGGACAGTTCTTAATAATAAAGGGTCAATTCAGTGGGAATGCATTCAAAAACAAAACCTCAAAATGTGTAAAAGAGAAAAATATCAAAACTAAAAGGAGAAGCAGAGAAATCCACAGTTATGGTTGGGGGTGAACACACTTCTATCAGCAAACAGCAGAACATACAGACAAAGAATGAATAAAGACATGATTTCACCAACACAGTTAACCAACGTGAACTTACCTGACAGAGCACTCTATTCCACAACTGCAGAATTCTGTGGATGTGACATACTTTTATCAAAATAGACCACATTTCAAAATTTGTGGGTTGTAATTAGTCCTTAGAGCAAAACGTATTTTAGACAAAAAGAAGAAATGCTGAAAATCAAGCATCTAAGCTTCTATATCAAGAAGAGAGAAAAAGAACAGCAAATTAAACTCCAGAGAGCAGAAGGAAGGAAATTTTGAAGAGCAAGAAACAGTGAAATAAAATTAATAAAGAAAATCAACAAATTCAAGAATTAATTAAAATTGATAAATTGACAAACATTTAGCAATATTGATAAAGCAAAACAGAGACAATAAGTTACTAATATCAAAAATATAAAGGGGGAAATACCACAGCTCCTACAGACAATAAACCCACAGCAAACAGCATATACCAATAAACTTGAAACCTCAATAAAATGAACATATTCCTTGAATAAGCACAACGTACCAAAACTGACATGAAGCAAATAGAAAATCTAAGTAGTCCTATAGCTCCTAAATAAATTAAATCTGTAATGAATAATTTTCCTATGAAGAAAGGCCCAGACCTAGACGGCTTCACAAGTAAATTCTTTCAAGTGTTTAAGAAAGAAGTAAAACTAATTCTAGCCAAAGTCTTCTAGAAAATAGAAATTAGAACACATTTTAACTAACTTATGAAGCCGGTGTAACTCTGATTCCAAAAGCAATAACATCACAAGATAAGAAAACTTTTGGATTACCTTTTATGAACATAGATTCAAGAGTACAAGCAAAATATTAACATATCAAATCCAGCAATACATAGAAAGGCTAATAAGTCATAACCCAGCTGAGTTTATTCTGAAAATACAAAGATTGGCTTCATATTCTAAAATCGCTGAATGTAATTCAACATAATGATATGATAAAAGAGAAAAAAAGTGGTCATATTAATAGATGCAGAAAAATCTGTTGGTAAAATTCAATTTCATGATACAAACTCTTAGAAAACCATGAATAGAATAGAATGTCTCTAATATGATAGGTGGTTCTGTCAAAAATCTGTTACAAGCAATATACATAATGATGAAATATTAAACATTTCCCACCCAAGTTCAAGGTCAAAACAAGATGTTGACTGTTACCACTTCTAGTTAACATTGCACTGGCCGGAATGTCAAATACAAAAGACAGTAAACAAATAAAAGTTTTAGAGAGGGAGAAAAAAGGAAAACTCATTATTTGCAGGTGCTATGGTTGTGATGTAGAAAATCCAAGCGACCTGTGTGAGTTCATTACTGTTGCTATAACAAAATAACACAGACTGGGTAACTTATATATAATAGAAATTTATTTCTTACCATTCTGGAGGCTGGGAAGTCCAAGATCCAGGCACTGGCAAGTTCAGTATCTGGCAAGGGCCCAGTTTCTGCTTCTAAGATGATGCCTTGGATGCCATGTCATCACATGGCAGAAGGAATGTAATGACAAAAGAGAGGCAGGCAGCTCGTATTTCTCTTATAAGGTCATTAACTCCCTCCATAAAGGCTTTGCCCTCATGACTTAATCACCTCTTAAAGTCCCCACCTACAAATACTATCACATTGGTGATAAGTTTCAATGTATGAAGTTTTGTGGGACACATTCAGAACGTGGAAAGTTCTGAACATGGAAAGACCCTGCAAACTATTAGAATTAATAAGTGAATTTATCAAAGTCTATATATACAAGGTACATACACACAGATTATTTCAATCTATTAGCAATGAACAATTAGAAAACGAAATCTTAAAGAATATCATTTACAGTACAGCAGCAAAAAACTCAAATGCCTAGGGGTAAATCTAATGAAAGTTGTGTAAGATGTCTCCCCGGAAAACTATGAAACAGTGCTGAGAAAAATTTAAGGAGATCTAAATCAATGGAAAAGGATGTCATTTTCATTGATTAGAAGACTTAGTGTAGGTATCAGTTTTTCCATGATAGAGCTACAGATTCAGTGCTATCCCTTACCAAAATCCCAGCAGACTTTTTTTTTTCTTTTTTCTTTTACTGCGTCTTGCTCTGTTGCTCAGGCTGGAGTGCAGTGGTGTGATCTCAGCTCACTGCAACTTCTGCCTCCTGGGTTCAAGCAATTCTCTTGCCTCAGCCTCGTGAGCAGCTAGGATTACAGATGCTGCCACCATGCCCAGCTAATTTTTTTTTTTTCTGTATTTTTAGTAGAGATGGGGTTTTGCCATGTTGGCCAGGCTGGTCTTGAACTCCTGATCTCAAGTGATCTGCCTGCCTCGGCCTCCCAAAGTGCTAGGATTACAGACGTGAGTCACCGTGCCCAGCCCCCAGCAGACTTTTTAAAATGCAGACATTGGCAAACAGATTCTAAATTTGATGTAAAAAATTGAAAGGTGGTGGATCACAATCTTGAAGAAGAGAAAAATTGGAAGTTTCATACAACCTGTAACAAAGTTTACTACAAAGCTACAATAATCAGACAGTAAGGCTGAAGGTTAGAGAGGTCAGTGGAACAGAAGAGTCCAGAAGTACATCTTCACGTATGTGGAAAAAGATAGCATGGCAGTTCACTACAGAGAGGATGATCTTTCAATGGACAATATTGGACTGGTTAGCTATCTGTAAGAAAAAAAACAAACAAACAGGAAATACACACACACTCTGTCTGTATATAGTATGAAGTCTATATCGTACTACCCAAGAAGATTAATTCAAAGTGGTCCGTAGACCTGTGCATGAAAAGTAAAACAATAAAGCTACTAGTAGAAAACAGACTATTTTCATGATCTTGGGACATGGTAAATATTTCTTAAGCAGGACACAATACACTACTTACATGAATATACTATTCAGAGAGGGTTGTGCATTGGACATGAAATAATCATTGTTCATCAAAAGACACCAATAAAAGAGACGCAAGGCAAATTACAGGCTGAGAGAAGAGTTGTTGAATACCTATACCGCAAAGGACTTTTGTGCAGATTATAAAAACAACTATAAAACAATACGAAAAATAACACAATTAAAAATGCACAAAAACTTGAAAGAATATTTCAAGAGCAGGATAATTAAATGACTTAACAAATACGTGAAAAGGTGTTCCACCTCACTGATCATCAGGGAACCAGAGTAAAATTACAACTAGATATAAATTCTCATCCACTAGAATGACTGCAAAAAAAAAAACCAGACAATAGTAAATGTTGGCTAGCATGTGGAGGAATGAGTACTGTCATTCTGATAGGACTTTAAAACGGTATAGCCACCTTGATAAGTGGTTTGGTAGTTTCTTAAAAAGTCTAAAAAAAGGACACCTACGGACTCTGTAGTTCTACTCCTAAGTATCTGCCCAAGAGAAATGAAAACATGTATCTACATAAAGATTTGTACATGAATGCTTATAGCAGCATTTAATAGTCAACAAGTGGGAAAAGCCAAAATGTCCTCAGTTGGTGAATGGATAAATGTGGCATGTCTGTATAACACAATGTGAGTCAACAATGAGACGGTATGAAATATTGATTTATGCTACAATATCTGTAACATTTCTGAACCTCATAAACATTATGCTAAATGATAGAAGTTAGACACAAAAGACCTCATATTGTATGCTTGCATTTATATGAAATCTCCAGAATAGCCAAATCTATAGAGACAGAGAGTAGGTTAGTGACTGACGGGGACTAGTTGGAATGGAGATTAGCTGTAAATGAGCATGAGGGATCTTACTGGGTGAGGAAGGTTCTGAAACAGATTATAATGATGGCTCCACAACTTGGAAGACTTACTAAAAATCGATGAAGTTCATGATATATAAATTAAACTCTAAAATGTTTAAAACAAGAAAAATTGGAAATTTAAATAGGATTGATTAAAGTTTAACAGTGGATCTTGTATTTGCATTTAAAAAGAGCATATTTATAAGAGGAAGAAAAGCACACAACGAGACAATACTGCTCAGGCACCAGGATGGCTAAATTAAAAAACTAACAGTGCCAAGAAATGGCAAGGACGTGGATCAGCCACGCCCCCTGGTAGCATCTCATACACTTAAGTGCTCTAAAGCAAAACAGACATCTGTTAACTCAGAATTTCATATCCAGCAAAAAATATTCTTTTACAATAAGAGTGAAATAAAGACCTTTTAGGTAAAAGGAAGCTAAGAATATTTGTCACCAGAGGCTGCACCACCAAAAATGCTAAAGCAGGTTCTGCAGGTGAAGAGAAACAATGCCAGATGGGAATTTAGTTCTCTTGGAAGGGAATAAAGAACAGAAGAAATGGGTAAAGGAGAGTCAATGTCTGAGATGATCTCTTTTTCTCAATTTATTTTAAACACAAGTGACTGTTCAAAGAAAAACAATCACATTGTATTGTGGGGTTTATGATATACACAGAAGTAAAATGCACAAAAAAATCTAGAAAGGATGGGGTGGTGGTAAATGGATCTGTACTCTTGCACAGTCCTTCAATCTTGTCTGAGGGGGTGTGTGACGCTATGAATTCAAGGAGGCTGTGACAAATCAAGGTTCAAAAAGGCAGCAAAAGGAGGCACAGCTAAAAAGCAAAGAGGGGAAATAAAATGAGAGACTAAAGAAATCTGTTTGCACTAAAAGAAGGTAGCAAAGAAGGACCAAAGCAGGGAAAAAGACAGATGGGACAAATGGAGAAGAGACAGCAAAATGGTGGAATTAAACAAGTCATATCAGTAGTTACATCAAATGTAAATGCAGAAGTTGTCAGAGTGGATACAAAAGTCACACTTTAAATATAAAGACCCACTTTCCCTAAAGGAAAATGATAGAAAATATGCTCTGTGAGCAATAAATGAAGCAATAAGATGGATAAAGGTGTATTTAGTCAATGGGATATTACACAGCAATGGGAAAAAATGAATTTCCAAAACAGGCAAGAAAATGAATGAATTTCCTAGATGTGGTGTCATAAACAAACCAAAGAAGATGAGCACAAAAGCTACATACTGCATGATTTTACTCACATGAAGTTTAAGAAAGGTAAAAACTAATCTAAGGTGCTAGAATAACAGTGTGGATGACCTCCGGGTGTGGGGTTGATCAGGAAGCGGTAGGAGCCAGCCTTCTCGAACATCAGGAATCCCTCCCTCCCTCCCTCCCTCCCTCCCTTCCTTCCTTCCTTCCTTCCTTCTGTCCTTCCTTCCTTCCTTCCTTCTTCCTTCTTCCTTTCCTTTCCCTTTCTTTCCCTTTCGTTCTTTCTTTCTTTCTTTCGTTCTTTCTGTCTTTTTCTCTTTCTTTCTTTCTTTTTCTTTCTTCTTTCTCTCTCTCTCTCCTTCCTTCCTTCCCTCTTTCCTTCCTTCCTTCTTCCTTTCCTTTTCCTGTCTTTCCTTTTCTCTCTTTCTTTCTCTCTCTTTCTTTCTTTTTTCTTTCTTTCTCTCTCTCTCTTTCTCTCTCCCTCCCTCCCTCCCTCCCTCTCTCTCTCTCTCTCTCTCTTTCTTTCTTTCTTTCTTTCTTTCTTTCTTTCTTTCTTTCTTTCTTTCTTTCTTTCTTTCTTTCTTTCTTTCTGTCTCTCTCTCTCTCTCTTTCTTTCTTTCTCTCCTTCTTTCCTTCCTCCCTTTGTTCCTTCAGATGAAGTTTCACTCTTGTTGCTCAGGCTGCAGTGCAATGGTGTTATACTGGTTCACTGCAACCTCCACCTCCTGGATTCAAGCGATTCTCCTGCCTCAGCCTCACGAGTAGCTGGGATTACAGGTGCCTGCCACTACACCTGGCTAATTTTTTTTTTTTTTTTTTTTTTTTGGTATTTTTAGTAGAGACGGGGCTTCACCATGTTGGCCAGGCTGGTCTCGAACTCCTGACCTTAGGTGATCCATCTGCCTTGGCATCCCAAAGTGCTGGGATTACAGGTGTGAGGACAAGGAATGTTTCTTTTTTGAAACATTCCTCGTTGCACAGAGGCGGGGGGCATCTGCTATGCACCACACTGCACAGGCTCTCGGCTTTCACAGTGAACAAGACAGACTCATTCCCTGTCCTTACAGAACTTGGATCCTAGTAGGGGGAAACACACAAGAAATAATCAAAGAGAGACAGATAAAAATGTCAGATGAGAAGTGCTGTGGCAAGGATGGGAAAAGGTGGCATGTAATTGAGTGACTCAGGGCTGGTCTAGATGATGCTCAGGCAGGCCTCCCTGCACAACGGACACTGAGGAACGGACACAACGGACACGCAACGAGGAATGTTTCTTTTTTGACCTGGGTGGTAGTTGCGTAAAGTGTGTTCAGGCAGGTGTGGATTTGCACAGCACCTTGTTAAATGAGACTCATGCATATCAGAACCATGTTATTGAACTCCAAACTCCACACTACACCTTCGTTATCTCTGATTCAATTCACAGTCACAGCTTTTCTGTTCCACAATGTAAGTGAGCCATAAAGGGCATTGCATTTTAATGATTCTTTCCGGTTGCATAGAGAGAGCTTTCACTACCTTTGAAATACTCAAAGTCAGACAAAAACCTACCATCCTGGTCTTGAGTGATTTTGATCAAGGGAATCAAATTCTCCAAGCTGCCTAAGCAAGCATGGGCCTGGCTTTTCCCATGGAATGATTGATTCACACCATTTGTCAAATGAGGATGAGAATGAACACTTCTTATTGCATTTATTGTTGCAAAATGGGGCAGCTTCCCCTGTCCTTATGGAGTTCTGCAAAGGTGGTATAGAAATAGGTTGAGCATCCCTAATCCTAAGGCCCAAATGCTCCAAAATCTGAAATTTTGTGAGTGCCAACGGGAACCCACAAGTGGAAAATTGCACACCCAACCTCCTGTGACAGATCGCATTCAAAATGCAGGTGTACAACGCAGTGTATTCAGCATACCCAAGGGGAAAAAAGATCCCCCTAGCCCACTTCGGCTGTGATATAGCTTCCATCCACACCCAGACTCCCCCAGGCAAGCATGCTTACATGTTATCCCGAGCACATTATCTTTTCCGCTATATCAATGGTATGTGTGAATAAGTGTAAGAAATGGTTGCTTATTGGTAGCGTCTAAATTCAGAGTCAGAACTGGGCGAGATGGCTCATGACTGTAATCCCAATACTTCAGGAGGTTGAGGCGGGAGGATTGCTTGAGGCTGAGAGTTCGAGACCATCCTGGGCAGTGAGGCCTTGCCTCTACAAAAAATTTAAAAATTAGCCGGATGTGGTGGCATACTCCTGTTGTCCCAGCTACTCAGGAGGCCCACGTGGGAGGATTGCTTGAAGCCAGCAGATTGAGGCTGCTGTGAGCTATGCTCATGCCCCTGCACTCCAGCCTGCGTGACAGAGAAAGAGTCTGTCTTGAATAAATAAATAAATTGACTGTCAAGAATGATGGTGATGCCAGACAACCCCAGACTGTCCACTTGGGTGGCTGAGACAGTGAGACTTTTGCTTTCTGATGTTTCAGTGTACACAGACTTTTGTTTCATGTACAAAATTATTAAAAATACTGTATAAAATTACCTTTCAGCTATATGTATAAGTGTATGTGAAACATAAATGGATTTCATGTTTAGACTTGGGTCCCATCCCCAAGATATCTCATTATGTATGTGCAAATATTCTAAAATCCAGAAATCCTCAAATCTGTAACACTTCTGGTCCCAAACATTTCAGATAAGGGATACTCAATCCGTACTCCCATTTTACAGGGTAAAAGTTGAGCGGGAATTTCATACTCAGCCTCAGGCCATTGATCCTCTTTAAAAACTCGATTCTGAATGATACAGGATTAAAAGCAATGTCCAATGGGATCTGAAAATGAATTTGTTATAATGATAATAACAAATACTATTCTACCCCCAGTTTCCTCAACAGAGTATTTGATGGACAGATGGCATGCAGGCCTTTAGAAAAATGGAGAGTGAAGATCTAGCCTGGGAAACAGTCTTTAAACAATGTGGCACAGGGTTAACATTCTGTGTATAAAAAGTTCATCAAGTTTATAAGAGGAACAATAATTTATAATTAGTCAAGCCATGGGAACACACAGTTCACAAAAAAGAAAAGCAATGCCTATTAAACATAAAAATGAGTTTAACCTCACCAGTCATGAAATGCAAATTAAAACAGCAGGATGCTATCATTCCCAGTCAAATTAGCCAGGATTTTTTTTTAAAGGTGGGGTATAATTCAAGTGTCAAAAGAGAAGACAGCAGGTGCCTTTGGCAGGTTGTTCTCAGCCCCAGGGCCTTTCCACAGGCACTCCTGGGTCCTTGGCCGGGAGTGCTCTGCCCCCGATCTTTGCACATCTGGTTCTTTCTCACTGAGTAGCTCCCACCTCGGTGTCCCTTGTGCAGGGAGGCCTGCCTGAGCATCATCTAGACCAGCCCTGAGTCACTCAGTTACATGCCACCTTTTCCCATCCTTGCCACAGCACTTCTCATCTGACATTTTTATCTGTCTCTCTTTGATTATTTCTTGTGTGTTTCCCCCTACTAGGATCCAAGTTCTGTAAGGACAGGGACTGAGTCTGTCTTGTTCACTGTGAAAGCCAAGAGCCTGTGCAGTGTGGTGCATAGCAGATGCCCCCCGCTTCTGTGCAAATAACAGCTTTAAGCACGCTCCTGCCCTTTAGCTTGCTAATCCCACTTCCAGGAGTCTACCGAAGGAAATGTGCAAAAGCATGCACAAAATCTTACATACACATCAGATGGTGCCGTGTGTGTTCTGCCAGTGGTCTATTGCATCTGCATTTGCTGCCTTGAGTTTCTGAGTCAGGACAATGACTCAGGCATTTATGACAAGCTGTAGGGACTTGGGAAAGTGAACACAGAAGATTAAAAAACAGGATGTAAGGCTGCAAACAGGACTCTGTCTTGCAGAAGTAGAATGAGGGATCCTGACATCACGGGGGCTTTCCGTTTCCTTCTCTGTGCTTTGTTGTATTTTTAATTTTCCTTCCTTCCTTTCTTCTTTCTTTCCTTTCTTCTTTCCTCCCTTTCTTTCTCTCACTCTCTCTCCCCTCCTTGCTTCCTTCCCTCCCTCCCTCCCTCTCTTCCTTCCTTTCTCCCTTTCCTTCCCTTTTTCCTTTTCTCCTTCTTTCTTTTCTTTCCTTCTTTATTTCCCTCCCTCCCTTCCTTTCTTCTTTCTTTCCTTCCCTTCTTCCGTCCTTTGCTATTTCTTTCTTTTCTTTCATTTCCCTCTTTCTTTTCTTTCCCTTCCTCCCTCCCCCCTCCCTCCCTCCCCCACTCCCCCTTCCTTCCACTTTCCTTCTTTCCTTCCTTCCTTCCTCCCTCCCTCCCCTCCCTCTTCCTTTTTATATTTCTTCTATCTTTTTTCTTTTTTGACAGGGTCTTGCTCTGTTGCCTAGGCTGGAGTGCAGTGGTGCAGTCACAGCTCACTGCAGCCTCTACTTTCTGGGCTCAAGCAATCCTCCCACTTCAGCCTCCTGAATAGCCAGGACCACCTATGCCCAGCTAATTTTTTTGTATTTTTTGCAGACACAAGGTTTCCTCATGTTGCCTAGGCTGGTCTTGAACTCCTGAGCTTAAGCAAACTTCCCACCTCTGCCTCCCAAAGTGCTGGGATTATAGGCGTGAGCCACTGCATCTGGCTGCATTTTTCATTTTCTGTAATGGATCCGCATTCCTTTCCTAGTAAGAGTTGTATTTTTCATTTTCTATAATGGATCTGCATTCCTTTCCTAATAAGAGTTAAAACTTTAGTTTTAAAAGAGTGCCACTGTTGGGAACTAGTTGACAAGGTAGGAGGAATCAAGGCCACCTTAAGGCCTTGGACCTGAGGATCTCAACTAGGAAAAGAGGGGCCGATGGGCCAGCCTAGGCTGGGTGCCTGCAGCTCCTGAGAACCCAGGGGCGCCGGAGGTTGGTTGGTTTGTTTACTCCCAGGACTGTGTGCCGAGCCCTCTCACTGGGGCCGAGCCCTCTCACTGGGGCCGGGCTGTTTTCTCAGCACAATTCCTCCTGTCGGTTGGGTAGGAGTGGCCCACTTCTGGCCTTCTCAGTGGCCCTTTCGCATCTAGCTTGAGGCATCTGGGAGATAAAGGAGAGTGTTTTCTTTCTTTTTTGCCAGAAAATTATGGAAGAGAGTCTATATATTTTCCGGGCGCTCCATTTGGTGAGCACCTGCTCTGAGCTAGACCCGGGGCTAGCACAGATTGTTTGAGATTTTATTTTATGCTTTTATAAAGCCATAATGGTTGTTTTTAAAACTCATGAACTGAGAGTGGCATGTGTTCGATGCATGTTCCCTATATAGATGCCTGCTGGGCCAGCCTCTCAGGGGAGTGGTGGAGGGCCGTGGCCAAAACCCTGCCTGGCCCTCTGCAGGGTGCTAGCAGTCTATAGGGGTGACAGGTGACACCCCCTTCCATGTGATCTCAGCTTGGGAGGTGAAGGGCAGGACATCTGGGGACTGCCCGGCCCAGCCGGGGCAGCAGAAAAGAGGGAAGATGCAGCCTTCCTGGGCAGGTGGGACTCTGGAGCCCCGGGCACAGGTTGACCAGACACATCGTGTGGTGGTGGGCAGAGGCACCAAGCCAGGACTTGTCCCCCACCAACTCCCACCACCTGCAAACCTGGCTCCTTCTTTGAGGAAAGTGACCTCTTCCCAAGTATCATTCCTTTCTGGAGACAGGATACTTTTCAGGGCATGGCAGCCACACGTCCCTTCCCTGTACAGGTGGACATCATTCATTGTACTACGGGAGGTGTCTGGTTCAGGACCCTGAACTTTAAGAGACTGCTGACCTTTATGAGGCGACTGCTTTGCGTAAGAATTCGAGTGATAGTTTCTGAAGCTCTCTTTTTGGGACATCTCGTTGGGTTGGTTATCAGCCTTGGAAGAGACACATGATCTGGACTTGCTGCCAATTGCTGCACATTAATAGTAAACAATCAGTTTAATGGGAGCTGGACACTGTTTATAGTCATCCACGGCGATGAAATTTGCTGTCGGTCAGAATGGCCCAAGAACACATAGAGCCCTGGGCAGGACAGTTTCCCCTCAGTTGCGTATTTATTTACTGAGTTGTAGAGAAAAATAAGACACGGTTCCAGGCAGCAAAGAGCTTACAGTTAACAGGAGTGTGAACAGATTATTCTAGTGTGAGCAGGTCAGTTCAGCAATAGGACCATGCAAGCCAAAGAGGCAGCAGCAAAGAAGAGGATGTGGTCACTTCTGTGGGTAGATGCAGGAGTCATTTCACAGAGGAAGTGAGGTCTGAGCTGGGTTTTGAAGGATGCATAGGCGTTTGTTAGGTGATCCTATGCAGAGGGAGAAACACTGGCAAAGGTTTGGAAGTAATAGGGCCATGATGTGATCATTTTAACCATATCTCTAAAATAGCCATGATGACATCTGATACTTAAATTCCCAGTAAAATACCAAATGAAAATATAATGGAATCCTGTTGTCAAGTACTGGAGACTTTGTTTTCTTACTTTTAATAGAAGTTTTAAAAGTGTGAAGTATTTCTGGCAAAAGATATAAATGAGATCATAAACAAACACCTGTGCCCGCCACACAGTAGATGAAGTGTCACAGGTAGAATCGAGGCCCCTGCACCTGAAGCTGGGGGAATGACTCCCAGGAATGCGTTTCTGATTCTATCTCCTACGCGTGTGATGATGACTGACGTAGTGGGTCTGAACGAACGCTGAAAAGGTTTTCTATTCTCTGCCTTCCGATGACTTGGGGTCAAGGACCCGCTTAGAAGGGGCCATGCTTCCCTGCAGACCTCACCATGGTGTGCACTGAGAGCTTCAGTGACAGAATAACGACAAAGGGTATTTTGCTTATATTCTACCTTTTCCTCCTATAGACTTTCATAGCTGGGCAGAACAAATAATGTTCTCTCAATGGCTTAAAACCCACCTCTGCCAAGCCCCGTGCATTCCCAGAGGAGCAGGAAGGGGGTGTGGCCATGGGGAGGGGAGCATGCCGCTGCAGGAGGTGGTGCTCTGGTTTCCTCTTGGGCGTCGGTACACAAGTCCATTGGCAGGAAATGGTTCTTCACCCAGTGTCTCATTTTGTAGCACAGGAAGGAGACCCAGGGAAAGTGAATGACTTCAGAGAACAGAAGTGCCTGTACCCACACTGGTCCCCTCTCGCTGACAGTACAGGGCTCCTCTGTTTGCAGGTTGTGGGCTGGCCAGGATTCCACCACACCTGGAATGTGCTCTTCAGGTGAGGATGGCTGGGAGGGAGGGGGCAGGACACCAGTGAAAGGCACTGAGAGTATTGCTGGGGAAGAAGGGAGCTCTCTCTTTTCTTTTTCTTGCCTTTTAAAAAGTCCTGATGATTTGAGGATATATTCATCTATTCCCCACCCTCAATATCAGAAAAACTCTGAGATTCCAAAGGTTCTTAGAAACTAAGAGCCTCCTGGGGAGGTAGCGAGTGTCCCAGCATGGGGAGGGTGTAAGCTGGGACTGGGGGCCCTTTGTGGGAGATGAGATGCTGGAAGAGATTTTGGGACTGGAGGCAGGTGACGAGGCACCCTTTTAAAGTCCTCATCCAGCTATAGCCTGGGTCCCACAGTTGGTGACAAACCACTAATTCATGCCTTAACCCCACACTGTGCCAAGAATGGCAGAAGAGCTGTGTCAGTTTAAAATTTCTAATTTATAGACAGTGCAAGCACACCAATACTGAGTCCTCAGGAACGGTCTCCAGCCCCTTTTCTCTATCACATGTATTCATGGGTGTGTGTTCAGGGGGGAGTCATCACATGGTGGGAAGAGAAGCCTTTGGAGAGAGGCTGCCCTGGGTGATTCTGGGTTCCCCGTTTGTTTGCCATGTGACCCTGGGACAGGTGGTTACTGTCTCCAAGCCTCTAGCACCTCACCTATAAAATGGGGGTATTCCCATATCTGCCGAGAGTTAGAATTAAACAAGCAAGTGAGCTAAAGCATCTAGCAGCTTATAGTTTCTGTAATAGGATACCTGTAAAATATGTTCCTCTGTTACAGGAAAAATGTATATGTAAGAGAAGTAAAATGGGGGGAAAAAATCCCTGTGTATTTGCACAAGAGACGGTTTGAGCTTAATTTAAAATGTGGCAGGGATCTAGTATCATAAAGGCTCCGTTTCCATTTCAATGCCAAACAAAAATCTCCCCCATTCAGGTATCTCATTGTGTGAATGGTTTTCACCCAAAATGGCCCACTTAGGAGAAGGAGTGAAAAGATCAAATGTCCATTTCTCCTGTTCACCCACACCCTGTCTGATAAATATCACTCCTTAAGCAAACCTGTTGCCCATGGCAACATATTCAGGAGATGGGCTGCCAGTTTCATTTCTTTGTCAGCTGGATTGGATTAGAAATGCAAGAAGGCTTTTAGACTTTTGTCTACACATTAGGATGCCTGGTAGTAAAAGTCAAGAAGAAAAGATGGTTATGGTCAACATGGGGCAGTGACACTCTAGTTTGAGGTGGTTATGGCCAATCTGGGGCGGCAATGCTCTAGTTTAAGGCAGTTATGGTCAACAAGGGGCGGTGATGCTCTAGTTTAAGGTGGTCATGGTCAACATGGGGCGGTGATACTCTAGTTTAAGGTGGTTATAGTCAACATGGGGTTTTGACACTCTAAGGCGATCATGGTCAATGTGGAGCAGTGACGCTCTTGTTTAAGGTGATTATGGTCAATCTGGGGAGGCGATGCTCTAGTTTAAGGCAGTTATGGTCAACATGGGGTGGTGACACTCTAGTTTAAGGTGATTACGGTCAATCTGAGGTGGCAATGCTTTAGTTTAAGGCAGTTATAGTCAACATGGGGCAGTGACGCTCTAGTTTAAGGTGGTTATGGTCAACATGGGGCAGTGACGCTCTAGTTTAAGGTGGTTATGGTCAACATGGGGCAGTGATGCTCTAGTTTAAGGCAATTATGGTCAACATGGGGTGGTGACGCTCTAGTTTAAGGCAGTCATGGTCAACATGGGGCGGTGACGCTCTAGTTTAAGGTGGTCATGGTCAACATGGGGCGGTGACGCTCTAGTTTAAGGCAGTCCTGGTCAACATGGGGCGGTGACGCTCTAGTTTAAGGCGGTCATGGTCAACATGGGGTGGTGGTGCTCTAGTTTAAGGTGATTATGGTCAACATGGGGTTTTGACACTCTAAGGCGGTCATGGTCAATGTGGGGCAGTGACGCTCTTGTTTAAGGTGATTATGGTCAATCTGGGGCAACGATGCTCTAGTTTAAGGCAGTCATGGCCAACATGGGGCAGTGATGCTCTAGTTTAAGGTGGTTATGGTCAACATGGGGCAGTGATGCTCTAGTTTAAGGTGGTTATGGTCAACGTGGGGCAGTGACGCTCTAGTTTAAGGTGGTTATGGTCAATCTGAGGTGGCGATGCTCTAGTTTAAGGCAGTTATGCTCAACATGGGGCAGTGATGCTCTAGTTTAAGGCAGTCATGGTCAACATGGGGTGGTGATGCTCTAGTTTAAGGTGATATGGTCAACATGGGGTTTTGATACTCTAAGGCGGTCATGGTCAATGTGGGGCAGTGACGCTCTTGTTTAAGGTGATTATGGTCAATCTGGGGTGACGATGCTCTAGTTTAAGGCAGTTATGGTCAACATGGAGTGGTGGCACTCTAGTTTAAGGTGGTTATGGTCAATCTAAGGTGGCGATGCTCTAGTTTAAGGCAATTATGGTCAATGTGGGGCAGTGACGCTCTAGTTTAAGGTGGTTATGGTCAACATGGGGTTTTGACACTCTAAGGCAGTCACGGTCAATGTGGGGCTGTGACGCTCTAGTTTAAGGTGGTGATGGTCAACATGGGACGGTGATGCTCAAGTTTAAGGTGATCATGGTCAACATGGGACAGTGATGTTCTAGTTTAAGGTGATCCTGGAACCCATACTGTGTGGCCTGTGGCTTCTGAGAAACCCTGGTGTGGTGCTCTGTTAGTTTCCTGGGGGCAGCTCTAACAGGTGTCCTCTTCTTTTAAGGATGCCAGTCAGTGCGTTTAGGGTCCACCTTAACTTGGTATGACCTCATCTTAATAGGCATCTTCATTTCATCTGCAAAGGCCCTATTTCCAAATAAGGTCACATTCTGATTTTCAGGGTAGATGTAACATTTTGGGGGACATTATTCACCCCACTAACTACCACACACTTGGAGGCTTACAACAATGACATTTATTTTCTCTTCAGTTCTGGAGTCCAGAAGTCCCAAATCAAGGTATCGGCTGGGCTATGCTCCCTTGGAAGGCTCTAGGGTGAAAGTGTTTTCTGGCCTCTTGCTTCTGGTGTGGCCGGCAGTCCTTGGCATTTCTTGACTTGCAGTTGCACCACTTCAGTCTCTGCCTGCACATGGCATTCTAGCCTGCATGTCTGCATTTCTTCTTCTCCTTCTCCTTCTCCTTCTTCTTCTTCTTCTCCTTCTTCTTTCTCCTTCCTTCTCCTTCTCCTTCTCCTTCTTCTCCTTCTTCTCCTTCTTTCTTCTCCTTCTTCTTCTTCTTCTTCTTCTTCTTCTTCTTCTTCTTCTTCTTCTTCTTCTTCTTCTTCTTCTTCTTCTTCTCCTCTTCTTCCTCTTCTTCTTCTTTTTTGAAATGGAGTCTTACTCTGTCACTCAGGCTGGAGTGCAGTGGCGTGACCTCAGCTCACTGCAACCTCCGCCTCCCGGGTTCAAGCAATTCTCCTGCCTCAGCCTCCCAAGTAGCTGGGATTACAGGCATGCACCACCACACCTGGCTAATTATTGTATTTTTAGTAGAAACGGGGTTTCACCATGTTGGCCAGATTGGTCTCAGGCTCCTGAACCCAGGTAATTCACCTGCCTTGACCTCCCAAACTGCTGGGATTACAGGTATCCTCTTCTTTTAAGGATGCCAGTCAGTGGGTTTAGGGTCCACCCTAACCTGGTATGACCTCATCTTAATGTGCATCTTCATTTCATCTGCAAAGGCCCTATTTCCAAATAAGGTCACATTCTGATTTTCGGGATAGACGTGACATTTTGGGGGACATTATTCACCTCACTACAGGTACCAAGAATGAGAATGGATGTTGGGATAGTGGCCTCTGCTTCAGTCTTTGAGTCCCCCAAACTTTGCAATAAAGTGGAGCTCACAAAATCAGTCATGGGTCGGTGGGCTTGTTTTCACTGAGATACGTTTCCTGGTATACTTGACTGCTGAGAAACAACCGGACTCTGTTCCTTCGGGGCAGAGGGGACGGTGAGGGCTTGGAGAGGACAATCTGCATTTGAGTCATGGTTCTGCTGCTAACTTGAGTGTTAGCACTGGGCCTCAAGTTTGCGTGTAACTTGGGGTAAATGATGTCCACTTTGAGGATCTTTTAAAGACTCAGAGAGTATCTTTTAAGTATAAAATAGTACCTAGCTCATGCTAGCATTGAGAGGAGCAATAGCCAACATCAAGTTTGTCATTCTTTCCTGAACTCTGTTGATTGTGATTCTTTTGGTCACAAGTGACAGAAATTCCATATCAAACCAGCTTAGGCCATGGGAGTCTATTGGCTCTCCCAACTGAAGTCATGGAATTTGCTGTAGGAGCAGCTCCAGGTGCACTAACGATGTCATCCAGGATCCTGGGTTCTCGGGCTCTGCTCTGCCTCCCGCTGTGTCATTCCCAGGCTGTGGGCTCTCATGTTGTGTTGGGGGGATGCCACCACTATGCCAGGTCCTGTGTTCTTACACCACACTGCCCAGAGTCCCTTTCTCAGCTCCTAAAGAAAAACAGGAGGATCCTGGCGCTGCCCTCTTCTGGCCATTGGTGCTGATTGGGTTGTGCATCCATCCTGAAGCAATTACTGTTGGGGCTGGGACATTTGGGTGGCATAAGCCAATCAGGGACTGCCCTGGGAACTTACAGTGGTGTTAGCTCCACCCCTTTCGTACTGCACATGCTAAGACTGGGTGTGTGGGAGAAGGGGAGATGGATGCGGGAAGGAAGCTGAGGGATGTTCCATACGGTCAGGTGAGCAGTTCCAGGAAGCTCAGGATTTCATCCGGGTCCCAAGGGCAGTGAGGTAGGATCACTGAGAGCTCAGCTTGTGATCCAGGAGTACAGTCAGTGAACTGTGAGTGTGCCTGCCTCTTGCTACATGAGCTTGCCAGTGTCTTAACCTCTGGGGCCTCAGGACTCTCATGCTGGCTCTGGAACGTCTTCTGCATTGGCCGGCCGGCCATTTCTAGATGCCGTCTCTGCTGTTTGAGAATATTTTCTAGGAAACTTTCTTGTGGTGGCTGGGGCAGAAGCCCTCTGTCTCACTTACTAGCACAAGGGGGAATTGGTGCTCTTCCAGGTGGAGAATTTGGGATCCTGGAGATGTCTTGCTCACGATGGTGCTGCCTTTTGTGGGGAGCTAGTGGAAGGCAGTGGTGGGGGCTTCACTGAAAAGCTGACACTGAGGGGCAGATGAGAACCCTCTCTTACCCGTGATGGACAGACTATTGGCTTGCAACACCCTTAGCTGCCCCTACCAATTTCCCTCACTTTGATGTTGTTATTGTTGTTTTCCTCCTCATAGCACAAATCACTCTGAATCGCTACCATGTCTGCTTATTTATTATGTTTATTGCCTACTGCCCCCTCCCACAGAATAGAAGCTCCCAGGGCAGGGAGTCTGATCTCTTTTGCCCACTAATGTTTCTCAGCACCCACTAATAGTGCTTAGCTCAGTATGTGTTGAGTTAATGAAAGCGTGCTTGAGCGAATTAAATGAATAAGCTCCTTCTGCATAATGATTTTTGCTTTGGGGTTGGCATCTACCTTGGCAGTGGTGTTTTCAGCATGTTTAAAGATTCCTCCTGTGCAACGGACGGTGCTCCTACCCATTTGGAAATTGCAATACTCGGAATTTGGGATTTGGCCCAAGCAGGTAGATGCTGGTGGACCATCACCAGGGGGAGCAGTGGGCACATTCAGCGGCTGCTTAGGAGAAACTGCATGGGGCACCCATTGCAGGGGCCAAGAGATCATCCTGGCCGATGGAAACAGCCTTTTGTCTTCTAAGGAAGGTGCCTCAGAGAGCTCTTAAGTACAAATTAGTACCTAGCTCCCAACTAGCACATAAGAGAGAAGTGATACCCCTGGCAAGTTTGTTGTTCTTTCCTGAACTCTCTGTTGATTAGGATTATTTTGGTTGCAAGTGACGGAAATTCCACATCAGAACTGTAGCACTGTAGTACTTGGCTGGAAAACCTGTCAGTCTGGAATCTAGGGGTACCATTTCCTTTCTTCTCTCATCGCTATGTTATTTTTTCAGTTTTTAGTGGTCTTTTTTTAAAATAAAATAGCCTCGTGTTACCTAGGGGCTAGAAGAGATTAAGAGTGGCAGCGAACACTGATGGCGGGCTTGCGATATGCCAGGCACTGTGCCAGGTTCTTCCCATGGTTGCTCTAAAGCTCCTCAACAGTTAGACAGAGTTGGTTCTAAAGTCTTCTTATTGTCCACATTTTACAGAGACAGAAGTTGAGTCAGAGAGGTGGCCCAACCTGCCCATGGTCATATGGTAAGCGTTGAGGGGTGGGTGGGATTTTAGCTGGCTTCTCTCTGCTATCAGAACAGGGCCCTTCACCTAAATTCTTTGCTGTGGCAGTCTGTGTCTGAAATCAAGGTATATGATTTAGAAGTAAGAGCTTTGGATTGTAATCCACTGAAATGTAACCTGCTACATGAGCGGGCTGAGCAGGAGGAGCCTTTGCATCTGTTTCCTTGCAGTTGCTGCCACAAATACTCTCAAACTTCATGGCTTAACATGACAAAAATGTGTTCCCATACAGTTCTGGAGGCCAGGAGATTGAAATCAAGGTGTCTGCATGCCCACACTTCCCCCTAAGGCTGTGGAAGAGGATCCTTCCCAGCCTCTTCCTGATGCTGGTGTTGCTAGCTGACCTTGAGTTCCTTGGCTTGAGGCTGCGTCCCTCCAGCCTCTGCCTCCATCCACACACGGCCTTCCCCTCTGTGTCTATCTTCTCCTCTGATAAGGACACCAGTCATAAGGGCCCACCCTGCTCCAGGAGGACCTCATCTTAACTAATTGCACCTGCGGTTACCCTCTTTCCAAATAAGGTTCCATTCTGAAGTTCCGGGAAGGCCATGGGTCTTGGGGGGCTGCTATCTAACCAGGACAGTGCCCTCACTGGAGCATCCAGAAAAAGCCAGAGTGGATGACCTGGGGTTGACACTTCCTCTGCATACTTTTTTTGGTGTGGTTTCCGCACTGTCACCTGGCCCACTGTGTTGAGCCTGTGTCCTTTCTGACACTCCCCCGTAGGAAGGCTGGACAAGACAGGGCTGGGGGTGAACTGAAGATTAAGTTCAGGTTTGTACGTGGGGAAGCTGTGGTCCCTCCGAGATCCAAGCAGAGGTGTGAAGCAGCCAGCTGGTTCTGTGATTGTGGAACTCAGAGAGAAGTCAGGGCTGAGGCATGTGTTTAAGATCTGCTGCATCTGTGGGCTTGATACCATTGGGAAGGACCTGGCTGCCTTGGAGAGGATACAGAGTGAGAAGAGACCTGAGCCTTGGAAACTCCAGGCTTCAATGACAGCCAGAGCAAGACAGTCTATAAAGAATATAGAAACTGGGAAGTGACCTTGGGGAGAGGGAACAGGAGGTCATGAAGTCAGGGAGTGAGTGATGGAGTCAGGGCGGGAGGACAGAATGTCATCTGGTGGGTTCGGTGGCCAGGAGAGCACTGGTGACCTTGGCAGGAGCTGTCTGGTGGTGAGGGTTGGGGAGCTGTGGCCAGGCAGGAGAGGGTCAATGACTGAGAGGGAGACATGGGCCTGGAGACGGAGAGAGAAGCCAACTCTGCCAAGAAGCTGCAGAGGCGTGGCTGGGGGCTGGCAGTGTTTTATTTTATTTCATTAACATAAGAGAGACAGGAGCATACATTGATGTCAGTACGTGTGTCAGGTTGAATATATATGTGCCTTAACCCCTAGCTCTGTCTCCTCTGTCTTGGGGCAGTGACAGGGAACAAGCCCTGGGCTGTGGGCTATGCTTGCTCTGCATCTGGAGTTTACTGAATTCAGTTGACTCAGGCCCGAGACACTGCTTTGACCTTTCCCTGGGCTGAAGGCCCCAAGCAGGGGAGAGATTTCCTTGGTCACAAGCCCCTAGGGCTGACTGCTTATTCTTTCTCCTTTTCAGATGGATGAGATCAAAGGGAAAGACCGTGTGATTCTGGCCTTGGAGAAGGAACTTGGCGTGCAGGCTGGGCAGACCCAGAAGCTGCTTCTGCAGAAAGAGGCTTTGGATGAGCAGCTGGTTCAGGTCAAGGAGGCCGAGCGGCACCACAGTAGCCCAAAGAGAGAGCTCCCGCCAGGGATTGGGGACATGGTGGAGCTCATGGGCGTCCAGGTGAGGGGCAGCAGCTTGTGCCAGCCTCAGGCTGGTCCCTCATCCATTTATGGGGCATTCTTCTGGTCAGCCACAGAGGACACTGAGGCAGCATGTATTCATTCATTCACTCATTCACTCAGCATTGGAGGGGATGTTATACATTCCTGGATAAATTCCTGTTATAAATTATAAAGTACTGGACACTGTGTGAGGTGCCGGTGCATGGTGGCCTTTGTAAGAGATACAGGGTGGGAAGGGCCTGATCACAAGGTCCCCAGGGAGCCACGGAAGGATTCGAAGTCTCAGTGGCCTTCTAGGTGGAGTCTTCCGCAGGTGTGCAGTGGCCTTGCGTGTTCCCCACCTTGCTGTGTGGCATGTGGGCACCTGAATAAGGATCTCACCCATTATGTCATGTGAATTTTCTAAGAAGGCTCCACACAACTTCTTCAAAGTACATTTATGTCTTGACTTTTTTTTTTTTTTTTTTTAGGATCAACATATGGACGAGCGAGATGTGAGGCGATTTCAACTAAAAATTGCTGAACTGAATTCAGTGATACGGAAGCTGGAAGACAGAAATACGCTGTTGGCAGATGAGAGGAATGAACTGGTAAGCAGCCCTGAGAGACAGGCGGTGCCTCACAGGGTGCAAAGAAGGGGCCCCGAGTCCCCGAAACATGCCCTGCACAGAAAGTTAATGCAGAGGCCTTCTGGTTCTCTGAACTTAACTTCTTTCTTCTTTTTGATTAAAAATCTAACACATGCTCATTGAAGAAATCTCTTACTGCCATTTGTTTTTGCAGGAACTTATCTTGAGCAAACAATTGGAGAAGTTCCATGAGAAGCATGGAGAGGATGTTCATTGCAGTGTTGTTTATATTAACAACCCAAACCAAACCAAATCAAAAATTAAAAAACAAAAAAACCCGATTGTTCAATACTAAAGCACGGGGCATAGTGATCATGGAATATTTATACAATAAATTCTAGACTATCATTAAGATTGATGATGGAGACCCTATTTAACTGACGCGGAAATGTGTTTGTAGTAAATTAAATGAAAAATGCGGTTTACAGAACAATAATACATTGTCATCATCTTGAATATTAGAAGTTACTCTTTTTTTTTTTTTTTTTTTTTTTTTTTTTTTTTGAGACGGAGTCTCGCTCTGCCACCCAGGCTGGAGTGCAGTGGCCGGATCTCAGCTCACTGCAAGCTCCGCCTCCCGGGTTCACGCCATTCTCCTGCCTCAGCCTCCCGAGTAGTTGGGACTACAGGCGCCCGCCACTGCGCCCGGCTAGTTTTTTGTATTTTTTAGTAGAGACGGGGTTTCACCGTGTTAGCCAGGATGGTCTCGATCTCCTGACCTCGTGATCCGCCCGTCTCGGACTCCCAAAGTGCTGGGATTACAGGCTTGAGCCACTGCGCCTGGCCTTTTTTTTTGAGACAAAGTTTTGCTTTTGTCTCCCAGGCTGGGGTACAATGGCATGATCTTGGCTGACTGTAACGTCCACTTCCCAGGTTCAAGTGATTCTCCTGCCTCAGCCTCCCAGGTAGCTGGGATTACAGGCATGTGCCACCATGCCTGGCTAATTTTGTACTTTTAGTAGAGACGGGGTTTCTCCATGTTGGCCAGGCTGGTCTTGAACTCCTGACCTCAGGTGATCTGCCCACCTCAGCCCTCAAAGTGCTGGGATTACAGGTGTGAGCCACCACACCCGGCTAGAAGTTATTCTTTTAGGTGGTGTAATTATGGGTAATTTTAATTTGTGCTTATCTATTTACTTTTTTGCATAAAATTGTATATACTTGTAAACTAAAACTTATACATTACTTGTAAAAATAATGAACATAGACTTCTGGTTAAAAAAGAAATCTCCAGTAAAAATAGCAATGTCATGAATATGTTTATATTTTCTGGATAAGAGCAAAACTAATTTTTATGTAATGGCAGTTGATACATCAACTTCTTGACAGATGCCTCATAATTTTTATGTTTATTCTAATTTCTATTATGAAGGGAAGTATATCAGAAGAATATTTGAAAAAAATGAGTGGTGAACAGTGTCAATAAGTATCACCTCTCCACAACTTTAACAGGATCAAAATAAATTCGCTGTCTTCCAGTATTTTTAAAGGCTTTTTTTTTTTTTGCTTTAATCAGACTGTACATCTAATATTATGTCTCCACTCTTCATTTAAATATTTATAAGCTCATAAATACTCATGAGCTGCATAATAGTTTACTGAGTGGATTAGGAAAAATCATAGGCTTCTGGAAACATGTCAGATCAGACTGAAGTAGTTAAAAGTAGAAACTGATAAGTTTGCCAACGCTTCAATCTTTTTTTTTTTTTGAGGTGGAGTCTTGCTCTGTCGCCCAGGTTTGAGTGCAGTGACGTGATCTCAGCTCACTACAACCTCCACCTCCTGGGTTCAAGTGATTCTCCTGCCTCAGCCTCCCGAGTAGCTGGGATTACAGGCACTTGCCGCCATGCCTGGCTAATTTTTGTATTTTTAGTAGAGATGGGGTTTCACCATGTTGGCCAGGCTGGTCCTGAACTCCTGACCTCAAATGATCGGCCTGCCTCAGCTTCCCAAAGTGCTGGGATTACAGGCATGAGCCACCGTGCCCGGCCTCAATCTTAAAATCGTGAGGTAACTACTGCTAGTTTGGGGTGGTTCTTACATGTTTTTAACGTTTAAATAAATACCTTGAAACCCACCAAGAGACTTTTTATTTTATGGTTATGAATTGGGATTTTTTCCCCCTGCTGTGTATTGTTCTGCAACTTGCTTTTTTCACTTCATGGATCAATTACAGCACTCCCCATCAGCGCTTAGAGATCTGTCTTTGTCTTTTTACCGGTGGCTTGGTAGTCCATTGTGTGGAAATACCATGGTCTGTTCAACTCTCTTCCCAGTGGTGGATCTTTAGGCTGTTGCTGCTTTCTGGATTTCTGTGAGGTGCCACATGCCTGTAATCTCAGCACTTTGGGAAGCCAACGTGGACAGATTCCTTGAGCTCAGGAGTTTGAGCCCAGCCTGGGCAACATGGCAAAACCCTGTCTCTAAAAATACAAAAAATAATTAACTGGGCACAGTGGTGCACACCTGTAGTTCCGGCTACTTGGGAGGCTGAGGTGGGAGATCACTTGAGCCCAGGATGTCAAGGTTGCAGTGAGCTGAAATCATGCCATGGCACTCCAGCCTGGGTGACATAGTGATACCCTTTGTCAAAATGACCCATGTCATTTTACCTACCTTCTGTCTCAAAAAAAAAATGCCATGTAGAAGATACATATGGGTCTTTACTGACTTTAAATAAAGGTTCAAGTCAGTAAAGACACACATGTATCTTCTACATGGCATTTTTTTGGGGGTGGGTAAGTTTCTAGAAGTAGAATGCATGGGTCACATGGTACATTTTATATTTCAACCTATACCATCAGAATATTTTACCTTAACATTTACAGCCTGGGGAGTAAACTCAGGGGTCTAGAGTCAGTCCCTTGTGTTTAATTCTTGGTGAATTCAAACCACCAATCTTTGCAAGAGTGCAAAGCATTCTTAGCACTTTCTTTGTGAAGGTGGGCCCATTGCCTCCTCTCTTTGGGCTCAGGTTCTTTGTCTATAACATGGGGATGGGGAAGGTGCCCCCTTCACATGTGGTGGCTGTGCTTGTAGTTGTCATAATATTGATAGATATTTAAGTTGTTTCTAATTGTTTCCATGAAAATAACACTGGGGAGACTACCACTATGCATTCAATTCTCACCATGTGCCTAGGAGACAGGAGCTGCCATGATTCTCATTTGATAGATGAGGAAATTGAGGCTGAGAACTTGCCCATTGTCATGCAACTAGCAAACAAATGTGTCACCCAGGACACTGGCCTCAGAAGGGGTCCTAACCGGGTTGAGTCTCTGCTCACCTTGGTGCTGTGACCTTGGCCGTCTGTTGTCAAGTTGTCTGAGTCTCTGTACCTGTTTCCAACCACAGCTGAAACGCTCGCGAGAGACTGAGGTTCAGCTGAAGCCCCTGGTGGAGAAAAACAAGAGGATGAACAAGAAAAATGAGGATTTGTTGCAGAGTATCCAGAGGATGGAGGAGAAAATCAAGAACCTCACGCGGGAAAACGTGGAAATGGTGAGCTGTGGGCCCCTTGGGGCCAGCCCTGGCACTCCCAACTCTGTCTGGGATTCTCCAGCCCTGACCCTCCCAGTTCACATGTTCTGGGCCCCACCTGCCACCCACCTCCCCACGAAGCACCAGGAGCAGCATCAGTCACAGATGTCTCTCCCTTCTCTCCACCTGTCTCACATTCACTGTTCTCTGGGTGTTTGTGCCCGGAGGGAGTCAGACAGCTGCATCCTTAAACACATCCCCCATTCTCTCTGAGCCTCTGTTTCTTTATGCATAAATGGGAATGAAAATATCAACACTGGAGGATCATCAAGAGGATGAAATGACAGCATGCAAAGACCTCACAGGGAACAGGCCCAGAGGACACCCAGCATGTGAAAGCCATTACGATGATCACTGGTGATGCTTTGCAGAGGGGTTTCTCCTCCAGCTAGGATGCCTGGTGTTTGTGGTTGGGGCGGGTGTCTTGTAGCTGACAGTTTACAGAATGCTTTCAGATTCATTGTTCAGAGTAGTATCAACCCCCATTTTACAGCCGGGAAGACAGAGGCTCTGATGGCACACATGCTCTGCTGTCCGCACTGTAGCAGGTGCAGGGGTGTGTGTGTGTGTGTGTGTGTGTGTGTGTGTGTGTGTAACTGCTGTTGTGTGGAGTCCTCTCCTTCCCCTGCCTTCCCCTCCCAGCTCTCTAGGCTCATTTCAGATGTCATCTTCCACCCCCAGGCCCTGCCCATCCCTTCTTGTCAGCAGTGTGCATGGTCAGCCCCACCTTGGACTTGGCTTTGGTCTTCCCTGTCCCCTCTTCCAGCACAGGACAAGATGGCCACGTATTAGTCCATTTTCACACTGCTGATAAAGACGTACCTGAGACTGGGTAATTTACAAAGAAAAAGAGGGGTTTAATGGACTCACAGTTCCACGTGGCTGGGGAGGCCTCACAATCATGGTGGAAGGCTGTAGGCACATCTTACATGGTGGCAGACAAGAGAAATTGAGAGCCAAGTAAAAGGGGAAACCCCGTACAAAAACATCAGAGACTTATTCACTACTTATTCATGGGATGGGGGAACCGCCCCCGTGACTCAGTTATCTTCCACCGGGCCCCTCCCACAACATGTGGGAATTATGGGAGCTGCAATTCATGATGAGATTTGGGTGGGGACACAGCCCTATCAGGCCATCCTCTCTTTCATCCTCCCATCCATCCTTCTGTCCCTGCACCCCTGAGCTCCACTCCAGCGCCGTCCCTCACAGACATTGTTAGTGGCTAACCCTGTGGTGGTCTGTCTCCCTGTGGCTGCAGAAAGAAAAGCTGTCAGCGCAGGCCTCTCTGAAGCGGCACACCTCCCTGAATGACCTCAGCCTGACGAGGGATGAGCAGGAGATCGAGTTTCTGAGGCTGCAGGTGCTGGAGCAGCAGCACGTCATTGACGACCTCTCACTGGTACATCTAGCACAGCTGGCGCGGCTGCCCCTGGTGGGGGCGGCACTGGTGACATGGGTGTCAGGAACAGGCGTTGGCGCTCAGAGTGATGCTGCTGAGCTGGGTCAGGGTCAGGCAGTGCTGACTTTGGGAGTCACCAAGCTCACCCTGGTGTGCACATTCCTGCTTCATTCTGCCATCAAGCAGCCTTGGCTTAAATGAGATCACTGGAACCTGGGGACAGTTTCCATGGCTACCCTTTTCTCACATCTTCTCCCTGGCTTGCTGTGGTTAAGAAGCAGTATCAGTTTTAAGGATGTCTTTTGGCCTTTAGAGACTTGGCATGATCTATTCCAGAGAAGACTTTTTGTTTGTTTGGTTGGTTGGTTTTTAGCTTAGCAGTTGCAGACTGTGAGTTTGGGCCCACAAACTTGAACCTTATAATCAGACCAGCACCTTGCTAAGGCTGCCTGTGTGAGTTTTGGATGTGCATATGGGGCATGGATCTATCAAAGGGGATTGAGCATGTCCTAAGCAGGTGGGGAATTACATCCAGAGAATTCCACAGCTCTCTGTGAAAGGAGCTTAGGCAACAGGCAGAGAACACCTGAAGGGAGCTTTAGTTGGATCTTAGAAGCAGAATGCGTTCTGCTCACCGAAGAGGGTATGTGATGGTTCCATGCGCTGGTCTTCAAAGAATAGAAAAGCTAGTGACCAAAATTCTAGAAAAGGCTTTGATTATAATTGTCATGTTCATTTTGCCTGCCTCCATCTCACTTTGCCTCTTTAACTTCTCTCTTTCTTCCTTTCATCCATCCATGCATCCATCCATCCATCCATCCATCCATCCATCCTTTCATCCTTCCATCCACTTACCTATGCATCCATCTATCCATCCATCCATCTTTGCTTCATTACACAAAAGACTCAATGCAGTTTAGGGTGAAGAATATATTTCAATGAAATAACAATAAAGTCAAAAGGTGGATAATAAACTCTCCCTGTAGCTCTCAGTTCAGAGAAGCAGCCATCACTTGGGCACTTAGAACTTGAACTAGCCGTGCCTGGTGCGGATGGGCAGGCCCAGCTCCCTTTGAGAGCCAGTGGCTTTGATTCATGAGATGTCAGGCTGGCTGGAAATGCCAACCGTTGTGTTTCCTTCTAGGAGAGAGAACGGCTGTTGCGCTCCAAAAGGCATCGAGGGAAAAGTCTGAAACCGCCCAAGGTGAGCCTGCGATGGTGCACCTGCCCTGCCTTGCCACTGTGTCACAGATCTGCAGGGCAGATGGGCCGTGGGAGGGGGGAGGTTTCACAGGGGTCCTGAAGCAGACACACACAACTCGGCATGCCTGATGATGAAAAGCCTGTCATCGCTGTCTCTCAAAGCAGCATCAATATGGCCGTGTCGTGCGACCCAGTTATTGTAATTTATTCATGGAAAACTTCCTGATGAATTCTCTACTTAGGCCTCAGGGTATATTCACCCAAAATTAAAAACATAAATACTTAAACCTTTTGAAGGATTTAAGGGACATTGAGGGTTGGTTTATATCAGAGCATATCCTGTTCTGAAAATACTCAGGAGCTTTGTGTTGTGTTGGAATCATGCAGAACTGTCGTCTTTTTGGAAAACACAGGTCTGCCGTTTCCTAGTAACAGCGTCTGAAGGAGCCGGGCTTGTAAAATTCAAATGCCCACATGGACCAATCTGGAACTGATACCAAAAACAAACAAGCAAACAAAAACATAGTTCGCCTTTAAACCCATAAACCTATTTTTTGCTTCCACAAAGACACAGGTCTCCTTTCCCTTTTTTTTTTTTTTTTTTTTTTTTTTTTTTTTTTTTTTTTTTTTTTTTGAGACAGAGTCTTACTCTGTCGCCCAGGCTGGAGGGCAGTGACGCCATCTCGCCTCATTGCAACCTCCACCGCCCAGGTCAAGCAATTCTCCTGCCTCAGCCTCCTGAGTAGCTGGGATTACAGGCATGTGCCACCACACCTGGCTAATTTTTGTATTTTTAGTAGAGGCAGGGTTTCACCATGTTGGCTAGGCTGGTCTCCTCTCCTTTTTTTTGAATACAGGTGCCCCGTTTGGTTTATCTTTTGATCGAGATGTGGTTATAGAGAAATATTTCTCAACTATAAGGAAAACGGCTGTGCAAATGTGATAGTGAATGGCCAAGGACATACAGTCTTGGTGTCAAGGTGGCAATAGGGAGTGGTGGGGACTGTGGCAAACTGGGCCCTGAATCCTGGTTGCTATAAGAAGGTGGACTGGTGGCATCAGATAGTCTAGTCTTTCAGGATAAATGTAAATCCTTATCTGTTAGTTTCCTAGGGCTGCCTTAACAAAGTACCACAAAATCAGTGGCATAGAGCCACAGAAAAAGGCCGGGCACAGTGGCTCATGCCTGTAATTCCAGCACTTTGAGAGGTCAGGGTGGGTGGATTGCTTGAGCCCAGGAGTTTGAGATCAGCCTGGGCAACATAGCAAGACCCTGTCTCTACAAAAAATTTTAAAAATTAGCTGGATGTGGTGGTGCCTGAAGTCGCAGCTATTTGGGAGGCTGAAGCAGGAGGACTGCTTGAGCCTAGGAGGTCAAGGCTATAGTGAGTCATGATTGCACCGCTGCACTCCAGTCTCAGTGGCAGAGCAAGACCCTGTCTCAAAAAAAAAAAAAAAAAAAAAAAAAAAAGAAGGGAAAAGAAGTGTATTGTCTTAACAGTTCTAGAGGCCAGAATGCTGAAATTAAGGTGTCGGTAGAGCCATTATCCCTTCCTCTAAAACCTATAGCAGACCCTTCCTTTCCTTTTCCTAGCTTAGAGCAGTTTCCCAGCAATCTTTGGTGTCCTTGGTTTGCAGCCACCACTCATGCTAGATCAGGTGTCCATCCTACTTCAGTGTGACCTCATGATCATTTAACTACATCTGCAGTGATCCTATTTCCAAATAAGTCACATTCTGAAGTACTGAGGTTAGAACCTCAACCTGTCTTTTTAGGGGATACGGTTTAATCCATAACACCTTACTTTATGTGAAATTGAAGGACATAAATGTTGGATTTTAAATGTCCGTAACACTGGTCTGAATACAGGTTGGGCATCCCTAATCCAAAAACCCAAAATCCAAAATGCTCCAAAATCTGAAATTTTCTAAGCACCAACATGAGGCCAGGGAAATTTCACACCTGGTCTTATGTGACAGGTTGCAGTAAAAACACGGGCAAAACTTTGATTCATGCACAAAATTATTTAAAATATTATATACGATTTCCTTCAGGCTATGTATTATATATAAAGTGTGTATGAAACAAATGAATTTCATGGTTAGACTTGGGTCCCATCCCCAAGATGCCTTATTCTGTTTGTGCAAATATTCCAAAATCTGGAAAACATCCAAAATTCCTTCTGGTCCCAAGCATTTCAGATGAGGGACACTCAGCCTGTAAAATATATACCTGTGGGCCACGTAAAATATAGCTATGGGTGCAATTTGGCTCCCAGGCTGCCTCCTGGTTGCCTTTACTGCAGTGTTCAGATAATGCCACTTAGAGTGGCCTGGCTCATTGATGATTTGCTAGGTCCTGGATTTGTGGATGAGTGGGTATTTACACAATCTCATTGAATTCTCACAGCCACCTTGTGTAGTTGGTATTGTTTTTTCAATTTTACAGCTATAGAAGACATACAGATTTAAAATATAGAAAAAACTCAGAGAAAAATTAAATTGACAAGGCTGAGTTTCAAACTCAAGTCTGAGACTGCGAGTCCCAAGCTTTTCCCACCAAGCCGAGTCGAACACGGGCAAATCTCTGCACATCGACCTTGGAAACTCAGAAATGGGTGGTGGTTTGAGTAGAGCTTGTTTATATTTATTTATTTGTTTATTTTATTTTTTGTTTATTTACTTATTTTTTTTTGAGATAGAGTTTCGCTCTTATTGTCTAGGCTGGAGTGCAATGGCACAATCTCGGCTCACCACAACCTCTGCCTCCCGGGTTCAAGCGATTCTCCTGCCTCAGCCTCCCAAGTAGCTGGGATTACAGATGTGCCACCACGCCTGGCTAATTTTGTATTTTTAGTAGAGATGGGGTTTCTGCATGTTGGTCAGGCTGGTCTTGAACTCCCGACCTCAGGTGATCCGCCTGCCTCAGCCTCCCAAAGTGCTGAGATTACAGGCGTGAGCCACTGCGCCCATCCTATATTTAAATATATACTTTTATAGAAGACATAGAACCACATTATAGAATATCTGGGGGGAAAAAAAAGTGATCTATCACCTGCGGTGCCTCCCCGGCACATTGGTGTTGCTATTTTAATTCATTTCCCCAGCTGGAACTGCGGTATGCACATTTGCACCCTGGATTTTATTTAACATTAGACTGCCAGCCTTTATCCCGTGATAGCTGTCATTGTAAACATAAATTTTTATGGCTACATAATCTGTGGAGGAGATGGGCCATAAACTGGTTTACTGTTCTGCGATTGTTGGGCACGTTGCTTTCAGCTCCTCGGCACTATGAAGGATGCTGCAGTAAATGTGCTTCTGTTGACGCAGACAGCTCTTTCTGGCCCAGCTCTATTTTATTCCCTGACTGTTGAACGTGTCATTAAGTGACTACACCATTATTTAGCTACCCTTTCCCCTCCCTTTGGACTTGCTGCTTCTGTAAATGTCGCCACAGCAACCAGCTTTTGTCTGGAAAGCTGTGTCCATAATCAGAATCGTGTCTATGCATCGATTCCCTGAAGTTGAAATGTGGCTCAGAGGGCGAGAAGCCTTTGACCAGAGAGCATCGCTCCCACCCCACCCCACTGCCTCACGGAAAAGTTGCACCATTCGGCACCGCTGCTGGGAGTGTGTGTGACAGCCGTTTTCACCATGGGATATACGTTTAAAAGGCACAAATCTAAAGATTGTGCAGTTTGTCCCATTAACGGGATGTGCTGTGGCATTACGCACCCCATAGAGCTTCCACGTGGGGTTTTGAAAATCCATTGTTGAGCCAATACTTTATTTTTAAAATCTATGTCAGAATGCCTGGAATTAAACAGAGGTTTCTCTCCCCCCATCTTCCTGATTGATTGATTGATTGATTGATTTTTCTTTCTTTCTTTCTTCTTCTTTTTTTTTTTTGAGACAGACTTTTTACTCTTGTTGCCCATGCAGCAGTGTAATGGCATGATCTCGGCTCGCTGCAACCTCTGCCTCCCGGGTTCAAGTGACTCGCCTGCCTCAACCTCCCAAGTAGCTGAGATTACAGGCATGCGTCACCACACCTGGCTAATTTTGTATTTTTGGTAGAGACGGGGTTTCACCCTGTTGGCCAGGCTGATCTCGAACTCCAGACCTCAAGTGATCCACCTGCCTCGGCCTCCCAAAGTGCTGGGATTACAAGCATGAGCAACTGCACCTGGCCATTCTTCCTGATTTCTGAATGTGTTTATGGGAGGAGAAATTCACAAAGGGTTAGAATTGAATCGTGATTTGCTACATTGCCTGTACAATGGGCAAGGACAGGGGCTGTGCCTGTCCTGCCCACTGTGGCCTGTTCACTGCCTGGCACAGAGTAGGTGTTGACTAAAATAGTCCCTAAATAGTTGTTGGCTAAATAAGCGAATGGCCTTTACTGGAAAAATGTACTTGTATGACACTGGATTGTCCCAGAAGAACGGCGATGCGTGGTCACTTCAATGAAGATAGTCCTGGGTCATTAGGAGGCCGAATTTGGGGATCTGTGTAGAAACTTTCCTGAGTAGGTTTAGGGTCTTTTCTATTCACTGTTTCCTGGGCCCACCAGCATTTTTTCTTTTTCTCAAGATTCAGTGTAGACTTCAGTGTGGACCAAGTTTTCTCCCATGTTCCTACTTAATCCTGGCATTGTGCAGGGCTGGATGGAATTGGTACTTGGATCCATCTGGGCCCAAGCAGGTTTTGTAATCCAGGGTTGCCTTTCAGGCCTAAGAAGCTTCTTTTCCTTCCCTACCACAGGCCACAGGCATTCAGTGCACTTGACTTTCTGTATCTGTGGGTTTCATATCCATGGATTCAACCAACCTCTGCCTGAAAACATTCAGGAAAAAAAAAAATGGATGGTTGTGTCTACACTGAACATATACAGACTTTTTTTCCTTTTCTTTTTGTTTTGAGACGGAGTGTCGCTCTGTTGACCAGGCTGGAGTGCAGTGGCGTGCTCTTGGCTCACTGCAATCTCCACCTCCTGGACGTTTTTCCTTTTCATTATTCACTAAAATACAGTCTAAAACTACAGTCCTGCATTCCTTAACAACAGGGACACATTCTGAGAAATGCGTCATTAGGCGACTTTGTCGTGCAAACATCATGAAGTGTACTTGCACAAACCCAGATGGTCTAGCCTCCTACACATCTAGGCTATTCAGTCTAGCCTGTGGCTTCTAGGCTGCAAGCCTGTGCAGCCTGCTACTGTACTGAATACTGTAGGCAGTTGTAACCCAATGGTTTTTGTGTATCTAAACATAGAACAGGTACAGTAAAAACACAGCGTTATGATCTTATGGGACCGTCGTTGTATACTGTTGGGGACTGAGATGCTGTTATGCTGCACATGACTGGGTTCACAGGGCGTCTGCGTTGTATTAGGTACAATATTATAAATAATCTAGAGATGAGTTAAAGTGTACAAGAGGATATGCGTAGGTTATATGCAAGTACTGCACCAATTGGTATCAGGGGCTTGAGCAGCCGTGGATTTTAGTATTCGTGGGAGGTTCTAGAACCAGTCCCCCATGGATACCACGGGATGACTAGACTAGTTTCTTTTTCCCCTGAAATACCCCCATCACTCTCTGTCCCTCACACATGGAAGTGCTGTAACACTTTGCCCAGGGCTTTGCTTGACAGAATACTGTGGTGAATGCATTGAAGGTTCCAGAATTTTCCAGAAATCTGACAGCCCTATCTCTGCTCTCCAGCTCCTGACTCTGTGTAAGAAAGACCCTAGCAAACCTCCCTGGACTCCCTGCAGGAGGGCACCTCCAGTCCACTCCCACACTCAAGTTTGCAGAAGATGCAGTCAGGGCAGAGCAGAGGGTGCCAGCCTTTGTCTTCCTGGGACATTTGTGTCCCTGAGGGCCATGACTCAGTCTTACTGGGCCTGTCCAATGGTCCCCTTTTGGGATCTCCTCCAGGGACAAGATTGGTGTCGATTATCTCATTTCCCAGGAAGCCTGCTGGTTCAGCGTGGGCTCATGTTAGCCCCAAGGGAGAGGCTGGGGGAGAAGGATCCTGAGTGGTTCCTTGGGCCGTGTCCTGGGGACTGGGGTACGGGGCTTGCTCAGGACCTAGACCTCTGGCCATGTGGCAGTAAATTGGGTTGCAGGCCATTGAAACTTGCACAGAAGCTATATCATCTTAGAGTTCTAAGCATATGCGTAATGGCTAAAAATCAGCACAGTTTACTCACACACCTTGGTTGAAGGTAGGACTGATCATTTTGGATAAGGTCGGGAAATTGTAGCCCCAAGCTGTAAGGGAGTCAGACCCTGGCTATTAGCTGGATGGGATTGGCCAAGTCACCTAAACTCTCAGAACCTCAGTTTGATTTGTAAAATGAACATTACATCCATGGGATCAAAGGAAGCTTCTGGTTCTTTGCTTGGTGCATACCGGGTGATCAGGAAGTCAGAGTGTCTCCTTCTTCCTTTATCTTACAGCTCAATAACTTTCCTTTGGAGAGCCTGTAAAATGCAGATTCCCAGGCCATGCCCACACCCGCCTCCCCCACTAATTTATAATAGTGAGGTGGGATCTCAATGTCTTTTGCAGTAATCATTCTTTAATGGAGGGCTGTGCACTGGGAACCATCAAAGCACCATCGGAAGGAGAGGCCCTTTCTTGAGCCAGTGCATCAGGGCCGTGTCCCCTCCTCCCCGAATGACCTTGGGTCTGCTGTTGCCAGGGGTTGGAGGATGCCTGAGGTCTGGTGGGTCATTTTTGTCAATGACTCTTGCATCCATTCTGATAGGACCTATCAAAACACGTAGGACCTATCTAAACTTGACCCCTATCCCCGCACCCCTGAGGCCAAGCCTGCTGCCTGGTGGAGGGAAGGACAGGTGCTGGCAGCTGGTTATGCGGTACCTTTGCCTGCCTGGGACACTCAAGTATCTTTGAAAAAAAAAAACCAAAAACAAAGTCGTGCTCTGTTGCCCCTGCTGGAGCGCAGTGGCGAGTTTACTGCAACCTAGACTTCCCGGGTTCAGCCAAATTCTCCTAAGTGGCTAGGGTTATAGGCACATGCCACCAGGCCTGGCTAATTATTTTTTATTTTTTTATTTTTATTTTTGTATTTTTAGTAGAGACAGAGTTTCGCCATATTGGCCAGGCTGGTCTCGAACTCCTGACCTCAAGTGACCTGCCTGCCTTGGACTCTCAAAGTCAAACATTTTTTCATCATGTGCATGCATTTTTCATTTGCAAGTTTTGCCAAAGCTACCTATTTTTTCCTTCGTGGTTGTTTGCAGTTGACCTTATTCCCAGGCTTCCTTCCCCACGGCTGTCACTGGTCCGTGAGCTCACAAAGGCTGGATGGTGCCCTGGGATCCAGCTACTCGAAGCTGCTGGCACAGTGCCTCGCACTCAGAGGGGCTAATAGTAGTAACTGTGTGAAACCAGTGGCTACTTCATGTCTGTCTTCAGGGCTGGCCTCGGTTGGTGTGCAACTGTGGGCCCTTTGCTGGGAGGGGCAAGGGCTTGCTCCCCCCAGCTCAGCAGTGACCCTGTCACCTGGTCCCTCCTCCACAGCAGCCATCAGGATTCATTTCGTGCAGCTCTGATCAAAGGTAGAGAGGGCACTGGTAGCAGGACTTTGTGCCAGCCTTGCCAGCTGAGTGGCTGATGTAAACCAAAAAGTCTCTGAGGCAGGTCTCAATCAGTTTAGAAGTTTATTTTGCTAAGATTAAGAATGTACCCTGGAGACAGATCTGAACCTTTCTCCAAATATGATTTTGAGGGCTTCAGTATTTAAAAGGGAAAAGCAGGCTGGAGGGGAAAGAGGGAGGGTGTGGTCACATGACTGAATCCACAGGTTGTGAGACAAAAGGAGCAGGTAGGGGAATAGTCCAAATTATGTAATTGTCTCATGCTCAGTAAATCAGCACTTTACATAAGATAAGGTGAACATGGAGCTGCTACCTGTGGAGATGCTTAACCTTTTCTCTGCAGCTCTCTGCTTAGGAACAAAGGGAAAGGCAGCTTCTTGCATGGCTCAGCTTTCAGCTTAAGTTTTTCCTTTTGGTGTAGTGAAGTGGGATTCAGAGTTTTTATTTTTCTTTCACAGCAGGCTCCGTGCCAGAAGCATGGGACGTCCCTCTGAGCATTGCTCCATGTCCCACCTGCTGGGGGCCCTTTGGTAAAGGACTCGGGAAGATGTGGGTCCTGGGGATAGGACACTGGGACGATTATGACGAGACAGGAGCTGTGTCCTGGACTACACCCAGGCAGCTCAGCAGACAAGCACACACACCGTCTGTGCCAGTCCTGGAGGCACCGCCAGAGGAGCCGCAGCTGGTGTGGGTGGAGCAGAGCTCGGGAGGCTGACCTGGCCACAGAGGCTGCCTGGGTACCTTGTCCAGGGTAGCAAACACCATGGGGACATCTGGCACCCATTTGCAGACTTGGGAATGGACAGGTGCCATTACCTATGGTGGTTCTAGGTAATTTGTTCACGCAGGGCAGGAAACCCCAGCGCCAGGAGTGAGCAGGGTAGTGAGTCCTGGACTCAGGGAGGAGCTGCTACAGAGGCTGGCCTTTAGGCACCTGGCCTCCTGCCTGGTTTCAGGAGGTGACTTCAGGCCCCGTGGGGAGGGGCTTGAGGCAAAGGTTCCAGATTGCAGCCCTGTCCCTCCAGGCCCCCGCTGTCTCAGGTCTGCACTGCCTGGGGCCAGGCCCAGGTATCTCAGGTCTACACTGCCTGGGTCAGGCTCAGCTGTCTCAGGTCTGCACTGCCTGGTCAGATGGTGCCTCATTAGGAAACATGGCTTAAAGGGTAGTTGGCACTAGATTGAGTAGCACAATCGAGTCACACAGTTCATCTGACAGTCACTTCCAAAGGACTAGAGCATCATGCACTGTTGATGTTGAAACATACATGAACTTCGCTATGTGCATTTATTTTATGAATTGCCCATTGCCCTTTAATATTGCTTTGGTATCTGTCAAAGTACAGACATTTTACTTTTTCATGGTAAAGTCTGTCCAGTTTTTCTCCAGCATGACAGTTTTTGCTTTGGATGTTATGTCTGGTGACGCTTCTCCGAGAGATGGAAGACTCTCAGAGACACCCCTTCTGGGCAGGGGAATCTGAAGACTTTGATCTAGTTCAAAAATTAGTTTTTCTGTTAGATAATGGTTTGTTTTGGCCTATAAAAAATGGTAAAATAAATGCTGACAAAAGGATGGTAGAGAAGCCAATGAATTTGGCGAGTCTAGGGTGCATATGAGGTGGTCCGGGGACAGCAGAGAAATTTCCAAAACACATGAGGACAGAGGCAGCTCCTTGGTTTGGTCCTGAGGGAGAATCTCTCATGGCGTTGCCATTGCTAGTGCTGCCCTGGGGGCCTTGTGATTGTCTGGGGACCCAGGGCCTGTGCCATGGTGTTGACAACAGGCTCTTGGCTCAGGGAGGATGGGATCTGGGAAGAAGGTCCCCAGAGAATAAACTGGCTCGGAAGCTGTCCTCTGTGACGAATGCACCCCAGCCCGCCCCTGGAAACCTCTCCCTTCAGCCCACGGTTTGTGGGGCCAGCATCGGGGCTGTGCCCTGGAGCTGGCTTCCCTTTTACTGAAGGTGCATCTTCTGGCGCACTCCTGTTCTCGGGACTCTGCAGCAGACGGATCCACAGGAAGCCGGGGAGACACTAGGGAGGATGTGTTAGAGGAAAGGGGAGTGCGTGGGGAGAGAATTGGTGCTTTTTCCTCGGACTGGAGGAGGCCCTGAAAATGGATACCGACGAGGTGGCTTTTGCCTAAGCCCACACACAGGGGCTGGCGTGTCTGCAGCATCGCGCCACCATGGAATATGTCCTCTTTGTGCTGTATTTCTCTTTCTTCCTGTGTCTCTGCGCCCTGGTGTGCCTGTACTTCTCCGGCTGCCAGGAGATGACCTATAAGCATGAAGGTAGGCAGCTGGTTTGGGGTTTTGTTTTTTGAGGTTCTGTGGAGGTCCCCGGCTGTGACCGACCGATGCTCCCGCCTGTGACAGGCAGCTCTGTTGAAAATGAAAAGAAGACGAGAAGACAGGTGGTTGAGAGAGGCTGGATCTGGTTGAGGGGCTATTTGTTTTGGGGGTACCTTCTCTTTTTCCTTCTGGTTCGTTTGACCCGCTAAGGAGGAGCTCCTCTGTATATTCAGAGTGTAAATGGAGAAGACGTGTTTACTCTTCATTCATTTTGCCAAAACTGATTTTTTTTTTCTTTTGAGACAGGATCTTGCTCTGTCACCCAGGCTGGAGTGCAGTGGCACAGTCACAGCATACTGCAGCCCCAACCTCCCAGGCTCATGTAATCTTCCCACCTCAGCCTCCCAGGTAGCTGGGACTACAGGCATCAGCCACCATACTCGGCTAACTTTTAAAATAACGTTTTGTAGAGATGGGTTCTCACTGTGTGACCCAGGCTGATCTTGAACTCCTGGGCTCAAGAGATCCTTCTGCCTCAGCCTCCCAAAGTGCTGGGATTACAGGCATGAGCCACTGTGCCCAGCCAAAACTGAATCTTAATCTGACTCTGGATTCATCTGTAAAAACAAGTCCACAAGAAGAGGCTTTGGTTGCAAGGAACATGAAAGGCTAGAGGAATTACCTTTTTACTCAGTAGATGGGCTCAGAATGAGCAAATGGTGGACATTTTTGCTTCTAATGTATCTCTTGTGAGGAAAAACCCAGAGACTCTTAGAAGAGTGGAGATACAGAAAAATGAATGAATGAATGTTTGCCATTTTTTTTAAAGTGCAGTGTGTGCCAATCATGAGAGGAAACAATGTTTTCTAGGTGGTTCTCCCCTCATTCCTTGAGAAGCAGGTGGTGAATTATTTCCTGCATGTGTGGAAAATGCAGAGCAAAACCAGTTGCATTGCCTTCAAGGAAGACGGCCACTGTGTTTTCACTTTAAACATTAATGTATCTTTTCTATTTTTTATTAATAAAGGCACAAATATATCAAGATATCGAGTACATGCAGGCTTCCTGTGTAATATAATCACTCAACGAAACTTTTCTCTAAAGGAAACAAACTAACCCAGTGTTATACAATGTTACAAAAAAGTTAAGGCCGGGAGTGGTGGCTCATGCCTGTAATCCCAGCACTTTGGGAGGCCTAGGTAGACGGATCACTTGAGGTCAAGAGTTTGAGACCAGCCTGGCTAACATGGTGAAAACCTTGTCACTACTTAAAACAAATATATATATACAAAAATTAGCCAGGTGTGGTGGCACGCACCTGTAATCCCAGCTACTCAGGAGGCTGAGGCAGAAGAATTGCTTGAACTTGGGAGATGGAAGTTGTAGTAAATTGAGATTGCGCCGCTGCATTCCAGCCTGGGCGACAGAAGGAGACTCTGTACCAAAAAAAAAAAAGAAAAAGAAAAATTAAAATGTTTTTAAAAAATACTCTGCATAAAAACCTGAGGGGTTGGGTCCCAGACAACTCCTTGCTGCTATGGGAACTCTGTGTGTGCTGGGCCTGGCCGTGGATTCCTCTCCATTGCTGCAGGGTTCAAACTGGACTGCCGTTTTGTGTTTGGTTTCTGCCCTAAGAGCTGCTTCCTCTTTCCCTCAAAGCAGCGTAGTTCCGTGGAGCCTTGGTCTCTGGGGCCATATGATATGATACTGTCAGGGGCTCCACTGCGTCTGAAGTTAGGCTGTTTGCAAAGGCTGCTCTGCTTTAAACACAGGTGGCAGCATCGGTAGTTAATGACCTGTATTAGGGCTTGAGAGTTCAGTCCTTAACTAGCAGTCCGGCAGGGTCTTTGACAGCATCAGTAGTTAATGTCCTGTATTAGGGCTTGAGAGTTGAGTCTTTAACTGGTAGTCCTGTGAGGCCTTCACAATGGATCATCCTAGGTAATTGAACACTGAGTCATTACCCCCAGGAGGGCCCCTGACGCTGACGTGGATGGTCACGGCCCAGCAGTGTGTCCTAAATGTTTGGAAACTGTGTGACTTGAGGATGCTTCCTGGGCTACAGCAACAAATAGACCCATCCCCAGAGGCCTTGCGATTAGCGGTGTTTGCAAGAAATAAGGTCAGCTCAGCAGCTGCTCAGAAAAATGCGGAACCTGGAGCTCAGGGGGATGACCGGTGTGTGCAGAAGAGCTTGAGTGCTGCAGATGCATCACTCCTGTAGGTGCCATTGTCACCATGGGGTGGCACTACCACTGCTCTCTAGAGCCCGTTGGAAGAGTCCATGATGCCTGAAGTCAGGTGGGCTTCCCATCCGGAGGGGAGATTTGAGTAGATGATCGTCTCCAGCCTCTGCAAGGAGAGAAATGACATTGAAGTCAATGGTGCCCGTAGTCCTCACGTACCTGCCAGTGAGACTCATCTGGGGCATGTAACCACATGGTGCCCAACTGATGCCAGCTGTGTGAATGAATGGAAAGGGTGTCATGTGCAAAACAAAATCTGTTTGTGGATAGACAAACTAGTGTGGCTTTGAGTTCATTCACCCTGAGATACAGTCAGGAACAAAAGGGCCAACCCCCTGCCTTCATGGAGCTTCCATTTCAGGGGGTGGGGGGAAGACCATCACTAAACACAATAGCTTGCTAGATCTTACGTCAGGTGGGAGACGTGCTATGGAAAGGAATAAAGAAGGAGGCCCAAGAGGCTGGGGTGGGGATGAGGCAGGAGGGACCTGGGCATGGTGGCCAGGAAGCCTTTTCTCATATGATTGCATTTGTGCAGAGACCTAAGGGAATCTAGGGAAGGAGTCATGTGGATTCTGGGGAAAGTGTCTCGGAGTGCAAAGGCCCCGTGGCAGGCATGTGTGGGGTGCAGGATTGGAGAGCAGGAGGAGAGGAGAAGAGAGGGAGGGAGAGATGATGCCAGGGCAGGATGGGAGGTAGATCCCACAGGGCCTTGCAGACCACTTGTAGCCTGCATGGATGTTGGTGGTTTTAATAATTCCAGACAGAGATATTGGTGGCTGGGACCAAGATGAAGGTGCCAAGGAGAGAGGGGGTCAGAGGGCTGGATTTTGAGTTGAAGGTAAAGTCAACAGCGTTTCTCCCAGAAAGGGCAGGCATGACAGGTGAGAAGAGAGAGGAGGATTCCTGGGATGGGGGCCTGAGCAACTGAAGCATGAGCTGCTGCTGCTGCTGGACTCAGGTTAGATTGTGGGAGGCATGTTGTCAGGGGTAAGTCACTGCCCACTAGGATTCCACAATGCCATGGAGGACGCAGCTGACATATGAGTCTGGAGTTTGAGGGAGAGGCATATTCCCCGTGCATATTAAAAAGCAAGGAGGAATATGGGGGTTGGGGGATGCAGTGCGCAGAAAGACAGGTGCCAAATGCAAGAGCGTTCTGGGTGACGTGTGGTGGTGGATGCCTCCCTTGAAGCCCCTTCGGAAACTGTGTAAGGTGACAAGGATGTCCCTGCATCTTCCCTGCCTTATGTCTAAATTATTTCCTAATCACATTATTAACTCTGGTGCCAGTCACATTTTTCTCACATTTATAGTAAATTTGAGTAAAACACACGGGCGGGGAGGGGCCCTTAGTATGTGGGGAGTGCCTGGCTTTTCTCTGTGGGTTGGGGGAGCTCTGGGTGAAGCCATGTTGTGGATGAGCCAGCAGAGCCTCGGGCTGGGCTCTGGAATTAGTTTTGATTCCTTCTTTGTGGTCTGAAAAGCATTCATTGATTGTAAAAACAAATAAAAATCCTTGTCAGGGGCTGTTTGGGAAAAAACAAAACAGTTATGTTCCTAAAATAAGGGACATTGATCTGGCGATTGTGGGTCAATGTCTGCAGCCCCCAGGGGATGGGTGCAAGCTCCTTGGGGCAGGGACCTGGCCTGGTTTTGATCCTGTTGTATTCCCCAGGCCTGCCCCCATGTCTGGCCCATAGAAGGAGCTTTGCCAGTGTTTGCCGAGTGAGTGAATGAATGGATAGACAGATGAATGAAGCCCCATATTGTGTGATATTTGGAGTGGGAGAAGTGCCAGCAGGGTAACTCAGAGGCCGGCATATAGCGCCTTACGATTTGTCTCTGGATCCGAGTGATGGGTGCATGAAGGTCTATTACACAATTCCTTCTCATTCTGTGAATGTTCCTAATTTTCTATAATAAGTTAAGCAGAGATTGTCTGTTAATGTAGGTCTGGCTGGGACTTGGGCCACGCATTTGCCATGCTAGTCAGAGCGCTGGGACTGTGGCTGGGCTCTCCACTCCTTCAAGTTGTTGCCCCCTCTGGTATCCATCTTCATCCAGTTCTTCTCCTTGGAACTTGACATCTCCCTGGGCCCTGTCCCCCTTCTCCTTGGTACAGCCAGTGCGCTGCTCATGGAGCGTGACAGAGTGCTGGGCTGCTTTCTGGGCACAGGGCATGCATGGCCCCCTTTTGTACTCACAGTGAGGTGGCTTCTCACTCCATTTGTTAGAGAAGGAGGCTGGCACTCCAGGGGCCAAGTAGCTTGCACAGGTCTACAACTGGAGAGCCAGGACCAGGGCCAGACTAGCTCTCTCGGGCTGCAAACCCTAGGGTCATCTGCCACCTGCTGCCACCTTTTATCCCACCCAGTCAGTTACAAAGCCCACCAACAGCATCTTGGGACGCCTCAGTGGCCCAAATATGAATCGTTGCTCCCCCTGCACTGGCATGCCCACGACCAGGGGCTGGTAGACTCTGGCAATCCTCAGTCATTGCTAACATCATACAAATTGCATTTTACAGAAGCATGTTGTGGAGACATTTTTTGGATTTGATGAGGAGTCTGTGGACTCAGAAACATTGTCCGAAACATCCTACAACACAGACAGGACGGACAGGACCCCAGCCACGCCTGAAGAAGACTTGGACGATGTAAGCAAACCTGCAGAGGGGGCGGGACCTCACCCCAGATGCTCTCGGGGTGGCACCTCCTGCTTTTGGTGGTTGCAAGTTTCGCTCCCTTGCCTATAGTTCTGAACCCCAGATGACCCATTCCTACCAGTGCATTATCAAAGCCAATGGCTTGAAGGGAAGGCGGACCCCGCGGCCGTGGGCTCCATGAATGGCGATGGGAGGGCAGCACATGGGGACCCTTTCTTTCCCCGGCACTGATTTCCCCACCAAGGAAATCTGTGTCTGCCAAGTTCAAGCTGAGTCACTGAGGAATGTTGCCTTGGGTTTCCTCACCATTTGCAATTAAAACTGCTGCACAATGGTCTCTCCCTGGTCCCCACGCATGTGTGCACACACGCACACACGCACACACGCACACACGCACACATGCACACACCGCAGGGCAGAAACAGCATCATTGCTTTCTTGACTAAGATAAAGTATATAATCCAAAAATATATGAAGAAGAAGGTGAAGAGCCCCTGAAGTCCCATCACCCCAAAGTCGCCACCTCACCCTGTCCCGACCACCTGTGCCCATCTGGGTGCATAGCCAGGTTCTTGAGCGAGGTGGATTCGTGAGGGGGCAAAGACCAGCTTTGTTCCCACTCACCTTCCCCAGGTGAATTCTTTCAGGCGTGCTGATGACATCTCAGGCAGACCTTGTGGGCTACTATGCCTTCCAGTGACAGGAATAGTCACATGTGATTAATTTCCTAAACTACAGACTTCATTCAGCGCAGACCTTCCCCTTGTTCCCCGCCGGGCCCTGTGTCAGGCTTGGCTGCTGTTTCCCTAGCTCGCTCTTCTGCCTCTTCCCATGCAGGCCCCTGGTGGCTTTTTCTGAGCCCAGGGAAGGGCAAGAGTGGGAAGGGGGTGCGGATGTGCCGGGGTAGCTGGCCCTCAGGGCAGTGCCCTCTGGCAGGGGCAGGTGGATCGTGCTGCCTCTTGGGGGAGCACTTTTCCGGGTCTCCACAAGCTCCGCTTGCTGTGCTGCACCCCACAGCTTCCTGGTGAGGGACTGGGCACTGCAGCTCCTCGCGCCCCAACGTCCCAAGACTCTGACTGGTCCGCCTCCCACACACCTCTGCTCGTTGTCCTCGTCCCCTCCTGGCGGCCTTTTCTGTGGAATCCCATCTGGAATGAGTTCTAGGCTGGTTTCCTTCCATGGGTCTATTTGCTGTAGGAAAATGTGGCAAGTGCTGTGGGTGCTGGCACATCTGACCCCAAGGTGGCCCTCTCCTTGCTCTTCCATCTTGTGCCAAAACTCTAGGGGACACGTGTCACCTCTGCAGGTCGTCCCCTTGACATCCCTTCTCATGCTGGAAGGGACACACCATCCTCCCCGAGAGCCCACCAGCCTCAGCCCAAGTGCCAACTGGAGGGAGGGGCCTGGCCAGTGCTGGAGACACACCGCAATCCATCAGCCTGTCCTGCACAGGGGTCTGGACTGGGCTACTCAGCCTTTAGAGTCTTGTTCTCAGCCATGGGCCTTTTACGTTTAACTTAAAACAGGACACGTGTTTTCAGTTTGCTTTTTCCCAGCCACTGATACGTAATAGGCATCTTTCAGCGCCAGAACAAGGGATTGCCTCCTCCTCTCTCGTGGCCATATGGGGCTTTGCCTTGGATGAGCATCACGCACTGATGGGGGATTTATGCTGTGTCATTTTCCACACCTGTGAACCGTGCGTGGAGCTCCATCGTATTTGTGTCTTTACACGCTTACGTGGCCATCTTTTTTTTTTTTTTGTGGAGACGGAGTCTAACTCTGTCGCTCAGGCTGGAGTGCAGTGGCATGACCTCAGCTCACTGCAACCTCCACCTCCCATGCTCAAGGAATTCTCCTGCCTCAGCCTCCTGACTGGCTGGGATTACAGATGCCCACCACCATGACCAGCTATTTTTTGTATTTTAGTAGAGAGGGAGTTTTACCATGTTGGCCAGGCTGGTCTCGAACTCCTGACCTCAGTTTTACCATCTGCCTCAGCCTCCCAAAGTGCTGGGATTACAGGCGTGAGCCACCATGCCCAGCCATCTCTTTAGGATAAATTCCCAGAATGGGAGGTGCTGGGTGGGAGGCGTCACCCTTTACAATGGGGACCTTTGCTTCTGGAGTTGGGGCTGGTTCCGTGGTTTCTCTCCCACCTGCTGCCACATAAGTCAAGTGATTCCTGTGGGTGGGAGCTCCTGGGAGGAGCATTGATGACTGAGGAGGTGCCTCCTCCCGGCAGCCTTTTCCTCCAGTCCCTAGTTGCTTCCTGGCAATGCGAAGCTCCTTAAGTACCTGTTGGCAGCACTGTGAGATGTGGCCGTTTGATGTTGCCTAAGTTGACCCTGGCACTCAAAGCCATAGCAAGTGTTTGATTATTTATGTTTATTATTAAAATCAATCATCAATCATTTATTATTGTAATTATGCACTTATTTGTTTTCTTCTCCGTTATGGGAAGACCACAGCCCGGGAGGAGGCTGACCTGCGCTTCTGCCAGCTGACCCGGGAGTACCAGGCCCTGCAACGTGCCTATGCCCTGCTCCAGGAGCAGGTGGGGGGCACGCTGGATGCTGAGAGGGAGGCCCGGGTGAGTGCAGCCAGCCTCAGGGCTCGAGGGAGGGGCCCCAGATCATGCAGGTCCTTTCCAGAAGTGTGACATACCCTGGCTTGGACACTCAGAGGGGATTCTGAGAGGTGGTGGGGAACCCATAGCAAGGTCTTTGCTGCGGTGACATTCTAGATCCTTCTCTGCATCCTCGGTGTGATGGCAGGAGCTCTGGAACGTTGAGCTGTTAGGGGAAGCAACGCTACACATCACCTGTGCCGTCTGTTTGGAGGAGAGCACATGTTCAGAATTTAAGACTAAGTGATGAAATCAGACGTGGCCGGCTTGCAGGCTTCAGGCTCCTCTCCCTCCAGAGCTGCGAGACCCCGCCCTCCGGGACATCCACCAGAACACTTGCAGGGACTCTGGGGTGCTCCCCAGCCACCAAGGCACTCTGGGCCCTGTGGCCACCTCAGTCCAGGACACGCCATTCCTCAGGCTGGGCTGAGCTCTACCTTCTGGAAACCTCCACCCACTGGCCCTTCTCCCACCTTCGGGAGTCACATAGACTGGGGCCTGCTCTCCCTTCCTCCTGTGAGTGCGGGGGACTCCCGGAGAGCACACACGTGCTTCCCTGCGTCCCCTCCCCCATCTCACCCCCACACTGGTCCCCTGAGGCAGGGGGAATTAACCCCGTCTTCCAAATGAGGAAACAGGCTCAGAACTGAGCAACTTGCCCCCAAATGCCCAGATGGTACCTAGCAGAGCTGGGAGTCGAGGCCAGGTTTCTCGGACTGAGGGCCTGTGCTCTTTTTCAGAGCCCTGTTCGGGAATTCCACAAAGGGATGGATTTTGGTGGTCTTAAAGGCGATGGGCCAGAATGGAGCGTTGCCTGGCAGATCGGATGGCAAAGGCAGAGAGGAGAGGCCATGCCCACGTGGAGCTTGTTCCAGGGGCAGCTGTGGCCCTGTGTCGGGGGAGCCAGGAGTAAGGGGGAGCCAGGAGTAAGGGGGAGCCAGGAGTAAGGGGTAGTGAGGTCAGCAGGGCGGGAAGCTTCTTGTCCCACCATAAAAGGCCCAGTCTTTATCATCTAGGTCAGAGGAGGGAAACTGTGAGGCTTTGTGTGGGCGGAATCATTTTTGTTTTGCTTTTTAAATTTCGTCTACTTGCCAACATTTAAAAGTCAAGAGATTCCATAGAGAAATTCAGGTGTGTGACCTCTCTTGAAAGGTCAGAACGTCTGGCAGCAACAGGCGTCCCATTTCATGTGGCTGCTGCTGAGTGGCAGCGTCTCCCCAAGATGGGTCATGTGCCTCTGGCTTGCCACAGTCCCCACCACTCCCTGTTACCCCACACCCTGTTGACTTCCCTTATTTCTGTGACTTGCTTGGTGCTTGAAGTATTTTGCTTTGCAGCCCCTGCTGTAGATGATAAGGGGCCTGGACGGGGGCTACACAAGTGTGCAAGCGTGTCGAGGTCTGATGATAGCTGAATGAGCTTCAGATTCAGTGAGGACTGGACTTGGTCAGAGAGCTGGTCCTGGACCCCCAGTGTGGCTGGCTTCTGGCTCACTCACCCCTTTGAAAAACAGGGTCCCTTCTCCAGGCTTCATTTTCCTTGCCTGTAAAACCAAACAAGTCGGACCTGTCAAACTCTCAAGGCTGTTCCGTTCTTAATGATTTTGTGTTTGAAGCTGAGCCATGCTTCTAGTAGGGCAAGGTGGAATATGTGCTCCTAAAAGTGAACCTCTTCCTAAGGTTTGCCTATAAGGATCCTAGGCATTGCTAGCATCGAGGCATGACACTTTCCACTTCCCTGTCACCCATTGGAGGTGACCAGCTCACTGCCTGGTCTTTTCCCTTCCAGACTCGGGAGCAGCTACAAGCTGATCTGCTGAGGTGTCAGGCCAAAATTGAAGATTTGGAGAAGTTACTGGTTGAGAAGGGACAGGTGAGCAGGAATGATCTGTGCTCTGTGGATCTTTGCTTTTCTGTCCCCTCGGTGGTGTCCCCAGGGCTCGCCCGTGTGCCGAGGGGGATATTCTGTGGGGCTGGATCAGGAGCTCCAGAGACACTAGAGGAAAAAACACTAGCAGAACCCAGGCACGGGTGTGCTTCCTACTGAGCCTGCGTGCCGAGTTTAAAAAATCAAAACAAGGTATGGCATTCTAACTTGGCCTTTTCTTTGTTTGTTTGCCAAATGCACAAAAAGGAGGTGATTCCAAAAGCAACGGTGTGATCAAAACTGTTTTTGACTTGAACCTGAAGAAGAGCTGTCATTTCCTATCAAGATTTTAATTGTGAAAAAGAACCAGCACCCATGACTAACCCTGGGTTATTGCAGAGGCCCCACCTCTGGTCTCTGATTGTGTCTTAGAACAGTCTGATCCTGTGCTGCTCAGGTTAGAGTCACCTGCACCTACCCATCCACTGCATTTGATTAGGCAAGGCCCGGTTGACAGTAAGACACAGCAGAAAAGCAATGCCTGGGCCTAGACCTGTCCTCTGGAGTCGGGGAGACGCCAGAGGGGGCTCTGGGTGGAAATCTGGCCTCTCAGGGGGTGGCATCCAAAGGTTAGTATGAGTCAGCCTCCTCTGTGTCAGAAGTGCTGCTGTGGTGACATAGGTGACATAACCTGAACATCTCCCTGGCCCCATGTGACAAGGTGTATTCTGTTCACACTCCTGTTTCTCCCTGGGGCCTCTCAGGGATGCAGGACAGGAGGCACCATCGTCTTGGAACTGCCCCATCTCGAACTCTTCCTCTGCTTGGCTGTTTGCTGCCTCAGCAAAATTCATCAGTCACATGGCCTCACTAACAGTGAGGGTGCCAAGGAGGGTGTGGGCAGATGGAGTGTCTGGTGGCCCCCACCCCCACCTGCAGAGAGGCATCTATGGGGGACTGAGGAGGCCGGGCAAGGTCTACTACAGGTCTTAGGCCCAGTGGGACACAGTAGGAGAAAGCAGGCGTGAAGCGAGGGGTGTAAAAGATTCCAGGCAGCTTAACAGTAGCAGCTCCGGAAAAGCACTACAAAGCTGCAAAGCCAGCAGCTCAGAATGGCTGCCGCAGGGCTCAGGGTTGAGACTGAGGTTCCCATGGAGGTGGACGGCCAGCGACCAGCATGCATGCCTGACACAGAGTAGGTCGCCACCGCAGACTTTACCAATGGACTGCGTGGGGGAATGTGAGTGCCCGCCCTCTGGAATGACTTCTGTAAACCGTGGTCTGCATCCTCCGTGTGGTGGGATTGTGATGCAAAGATCACACACTATAGCTGGCCACCTGGGTCAGAGGGCAGCTCTGCCACTTCCTTGTTGCATAACCTTGGGCAAGTTACATAATCTCTTTGTGCCTCAGTTTCCTCATCTTTAAAATGGGGCTAATAATAATTCCTAATACCTTAAGCAGGGGGACAGAGGAGAACCCAGGAGTAGCTGGAGCAGAGATCCAGGTGCCAGATGATAAGGCTTTTTTTTTTAGGCTGCTAGCCTCAGTTTCCCTCTTCTAGGCTGAGCCAGCATATCTGTAACTTGCCTGATCACAGTCTATGACTAACTTAGTGTTGTAAGTAAATGTTTATTCCTTGATGCTGCAAGGAAAAATCAGCATTCAGACAAAAATGTTCTCAGCAAGGCAATTTTACTTTCCGCGGAAAGGGTGCTGCCTGTCAGCAATCATGCACATTGAACAAAGAAAAGCAGGGATATTTATTCTTTACACATTGGGTCCTTACTGCTGCGTCCTATCTCCATTGACTGGAGCTGGACCTGCCAGTCTAAGCTAGACCCAATTGACTAACAACTTAAAACTTTTCTAGATAGGTAAAGGCAATAGAGAACAAAGGAAAAGAGGAAGTTGCTTGCAAAAAGACTTAGAGAAGTAATAACATTTCCAAATAAGGAAGCAGCATAAGCTGCAAGCTGGGACATGTTTGAGCATGTCTATAACAAATATCTTGGTTAAAGTACAAAGACCTAGAATGTACTTATTCCCTTATATCTAACAGCTACATAGGAGGTGCTTAACAAAGAGTTATTAGTACAAAAGCAAGGAGGCTTGAAGGAAGTTAGTTTTTTAAAAGAAACTATTATTTCTAACACTTATGATTTATTCTTTCATAAGAAGGGAAACTTTGAAGAGGAACTTTTTTACTTTCCACACTTAGCCTCCCCCCAGGGGGGTAGGTTCTCTCTGTGTGGCCTGCTCTGCCCTCCATGCCTGCTGGAGAATGGCGCCAGTCTGGGGCAAAGCCTGTGGCTGTTCATCCAGCAAGCACTTCCCAGAGCCCTCACCCATCCCAGGCCCAGTGCTGGTACCTGGGACACTGGGTCAGTTTGCTGTTGAGTAACAAACCACCCCAACACTTAGTTATTTAAAACAGCGGGATTCTATTTGCACACAGTTCTGTGGATCGGCAGTTTTGGCTGGGCACAGCCTGCCAGCTGCCGGCCAGGTGCCTCCGCCTCAGGGATGCCCACCTGGCTTCTTTCCCCATGATTTGGGGCAGGGAAAATGGGCGAGCCCAGGGCCCTAGCAGGGTCCAAACCTCTGCTCAGGTTACCTCTGCTAACATCCCGGTAGCCAGAGCATGGCATGGCCCAGCCCAGCTTTGAGGTTGGAGAAATGGACCCCATTACCTGCTGGGAGGAGCTGCCGAGTCACATGGCAAAGAGGGTGGACACAGAGGTGGGAGGGAGGGTTGCAGCCATTTTTGGCCACGATATGCCACAGACAAAAGGTGGGTGGAGCACAGCCACTCCTCACAGGTGCTTGCAGCCTGTGAGGCCCACATGTGGGTCAGCATGGGAATGACGCAGGTGCCAGGTGCCAGCGAGACAGAAGCCTGGAGGCAACCAGGGCCTCTTCTGTGCATTCCATGCACTTGGGACCAGACCCTAGGCCAGGCCTCTGCTTCTCAGCATCCTAGAACACCAAGACTCGGTGAACCCGGCCCAGCCTGGTGCTTGGGAGGGGCCTCTGCCCAGTCCCAGCTCTGTGGCTGACCAGCAGAGAAGGGAGGAGGGAGTTGGAGAGGGCTTCCCATGCCTTTACTTATTCCTTCATCTGCCCATTCCGCGATTCACCGAGTACCCCTGTCCCCGTGTGCCAGGCACTGTACCAGGCTCGGGGTGCCACAGTGACAAGATGGACTTGGTGCCATGTGCTCACAGGACTTATCCAGGAGGATATGGCCAGGCAAAGAAATGTGGGAAGGGTGTCACAGGCAGAGAGAGTAGAATGAACAAAAGCATATCTGTGGCTCTGGCCAGTCCACGGGGTATGAGGTCAGCCTTCCGCAGGCATGGAGAGTCTGCCAGTGTGGACCAGTCACCCTGGAGCCACGTTTCTGTCAATTAGACTGACAGAATGGAGTCATCGTGCTTTGGGGAACGTGAATGAAGTGGAGAAGGGATGCCCCACAAACCAGCCGTTTCTCTTTTTGGGGTTTGAAAGTTGACAGGGGGCCGGGTGCGGTGGCTCAAGCCTGTAATCCCAGCACTTTGGGAGGCCGAGACGGGTGGATCACGAGGTCAGGAGATCGAGACCATCCTGGCTAACACGGTGAAACCCCATCTCTACTAAAAAATACAAAAAACTAGCCGGGCGTGGTGGCGGGTGCCTGTAGTCCCAGCTACTTGGGAGGCTGAGGCAGGAGAATGGCATGAACCCGGGAGGCGGAGCTTGCAGTGAGCTGAGATCCGGCCATTGCACTCCAGCCTGGGCGGCAGAGCAAAACTCCGTCTCAAAAAAAAAAAAAAAAAAAAAAAGTTGACAGGGACAATGAGGACACATCACAGCTGTCATTTTCTATGACCTTTCCTTAGTCAGTTTCATAGAAAGTGGCCTTTCTCACTGAAAGTTTGTTACTTGGCCATCTGTTTGCTTCCCTGAATGTGACCATATTTAGTGCTTTTCCTTAGGATTCCAAGTGGGTTGAAGAGAAGCAGCTGCTCATCAGAACAAACCAAGACTTGCTGGAAAAGGTGCGTGACCCGCCTCAGGGAAGCACAGAGCCCCAGGGCAGTTGGGACCCCACAGGCCTGCTCAGACCACACGGGTCGTGCCCAGCGCCATTTGGGTACTCTGGTGACCAGGGCCTCAGGGCCTGCACGCCTCCTATGAGGGGAAATGTCCTCCTCACATGGAATCAAAGCCACATCGGTGGTTCTATCCTCTGCGACCAGGTCTGCAGAGTTGGTTTAGATCATCCTCCTGGGGTATGCCACAGAAATGCAGAGGCCTGGCCTGTCTTCCCAGGCCACCCTGCAGAAATGGGGAGGGCTGGCCCCAACCTCTGGGGACACCCTGCAGAAACGTGAAGAGCTGCCCTGTCCTCTGGGGACAGCCTGCAGAAATGGGGAGGGCTGCCCCGTCCTCTGGGGACACCTGCAGAAATGGGGAGGGCTAGCCTATTGTTGGGCTGGTCCATCTTCCTGACATTGGGCTCCAGGCCACCTCTGCTGTGGCTTTATGGTCCAAAGCCCTTCACCCACCAGTGTGGTGGGCACCCGAGGCAGGTCCATGGGCAGATCCTCAGGCCATCTTTACCCAGTGCAGCTGACCCATAATGGGAACTGGGCCTCTGTTCTTCTCTTTCTGGTTGTGGAACTTTCCAGAGCTCTCGGGGAGTCTGCTTGGGGGTAGCTCTAATGCTTTGGAATTAAAATTGTAGCTTATTTTTTTCCTAATTGGTGTACAATTCACTTATTCCTTTTGTAAATTTACTGCGTTGTGCAACCATCACCACGATGCAGTTTTGGAACATTATCGGCCTGGTAAAAACCCCTCCTGCCCATGTGCAGTCCCCCCTCTGCCCTGCCTCCTGGCCCCTGGCAGCCTCCAGTCCACTCTGTCTCTGGATGTTGCAAGTAAGTGGAGCCAGACCCTAGGTTAGGCCTCAGCTTTTGAGCATCCTGGAGCACAAGGACTGGAGGAACCTGGCCTGGTCCTGGTGGGGGGCCTCGGCCCAGCCCCCTTTCTGCTGCTAACCAGCATGTGACCCCACTCCCTTCCCTACATTTCTCAAGAGCGTTTGGGACAAGGGCATTTGGGACGGCAAGCAGTCCCGGGCCTTGGGAGAATTTTAGCATCTTTGGTGTCTTGTTCACTAAATTCTGGGAGCCATGGAAAACCCTCACCTCACCCCTCATGCCATTTCTAAAGGTCTCCCGGGGGTGGGATCACCTGGCAGAGGGCCCACTCTAGCCTTCTGTAATGGTGCTGTAGGGCCCCGCTCTAGCCTTCTGTAATGGTGCTATGAGGCTTTCTTTACTCAAAGCCCTCATTTACTTGCGTTATTTTAGTGACTTCTCGCTGCTGCCAGGTGATGGGTGCTACTGTTTCCCTTCTTGGACAGAAGCTGAGGGCTGGAGTAGTTGGCTAAGTGATCCAGCATCTCCCAGCTGGGACTGGGATGCAGGCACTGTCACTTCCCACACTGATCTGCACTCTCAGAGAACTCTTGCCTTTACGGCTTCTTCTGCAAGCTCTGTGGGGAAGCAGGAGGGGGCCTCCCTGCCGCAGTTGGCTGGGCCGCTGTCTGGGTAGGCTGAATCTGGTGGGGCTTGAGTTGGAAAGACCTGGACAGGCTTTGGGTGTGGCACTCTTGCTTCCCAGTGTTTGGCCGCAAGGGAGGGACTTAATAGCCCCATGCCTCAGTTTCCCCATCATTCATTTATTCAGCAAATATATAAGTAGCCGTACTCCACTGGGCCAGGCTCAGAGGTGCAGGGGTGAACCTGGCCCAGCCTCTGTCTCCTTCATTCCCAGATGCATCAGCAAGAAGGACCTGCAGCACCTGCCTCCCTTGCTACAAACCCTGCCCTCTCCCGCCCCTTGCCCACATGGCCGGTCCTCTGCTTCCCTCCAGCCACTCAGTCAGGTGGCCTGTGACCAGGGGACCCCAGTGCTCCCGCCCATCCTGTTAATCCGTAGGTGTCTTTGCTCTAGATTTACAGACTGGAAATGGAAGAGAACCAGCTGAAGAACGAAATGCAAGACGCCAAGGATCAGAACGAGCTGTTAGAATTCAGAGTGCTAGAACTCGAAGTAAGAGACTCTATCTGTTGTAAGCTCTCAAACGGAGCAGACATTCTCTTTGAACCCAAACTGAAATTCATGTAAAGCTCCCAGACGTTTTCAAGCATGTGGAAAGGGGACATGTTCTAGTTTCTTTCTTTCTTCTTTCTTTCTTTTTTTTAAATCTGTATGTTCAGAATAATTTCACTGCCTTAATGTGTTCTGGAGAGAGTGCCCACCCAAGTCTATGGACATGTACCAGAGCTAATATATTTATTGCCTATGGCTTGTTTTGCACTTAATAAAATAATTTGTTTTTGCAATATTTTGCCTTTTTTATTTGTGTTTCATTTCCATAACTACTTCTTTCCTGCATGCGTAGTCACCGGGTACGCATTCTGCACACCCAGACAGAAGCACTGTTGCAATTAATAACACACCTTTTTAAGTGATCTTGCATGCAGTAAATCTCACCTTTTGAAATAGCAGAGTCTGACCTGAGCCAGCAATTGACTCTAGAATGTGTTTAATGCCAGTTTGGGCTAATTTTCTGTTTGCCAAGGTAAACACAAGGTAAGTAAAGACAGGGTAGAAGGATGTATTTGCATAGGCGTTTAAGAAAACTAGTTACGTTGTTCAAACTCTTTTATGCAGTAAATACAGACCCAGGCATTGCAGCAATATTGGGCTAAAGAAATTACTATTTGCAACTCAAACTGCAACTCAAAACTACTGGAGGGAGATCAGTTGCTGTTCACGTGTAGAAATCCCGTTCCTTCGGGAACTGCCCCAATGCACCGAGTGAGATTCAGTGAAAGAATACTAATGGTCTTACTGCTTCCAACTGAAATCTTACCTCGGGTGTGTTACTGTATTGCCTTGCTCTCATGGTACTTCATAATCCTTCTTTTTGTTTCTGTTGAAAAATCATTGGCATTTTAAACATCACTTAAGTTTGTGATGAGTTTCTCTAAGCACCTGTAGTGGCGCGGCTCTGCTGTCTCTCAGCTGAAACCTTTGCATGCGTGAAACCCTCAAAGTGAGCACCCTCACAGTGTCTGTGGCTTCCCCAATTTTGTTTTCTCCTCCCGGCTTGAGTTACAATTCTGTCTGCATTAGAACTGACCATGTGTACCTTGTTGTGTGGGCAGGGACCTGTGGCCTGAGTATTTCTCACACCAAGTGTGACTCAGCTCTTGGCTCAGCATGACATGAGCATTTTATTTGTGCGGCAGAATTGGAAGTTATGTGAGATCATTGTTAATACTCCTGCCGCTGTTAGAGAACCTTTCACAAATCCTTGTTATGAGTCTTTCTCATGAGAATTCTATAGGCACTAACCAGTTCACTAAAGTTTTCTTTAATGGTCTCCACCCTCCTTCAGAACCACCAGAAACAAAATGGCTTTTTTTTTTTTTTTGAGACAGAGTCTCGCTCTGTCACCCAGGCTGGAGGACAGTGGTGTGGTGCGCTCTGGGCTCACTGCAACTTCTGCCTCCTGGGTTCGAGTGATTCTCCTGCCTCAACCTCCCTAGTAGCTGGGATCACAGGCACACACCTCCTCACTCAGCTAATTTTTGTGTCTTTAGTAGAGACAGGTTTCACCGTGTTGGCCAGGCTGGTCTCAAACTCCTGACCTCAAGGGATCCACCTGCCTCAGCCTCCCAAAGTGCTGGGATTACAGGCATAAGCTACCATGCCCGGCCTACAAAATGACTTTTGTTCATATAAAATCTGAGCTTTTGGGGCCACTTTTTCTATGGAGACGCCATTTAAGTAAATTTGCTGATACAAAGGCATCTGTGGAATGGAACCATCATGAATTTTTTTTTTTTTTTTTTTTTGACTAATAAGGGGAAATAGGGTTTTCTTACTAGACTGTTTTAAACCTAGTTTAGTCAGGTTAGGGCTTCATGGAAATTAATTGAATTACTACCCAGTCCTCCCTCTTTCCTTCAGTCTCACTCCAGAGCATCTTCTTAAGCCCTGCCGTCTAGATTCGTGCCTCCCTTGGCTACATCTCTTTGTTGAATTATTCAAGACACCCATTGGTTCCGTAGCTAGATTCTGCTAGAATGGCCCAAAGTGTGTTATTTTGTACCTTACTGTAACTTTGCTCAAACCAAAGCAGTTTGATTGAAAGGTGTAATTTGCAAAGGTCTTCTCTGCTGCCCCGCCATGACAAATCTGTCCATCGCTAAAGTGTTTAAAGTGCGTTCTGTGCAGGAAACACATCTGAGACCTGAGTCCTGTTCTGCCTCTGTGCTTTAGCCCTGTAAGTAACTAGGTTTTCCCGACCTTTTAAAAACTCATCACTTATGTATGATTAATAAATACCTATTTCGGGAAAAGACTTGCTCTTCTTCCTCCCTTAGTAATTGAGCTTTGCTGCAAGTCTAAGGCAGGGGTAGAACGATCACTGGTTGTAATAGTTTGGTTCAAAAAAAATTGTGAATGTTATTGGCAGATTGTACTGGAAGAAACAGAAAGTCAGCCTTTGGGGCCGGGCGAGGTGGCTCACGCCTGTAATCCCAGCACTTTGGGAGGCCGAGGTGGGCGGATCACCAAAGGTCTCTGGAGTTCGAGACCAGCCTGGCCAACATGGTGAAACCCCGTCTCTACTAAAAACAAAACAAAACAAACAAACAAAAAACCAAAACAACAACAACAACAAAATTAGCCCGGCATGGTGGCGCATGCCTGTAATCCCAGCTACTTGGGAGGCTGAGGCAGGAGAATCGCTTGAACCTCGGAGGTGGAGGTTGCAGTGAGCCAAGATTGTGCCATTGCACTCCAGCCTGGGCGGCAAGAGCGAAAAAAGAAAGAAAGAAGGAAAGAAAGAAAGAAAGAGAGAGAGGGAGGGAGGGAGGAAGGGAGAGAAAGAAAGAAAGAGAGAGAGAGAAAGAAAGAAAGAAAAAGGAAAGAAAGGAAGAAAGGAAGGAAGGAAGGGGAGAGAGAAGAAAGGAAAGAGAGAAAGAAAGAAAGAAAGAGAGAAAGAAAGAAAGAAAGAAAGAAAGAAAGAAAGAAAGAAAGAAAGAAAGAAAGAAAGAAAGAAGAAAGAAAGTCAGCCAGCCTTTGGGTCCTCAGAGTGCAGGACCTCAGACTCAGCCTCCCTGAGCCACTGCCTCCCCTTTGTCTACAGAATGAAAGCAATGAGCCTGCCTCCTGGGGTTGTGTGAGGATTAAACGGGAGAGTGGTGTGCCTGGCACAGGGTAATAAACCATAGTTGGCGGCTTTTGCTATCTATTCAAATTTAGTGCAACTGTGTTTTTTAAATTTTGTAATTCTGCGACTTCGCAATGGATAAAGCCATGGTACCCTGTTAACCATTTCTCCCTAGATGAATAGGTAAGAAGTAAACACATTTCCAAAGGAGAACTGCTGCGTGGGAAGGCGTGAAAACGTCGTAGTTCACGGACGAGGCTGCTTCTAGTCCGAACTCGCGCTTTTTAGTAACATCTGTGCCCACTGGAATTCCTTGGTTTTTGCTGAGTAACGTGGGAAAATGGCAAGCGGTAAATAATCCGGTCACATTCTGTTTTTAAACCGAATCTTTTCCCCAGGAGAGAGAGAGGAGGTCGCCAGCATTTAACCTCCAAATCACCACCTTCCCTGAGAACAACAGCAGCGCTCTCCAGCTGTTCTGTCACCAGGAAGGAGTTAAGGTAGCGTGCCTGGGGGGTGCCTCTGCTAAATGCCAGCCAAGGGCTTGCTCCGTGCCCGGCTCAGTTGTAAAGGGGGAGTGCTGGGATAGAATTGATTTTCATGAGATACCCCTTGTGTTAAAAGTCATAGTTTGACCATTTATTAAGGGGTCACCAAATGTGACTCTATTTTGACCCATGTGTTTAAAACAGCAGAGGCTTGGCGTATTGCCCCGAGGGTGAACCCCAGCTCCACCGCTGCTCTGGCCTGTAAACTTTCTGAGCCTTAGCCTCTTCGCTATGAAATCCAAATGACAATACCCACACCATGAAGCTGGGGTGATGATGAAATCAGATCATGAACAGATGCCAAGTGCCTGGCCCTGTGCCTGGCATAGCAAGGTTCTGTAGAGGGTGGCTGTGGTGGCTAGAAGGGTCCGGGGTTTGCCATGTCCTAAAGCCCTGCTCACCCAGTTCCATGGCCCTTCTAGAAAGCAGTGTTTGTGCTGGTGTAACACTCAGCAAATGAGCAGCAGTTATGCCTTCTCTCCCTCACTCCCCAGAGGAACGGCTGGGCACAAAACTTGGCCGGAAAAGAAAAGAAAGAGCACGGTGTCTTGTCGAGAGGAAAGGCCGTGGCCCTAGAAATTGGTGTGGTTGGTCTCTGTAGCTCACACAAAAATGAACGTTGGAAATCTCTTCCAGGATGTGAATGTTTCTGAACTTATGAAGAAATTAGATATCCTTGGCGATAACGGGGTAACTATGAGCGACCGGTTTCTGCCTTCGTGTTCTTGTTTTGATCTGGGTGTATTCTGTGTGACTTTCGTTTCGTTTTGTTTTTTTTTAAATTTCTCTCTGATAGAAGAGATCTAAGAAGTACAATGTAAGGCTTTTGTATGGCCGTGTTCCTGGGTGGGTGGAGGGGTTGGTATTCGTCAGAAGTGGGGTTCTGAAGTTAGGTTCCCCTGGCCTGTGAGTGAGGAGGGGATGGGAAGGCCTGAGAACCCCTACCCAGAATGCAGGTGGAGTCACATGAGATTTCTGAAATCAGAAAGGGATCTTTTGGCTATCCTGAAAGATGAACTTGAATGTAGCCATGTTTCACAAAAGCTTAGTGTCACTCTGTGAAATGTCCCCAAACAGAGGGACAGGAGCTGTGTGCCTGATGTGCTGGCCCCATTAGCGAGAGGGAGCTGACCCTCGGGTGCAGCTCGGAGAGAAACTAAGAAAGTTGCTTGGTGTTGGCCGGGCATGGTGGCTCACGCCTATAATCCCAGCACTTTGGGAGGCTGAGGTGGGCGGATCACCTGAGGTCAGGAGTTCGAGACTAGCCTGGCCAACATGGTGAAACCCCATCTCTACTAAAAATACAAAAACTATCCAGGCGTGGTGGTGTGCATCCCAGCTACTGTAATCCCAGCTACTCGGGAGGCTGGGGCAAGAGAATCACTTGAACCCAGGAGGTGGAGGTTACAGTGAGCCAAGATCACACCACTGCACTCGAACCCAGGTGACAGAGACTCTGTCTCAAAACAAACAAACAACAACAAAAACAAACAAAAAAACTTGGTGCTGACTGCACGTGGATTTGGGATCCAGTGTCAAATACCCTTGCCCATTTTTGTGTTTTAGAATTTGAGAAATGAAGAACAGGTTGCAATAATCCAAGCTGGAACTGTGCTTGCCCTGTGTGAAAAGGTAGAAGCCAGCGGCATTTCTGTGCTCACACCTTGTCCCGGCTTCCCAGCACCATACAAGAAACTGTACATTGGCGTCTTGCTTTGCGTGGGAGCATGCATTCCAGTCCGTCTGCGTCTGCACGTGCCCGTGCATGCCTTTCCGTTTTCTTCATGAAGGAAGTCCCACATGCTCGCTGTAGAAAACCCAGAGATGCAGGAGGAAATCAAAACCCGGTGGAGGAAACAGTCTGTCACATTTGTGTGTTTCCTTCCAGTGGTTTCCCTGTGTCTGTTGTTTTTAAACTTAGTCGAAATGATGCTTGACATCCGGTTTTCAATCAGGCTTTAGAAGCATCCTCCATGCCATTTAACATGGTTCATAAATGTGTTTAAATGACTGTGCATCTCTCCATCACACGGTTATACTGTTAGTTACTGAAGCCCCTCTTAGCTGTTAGATATCACAGGTGTTTCCACTTTTTTTTTTTCCTTACAATCATGCAGTGGTAAACTGCACATTTTTTACACATAAATTTCTATCTACATCTTAAAATACGCCCATAGGATATGTTTTAGAAGCAGAATCACTGGGCCAAATAGTAAGAATGTCTTGAAGGACTTCGGCATGGTCAAAACAGTGTCCAGAAAAGCGGCACCAGTTACCCTTCTACCCATAGCCTTACACGTCGTTGATTGATGCTTGACATGGCATGTTACCGCTGCCGAGTACTTTGTCGATTGGATGGTGAAAACTGTATCATGTCATTGTTTTAATTTTTATTTGAGTGCTAGTGATACTGAGGGTTTTTTGTATGTATTATCTATTTTCTTCTCCTTCCTTGTGAATTGTAATTGCTTTTATTTTGAGGGTTTTCCATTGGATTTATTCACCCATCCATGCATTCATTCATTTGACAAATATGTATTCATTGTCATTGTCTTTCTTACTGACTTCTCTGCGTGCTTTACATATTAAAGATATTAGCTTTTTGACCTGTTTGTTACAAAACACATTCCCGATGTGTTTGCCTTTTACATTGGTTTAGGGTGTGTTAGAAATACACAACTGTTTAGGGCTAAAGACCTTTTCCTTTCAAAGCACATGAGTTCAACTTTAAAATGCTATTTTTGCAGTGATGAGGTCTTAATGATCTTAGTTGGGATTCATTCCTGAATCTCTGGAAGGGCATTTAAACTAGAAATAGTTTCCTTCCCAGGGCATTTGTTCAATCCCTCAATCAAGTAAAGGATACTAAATGTTGGTAACAGATTTATGGCCAAACCTTGCCCAAGGTCACACTGGTAGGCAGTGAGAGGATTGGAACTCAGCTTTCTCCTGTTCCTATCATCACTAAACCTGGCTGAGCTTGTGTCCTCAGGTGAACCGCGGGGCGGGGATGACTCACACCTGGCCGGCTGGTGGCCATCAGGTGCAGGTGCAGGTGCAGGTGCAGGTGCAGGTGCAGGTGCAGGTGCAGGTGCAGTTGCAGGCATGGGTGGGACACATGAGACACATTCAGCACACCTTCCTTACCAGCAGCAAAACCCTCCATGGCTGTCTAGGCTCCTCCAACAGTGCTCCGTGTAGAGTCACACAAAGTGCTGATTAAACACTTATGACATTTATGACTCAGTTTACTCAACATCCACTGGAACATTTACTGAGAGAGAGCATCTTAGTGTCAAGTGCTGAGCACAGCCCTGGTAGACGTGGAGATGTCACATCCACCCGTGTCTGATTTGATGTCGGGGAGGCCTCTCCTGGCTTGGGTCTTGGTGACACCACTTGCCAGCTGCAGGGGTTTCAGCCAGTTTCTCACCACGTCTCTCTCAGCCATGACACCGAGCATCCTGGTGGCTCACAGTCTCTGTCGGAATCCGCGAGGCTGCGTATTTCAGTGGCATCAGGCATTGCCATCTGGTTCAGTCAGGCACCTGGGGCCGTGCTTACTTCCTGGAGATGCTTGGTCAATGCCTGTGGATCGGGTGAGCAAGGAGCAGGAACCTGCCAGTGACTCAGGGGGCTGGTTCGTCACGGGGCTGGGGCAGAGGGCGTTGGAGGGCCAGGGCGCCAGCTGGCAGGAGGCTTCCAGCCTCGGTGAGAGCAGCCCTCTGCAGGGCGCTGAGTTCTCCCACCTGAGCCATTCCTGATGCACCCCTCCCCACGCCCAACCCACAGCAGGTGTTCCAGGCCCGCACCTTAGGTCCCCAGCGCTCCTCATCCTCTGGGCATCTGTGAGATTGGCAGCCCTCTAGGACAGATGAGGAGGGGGAGCCTGTCTGGGATCCGGCCACTGTCTGCTTGACCCTCACCATGCTGTGCTTGCCTGGCAGCTGCCGACCTCCCCGCTTGCACCCTGCCCACCCCCACCGCCGCCCGCCTGCCCCTGCCCACTAACCTCCCCAAGCTGGTCAGCCTGGTGCCGTGCCTTGTGCCCTACACACTAGAGAGCCGTGCTGGCTGCCCTAGTCTGCCAGCCCCTCACAACCCCTACTGATGGTTATGGGGCCCCGATTCTGAGCCTGGCACAGAGGTGCCAAGCTCACTGTCTTTGAGGACTGGACTTAAACCATGGTTTTCTCAGGTTGGGTTCTAGGAGACACTGGCCCTGCCATTTGTCTGTGGATAAAGGTCCAGTAAGCTTGGGAGTTGCCACTTGTCTTCTCCCAGCCTTGTTGGTGTGAGAGCTCCTCAGGTCCAGAAGTGGACCCTCATGTGGGGTGGGAACTGCATCAGCAGGACCCTCTGAGAATCTGGCAGGACCACTAGGGGACTGACGGTCTGCTTTGCCTGGGACTGACAGCTTTCCTGGGACGTGAGAATTGCAATGCTAAAAGAGGGACAGTCGTGGGCCAACAGGGACAAGCTGGTCACCCTAGAGCCGACAGGCACTGCAGGGAAGTTTGCAGAGGGGGAGGGCACCTGCAATGTCACTGCCAGAGACGGCTTTCACAGACAGGCCCAGTTAACCCCCATGCCACTAAATACTCCTTATTTTAAAAATTGTCATTCCATACTGGTATCCGAATAAGCGGAAGTCAATGTCAATGTTCCCTTAGAGGCATGAATTTTTTTTTTTTTTTTTTTTTTTTTTGAGACTGAGTCTCACTGGTTGCCCAGGCTGGAGTGCAGTGGCATGATCTCAGCTCATTGCAACCTCCACCTCTAGGGTTCAAGCGATTCTCGTGCTTCAGCCTCCTGCAGCTGGGATTACAGACATGTGCCACCACGCCTGGCTAATTTTTGTATTTTTAGTAGAGATGGGGTTTCTCCATGTTGGCCAGGCTGGTCTCAAACTCCTGACCCCAAGTGATCTGCCCGCCTTGGCCTCCCAAAGTGCTGAGATGACAGGTATGAGACACCTCACCTGGCCTTGAAGCCCATTTCTCAGTGTGTAGGTGAAGTGCAACCTGAGGAATGTCCTATGATGTGCCTGTGTTGATTTCCCTGCAAACAGCATCTTGCACCGGGCACGTGCCTTCCTCATCTCCACCCACTGAAGCCGTGCCCAGTCATCAAGGCACAGGCATCCATCCTGGCACCCGTCAGCCCCACTCCGGTTAGCCACGTATAGGATCAGGGCAAGGTCTCACTTGCCTCAGCACATGGCACGTGCCCTGCAGAGAAACTGAACCATGAGACATTGGAGGGTTTATAAATCATAGCAGTCATATCTCTTCTCCCTCAAGTTCAGAGTGGATCGAGAAAAAGACACTGGCCTCAGCCAGGTGGGAATGCCTTAAAGGCCGTGTTTTCGCTGGTAACGATGGATAGGAGAATGAGGCATAGGTCTGAGCCATAGTCAGACTTTCTAATAGTTGACCCCGAGTTGAAGCCTTGGGACCCTCCCCAAATGGAGAGGAGAGAGATGAGCCCCACCAGTTGCAGGGGATCTAGGCTCTGCACCTGAGGGGTCCTGGGAGTCGGGGCACAGAGAGCGGCCCCCACCCTGCAACAGGCCACCCCCATGAGGCTGCTCAGGTTCCCATCAGCACCTCCCTGTGGGTGGACTCCCTTCTCCTCCCCAGCCTGAGACCCCCTCTCCTGGGGCTGGAGCATAACCATGAACATTGTTTCTCCCAGGAGTGACTGAGGCCCTACAGCTCTCTGGCCAAACTCTTTGATATTAAATTTCTGATCTCACGTGGCCGGGGGTCCTCATGGCCAGCTCGCTCTTCTCTTGTGTTCTCTCCCAGTTGCTAAAAAGGTCTTGTTAAATTTATTTTTTATATGCAAGTTTTTAAACGACAGCAACAACAAAGCTCAACACTGTTCTATAGAAACCGTTCTGAGAGTAGCTTGTTGTCATCATCCAAAAATGGATTTCCCGTTTTCATTTCATTCATTTTTTGACTGCTTGCATGAGGATGTTAAAAAGGAAATACCTGTAACTCCTCATCCAAAATATGCTTATCTGTTTCTAAGAAAACACGCATCTTGTCTGAGCCTTGTTTGAGGAAGTGCCGGCCACCGCGGCTGGCACAGGGTGCTGGGTGCTGCCTCCGTGGCTGGTACTGGAGCATATACTGGGGGCCGAGCTCACGGTGACGTTAGGGAGGGAGTTCTGTGACAGTACTCGATCAGTTCTAGTCCCCTCTGTACAGACAGCACACACCACACCAACCTGCACACCCTCGATTCTCCTTCATTCAACAGAAGTTTATTAGGCACCTGCTTGTGTCAGGCCTTGTGCCAGTCAAGGAAGTCCAACAGGAGGTAAACATGGTCCCCACCTTCAAGGAGGGGCAGCAGGGTGAAACAGACAACAGCGCCTGTCAGGTGAGTGCTGTGACCAGACATTCACAAGGTGACTGACATGGGCACCATGGAGGGTAACTGACCCCATGGACTCAAGCAGGGTAGGCTTCCTGGAGGAGGTGACAGCTAGCTCAGGGCCTAAAGACTGAGTGATGCTAGCTCAGTAAAGGCCTGGGGCTGAGGCTGGGGCCAGGAGAGGTAGGGACGGCACAGGGAAAGGCTGGGCATGTTCGAGGAGCTCTGTGTAGTTAGGATGACCAGGGCCTGGGATTTCAGCAGGGACAGGAGAGTGCTGACTGATGAGACTGTGAGCATTGCAGAGGCCACCCCACGCTGGGGCCTTGCCAGTGTTGTCGGGAGTGAGGGGATGTCTTTGGAGGGCTCTGAGCAGAGCAGGGAGGTTCCATGAGCCTATGTGTGGTTTTTAGGGAACTTGCTGGCTGGAGGGCAGAAAGGGATTTGTGGTATGTGGGGAGGTTTCAGATATGAACCTGGGGGCTGAAAGGGGAATGGGGGGTTGATGATGGGGAAGGAGTGCTGTGGGTGGGTTTGAGAACCAGAAGGAGGTGAAGCCAGTATGTTGGAAGTGGATGGAAGGAAGGAGGGGGCACTCTTCCCCATCAGGGGTCCTGGCAGGCCCTGGAGATTCCTTGAGACTTGGGAGTGGAGGGGTGCAGGAGGCAGCGGCACACAGGGTGTGGTGGGGCAGATCTGGGTGGGAGACATTTCAGAAAGGGTAGGGAGGGTGGATCCCGGGGGGAGGGCAGAGTAAGGTGGGGAAGGCGGAGGGCAGGGCTCCAGGACCTCACAAGGGCAGGGTGACCTCGTGAGGGTAACCAGCTGCTGCCAGAGGAGGGGGAAAGCAAGGAGTACAAGGAAACTAGGGGATCCTGGGGTCAGGAAAGGAGGCTTTCTGCAGCTGGGGCCTGGAGTTAGGAAAGGGGGTGCTCCACAGCCGGGGCCTGGGGTCGGGAAAGAGGGAGCTCTGCGGTTGGGGCCTGGCAGCGGGAGGCCATCCAACAACCTGAGCAATGAGGAGGTCAGTGGTGTTGTCAAGCCCGGACACCCCTCGGTGCCTTAAACCCGGACACCCCTCAGTGCCTTGACCTCCCCGCAGCCCTCCCCCACATGGCAGCCCCCCTGTGCTGGCCTGGACTTCCTCCCATCTTAGGGGCTCCTCATAGAGACACATCTGCATATGACACCTGCTTCCGTGCTCATTCCCAGCCCAGACCCCAGAGGGAACGTGGACAGAGCTCCCACTCCCTTACCTGGCACTCAGGTGCACGCCCTACCTGTTTGCCCCCTATTCTGTGCCTGCACCCTCATGTCCTGGCACGAACCCTGCTTTCATGCTCCTACACCCCCTATCCTGTGTGTGATTCCACTTCCTCTCATGGTGGCACCAGGCACTCTGGGCTGCTCCAACTCACGTTGCTGGAGGGATGAGGGCTTTGGCGTCCTGCAGGCTGGGTTCCAAGTCTCCATTCTGCACCTGTGTGACCTTGGACAAGTTACTTAACTCAGCCTCCATGTCTTTACCTGCAAAATGGGGGTGATGCTGCCTACTGCATGGGGTGGTCGTAAGAGGGTCAGATGAGGTCTCCTGAGTGAAGCATCAGCACAGAGCAGGCACTCTGTGACATCAGCTACACCACACCACTTCCTCTGCTGTACACATTCACAGCCGTCCACACTTGGGTCCACCCAGGCTCTGAATCCAGCTTCCACACCACGTACATGTCACACTTACACCTATGACCTCCTGCACATACAGGCTGGACCATGCACACACAACCACACCATCCGCAGGTGCAGGCATGTGTGTGCCGTGACATGATCCATTCCTGAGCATGCCCTGAAAAAGCCGATCTATGAAATTCACACACCTGTGAAATTCCAGGGCCCGTTGGGTTCTGACTCTCACTTTGCTGCACCCCTCCTGTCCCTGCTGTTTTCTAGTGGCTGAAGCAAATAGAGGGGACTGAGGCCGCCCTGACCCAGAAGATGCTGGACCTGGAGAAGGAGAAGGTAAAAGATTTGACTGCCTGGGGGTGGGGGGAGAGGGTTCGAAGAGCAAAGTCGATTGCAGGAAGGCTTTGCATGTGTTTTCCTAATGATTTGCATGCATTTCCCAATTTTGCTTTTGCCCCAGAGTTTGTTCTGAGTAATTATCACCCATTTACTTACTCTTTCACTTGCTCAGTTACTCATTGAATACCTGTTTTCAGAACCTCTGCTGTGTCCCAGGTACTATGCCAGGATTAGAGGCTTGGTAATGAATAAGTGGGGTCCCTGCCACCAGGAGCAAGCTCACAGGTCTGCAGGGTCGTGCGGTCATGAGCTCCTGTGAATGCAGCGTGAGGATGTTAGGAGAGACACAGCCCAGACATGGAAATGCTGGCGCAGTGACTCTAGGAACACACGGGCAGGGCTCAAACCTTTGCTGGCCATGAAAGCTTGGGAAACTGGACTTTAGTTTTCTCATTGATGAATGGGAAACTCCAATCTGTGCTTTGCTGGGCTGTGGGATGAGAAATGCTAGACACATAGCCAGGGTTGCACTGTGCTTGGCACCTTGGGTACCTGATAAATGGTGGTGGAGGTTATTCACTGGGGTTATGGATGTATGGAGAGCCTGGGGAGGACAGAGAAGGCTTCCCAGAAGACGTGGTTCTTGAGTAGTCAAAGGCCGATTCGAGTTCTCCAAGGAGAAATGGAAATGGGAGGAGAAGGAGGAAGGTGGAAGGACTCGTGGGGCCTAGGAGCAGGGAGTGGTGCGGAAAGAGCCCTGACTGGGGCCAGAAGGCCTGGGTTTCTACTCCCACCTCTGCCATCACCGAACTGCGGCATCTAAGGTGAGGCTCTGGTCCTCCCTGGCTCTTTCCTTCCTTGTCTATAAAAGGAAGTGGCTACAGGAGATGAACTCTAACCCTGAAACCCGCAAATCAGTCATAAGAAGAGCACTCTGGAGAGATCAGGCTTGCCGGGTCTTAGAGAGTGATCCAGGGACATGGGAGGCAGTGAGAAGTGTGCTCAGTGAGACCGATCGGGAGGTGGGTGAGGCAGTTCAGGCAGGAAGAAAGAACCACATCTGAGAACCATGAAGACAGTCTTCTGGGGCCACTAAGACACGGCAGGAGGAACCCAGAGGGACTCCTGTGAACTGTGCCTGGGTTTGACATGGGTCCCTTCTTTACAGTCAGGTACCCAAGCGGAAGGGAAGCAGGAGGAAGGGGATAATCTTGACCGAGGATCCAGGTGGGGCTGTCAAGGGTGCCCTGGGTCAGTGAGGCTCCCGCTGGGCGATTCACGTGGGGGCAAACAGGGAAGACCACCAAGTCCCTTCTCATCTGAGTGCCCCCAATTCGGTGAGACTGCCACTGTCTAGCACACGGGCTCTGAAGCTGTCATGGATTCCTGTTCTGACGCTGGTCCCTGATGGCGCCTCCCTCTTTCTCAGGACCTGTTCAGCAGGCAGAAGGGCTATCTGGAAGAGGAGCTCGACTACCGGAAGCAAGCCCTTGACCAGGCTTACCTGGTAGGACCAGAAGTGGGTTTGACACTTTGGATTCCTAGACTCCACATTAGAGGCTGCTTTTCCCTCCGGGGCTGACACTGCATTTAGGGTGCTCCCCAATGCCAAACAGGAGCGACAACAATGCCATCTCCACCGTGTGGCTGGAATGACTGTACAGATGGTCCCTTTTCCCAAATCAATCGTGATTTTCAAAAATATTCAAAGTTACTTTAATGGTTTTCTTAGACATGCTTCTTAAATTCTAGTAATCATTTGGGATGAATGGGAAGAACCTCTATTTCTTATATGTTTGATGATACTTAAATAGTTGGACTTAAAGTCCCAAAGCAAGTTTTCCCATAAATAGGAAAAAGAGATGATCACAAAGGAACGCAGAGGTAAAGCAATTAGATGAGGCCAGGTGATTTTCAGAACCGAAGGGACGAGGTGTAAGGTTGGATGTAATATCGCATTTGGCTTGCAAAATTGGTTCTGTGCATCCTGGTGATTAAAGTACAGTGAGATGATGTTCAGGGTCCTGTGTCCTCACACTCAAAGCTAAGTGCTCCTGGCACTGAGAGAAATTCTCCTTGGGGGAGGCGGGGAGTTGAGTAAGATCATGGAAACTTGTCTCTGCAGGAGAGAGAATTTAGAGTTCAATGCCGTTCCTTGTAGGAAGAAGCTAGTGTGGTAGAGACTCTTGAGCAAATCTGTGCCCAGATCATTTGCAGTTAAAGTCATTTTACAAAAATGGGTTTGCACCTACAAAATGCAGAGCCAATCACTAAAAAAATGACTTTAAAACTCTGCTTCCCATGAGAGGCTCCAGGAAGACAGAGAGCAGGTAGCCTGGGCTTAGCTCAAATGGACAGGAGATTCTAGACGTGAAGGCTGGTGCAACTAGCTATGACCCTTGGCCCTTCCTGTCTAGGCTGTGAGGCTTGAATCCCTTCAGACTGAGAGCAGGAGATGCAGACAATCAGAATGGACTAAGCCTTATCAAGACACATTTCCCTCTGGGCACACGATGTATCAGCAGTGTTGAGGGCAACTAACGAATGGAGACATTCTCATCTATACCCTGGTCTGTCTCCTGCCTCTCTAATCTTTTAGGTTTTTCCTTGTTTTGGTCCTGGCTTGGTCCTTTTGAAAACACCCTGCAGGATGGGCCATCCCTATCACACATTCCTGTTCTCCCCTAGCGTTTCCCAAAAAACGCCGAGGAATGTGATTGTAGATGGACCCTAGGGCCCTGCGAAGCGTAGCGCAATAGAGTAAGTTGGAAAACTCTGAAGGACCTCTTGGGGTCTTAGTGTGCTAAAGGGTGAGTCGAGGCTCTGAGAGGAATGTAAGCAAGCAGTGTGCCAAGTTCACTGGATCATTGGACCTGTTTTCAAAGGACATCTTGCAGAACTGGCATTTCTGAAAACACACTTCCGAACACCTTGGGGTCCACCCTTCCTTTGTCTAAGCATCAACTCAGGGAGGCCTGAGGGATCCCTCAGAGTGCTGAATCTGCAGAAGAGGCCCCTGCATGCTGGTTCTGCCACCATATAGAAGCTACCTTCACACTTGGAGTATTTGAAAGCCTGCCGTGGGCAGTGTGCTCCCAGTGGGATTTCAGTCGCACGGGTAGACAGGAGTTCTGACGCAGCTCTGGACTCTCATGAACAGTCAGGAAGTGAAATGCTCTGAGAGGGTGGCAGGGTCGTGTGTCCATGCTGGGGCCAGGACAGCAGGTGCCAGATGCAAGCCTGTGTCCCTTTGTCACTGAGCTGAGTGAGGTGGGGCAGGCCCGCGACGGAGTTTCCAGAATCAAGTGATGCGTTTCTATCTGGAAACTGGCCACGCGGGGGTCTCCTGGGAGCTTGGCTGCTGAGTAGAGAAGGGGTGAGCCTGCAGGCACCAGCAAGCTCTGCTCCATGTGGAGCCCACCTGGGGGCCCTGCAGCTCTGCCGGGAAACAGATTCCGGTCTTCTAATTCCCCAGGGGCAACCGTTGGGGTGGGCAGAGGTGAAGGTGATCATGTTTGTTGGTTAAAATCAGTCTGGCTCAATGGGCCTGGATCCCAGCAGGGAAAAGTCAGAGGAGACTTGAGAAGCAAGTGGCCTGATAGTGATGGAGGGCTACTGGGTTAGCCTCTGCCTCGGTGATGGAGGCCTACTGGGTTAGACTGCCTCGGTGATGGAGGGCTACTGGGTTAACCTCGGCCTCAGTGATGGAGGACTACTGGGTTAGCCTCTGCCTCGGTGATGGAGGCCTACTGGGTTAACCTCTGCCTCGGTGATGGAGGCCTACTGGGTTAACCTCGGCCTCAGTGATGGAGGGCTACTGGGTTAGCCTCTGCCTCAGTGATGGAGGCCTACTGGGTTAACCTCGGCCTCAGTGATGGAGGACTACTGGGTTAGCCTCTGCCTCAGTGATGGAGGCCTACTGGGTTAACCTCTGCCTCGGTGATGGAGGCCTACTGGGTTAACCTCTGCCTCGGTGATGGAGGCCTACTGGGTTAGCCTCTGCCTCGGTGATGGAGGGCTACTGGGCTAACCTCGGCCTCGGTGATGGAGGGCTACCAGTTAGCCTCGGCCTTGGTGATGGAGGGCTACTGCGTTAGCCTCTGCCTCAGTGATGGAGGGCTACTGGTTAGCCTCTGCCTCGGTGACGGAGGGCTACTGGGCTGACCTCGGCCTCAGTGATGGAGGGGTACCGGTTAGCCTCGGCCTTGGTGATGGAGGGCTAATGGTTAACCTCTGCCTCAGTGGCATGTTTCTGTTGAAACTCATGGTTCCTCTATACCACCTGTAGTTTCTTTGGAAGAGAAGTAGCTGTCCCTTAGTAAGGACTGTGGGTGGGGATTTAGGAAGGCAGAAAAGGAGCTAATTTTCTTTTGTCCCTAGACATTCCCATAAGATAGCTATATTTAAGTGTCTCGCTGTGAAAAGGAGTAACATCCTGCAATGATGAAAACTCAGCTTTCGCAAGGATCCCCAGTTGGTCACTAATGTCTCATTCAGCTTTGCCAACAAAGGGTGTCTTCCTTTTGTGAGGGGTTGGGGCAATTAAAACATTGCCACTATTTGCTTTGGGCTAGAGTTGCATTCTTAAGGCAGCTGAAAACCAAATGCAAATCCAGACATATTTTCCCATTGGCACCCATTAGAAAAGGGGAGATTTGTTCCCAAGGTGAGGAGAGTCGATTGGAAGCCAAGGATGAAATAAAACTCAGGTGACTTGCACCTCTGTTTGAGTCATGCATTTTAAGGGAAGGTTATGATTACTTTTTCTTCTTGCCCTTTTCCCCTCTTGTGCATAGTAGGAGCGTCTGGGTTGAATAGAGTAAAAAATGCTCTGGATAACATGTGCACAGGGCTGAGTTGCTCCCTCACAGCCTGCTCCCCTGGGCACTGCTGGCCCTGTGCTTGGCCCCTGACAGATGCCCCTCCCTGCCCGAAACCCCCTCCCTGACTCTGCCTCCACTGGCAGCAGCCTCCTGGTGGTTCCTGTTCACCTCCTTGTGACCTTCCTCTGTCTGTGTGATCTGGGCTCCTCAGAAAATCCAAGACCTGGAGGCCACACTGTACACAGCGCTGCAGCAGGAGCCAGGGCGGAGGGCCGGTGAGGCGCTGAGCGAGGGTCAGCGGGAGGACCTGCAGGCTGCTGTGGAAAAGGTGCGCAGGCAGATCCTCAGGCAGAGCCGCGAGTTCGACAGCCAGATCCTGCGGGAGCGCATGGAGCTGCTGCAGCAGGCCCAGCAGGTAGGCGTCAACAGCTGCTGTGCCCACAGCACTCCCGGCATCCCTGTCGTCCTGTGTGCACCTTGGCACCCTGATGGACCCCTGAGTGCCCCAGGCTCTTTCCAGGGAGAGTTGGTGGTAAAGCAAGTTTCTAAGAAGCAAGATTTCATAGATGCCCGTCTTAACTCCCTGTGACGAGGCAAGACATTCTATAGAGCAAACACTGAAACATTCATCCAAACCAAGTGCCTTCTCCCTGGGCCCTCCTCCTCCAGCAACTGCACGCTGTTTCCAGGTCAGATGCTGGTCACAGGGAGGCATCAGCTGAATGGTTTGCTTTTTTGCTGCCTTTTGTGATGGTGGCTCATTTGAGGATTGGGCCTTCCAGCTTCCATTGAGGTCTGAAAACCTCAATGGAACCAAGGTTCCATGTTGCATGTGAGTTTCATGTGCTACTGAGCACACGGGGAGCTGGGGGCTTCATGACTCCTGATTGACCGTGAAGGGAAAGAAGTAGCAGCATGCAAAGCATCTGTTGGGCGCTCACCGTGTGTTGGGCAGTGGCTCCCTGCACTGCAGATCCCTTATCTCAGGGACCCTACTGGTGGGCACTAGGATGTCCACTTTCCAGACAAGAGAACTGAGGCTCAGGGAGGTTAACTCATGTGCCTGAAGTTCACCCAGATAGTAAGGATCTAGATTACTGGCGGGGAGGGATGTCACAGAAGGAAAAAAGAAGGGGGATGTGGTCAGAGAGAGAGAGAGAGAGAGAGAGAGAGAAAGAGTTTGACTTATTTTACGGAACTAGCTCACGCAACTGTAGATAAAGATCAGCAAGTTCACAATCTGCAGGGCACGGCAGAGCCCCAGGGAAGAGTTGTTGCAGTTCAAGCCTGAAGGCCATCTGCTAGCAGCATGCCCCTCTCCTCAGGGAGCTCAGTCTTTCTCTCAAGGCCTTCAGGTGATTGAATGAACCCCCCCCCCACACATTATGGAGGCTCATCTGCTTTACTCAAAGTCTACTGATTTAGATGTTTATCTCATCTAAAAAAGACCTCCACAGAAACATCTAGTTTGTTTGTTTGTTTTTTGAAATAGAGTCTCACTCTTATCACCCAGGCCAGAGTGCAGTGGCACGATCTCAGCTCCCTGCAACCTCCACCTCTCAGGTCAAGCAATTCTCCTGCCTCAGACTCCTGAGTAGCTGGGATTACAGGCACCCGCCACCACACCCAACTAATTTTTGTATTCTTAGTGGAGATGGGGTTTCTCCATGTTGGCCAGGCTGATCTCAAACTCCTGACCTTAAGTGACCCGCCCACCTAGGCCTCCCAAAGTGCCATGATTATAGGTGTGAGCCACCATGCCCGGCAACATCTAGAATACTTGACCAAATATCTGGGTACCATGGCCTAGCCAAGTTAACATAAAATCAATCATCATCACCATCAAAGGGAAAGGGTATTCTGGGCAGTAGAGCAGCATGGTGTGGGTCAGCTTAGGGCAGCAAAGAAGCTGAAAACACAGACACTGGGACCAGACGGCCTGGCTCTGAACTCGCTCTCCCACTTAGTTGTGTGGCCTTGGACACATTATTTAACCTCTCTGGGCCTCAATGTCTTCCTCATGGGGATGTGACAATGCCTGTCTCACCGGGGCATGGTAAGGTTTAGATAATTATTACTTGTAAACTGCTCTCAATAAGTGCAGACCACTGTGGATTCTTGCTGAGTGTAGTCTGTGGGTGGAGGTAGCAGCAGCAGATGGGGTGTTAGGAGCCGGGTGCCGGCTTGTCTCTAAGGCCAAGCACTGTGCCTTCTTTCCAGGACTTGCTCACTGAGTATGCAGCAAATGAAGGAATTGATTTCGTGTTCAGGAGATCCTGCTCAAAGGACAGAGCGACATTTGTGTGTTTGAGCCAAAAAAAAAAAAAAAAAAATCGTTACCCCACTCAAAGATTCAAGTCTCATGGAATGTGCTGCTTTTGGTGGCCTAAGTCTGAAATGTATGATGGGTTAGAGAGCACACCGTAAAGATACAGGGCAATGCCACATTCCACTGTGACTCCTGGAAAAGCCCCCATGCTGCACATGCTGAGAAATGAACCCAGGATCTGAGTGATTTTTTTAAAAGCCAAAGAGCAAGCCATGGCAGTGTCTGCCTGCTGGGCAGTGGAGGACTCGCATCCCTTAAAGAAAACAGTCATTTAAAACGCAAGTGTTTTGTGATGTTTATGTAAGATCATACGGGACAAATAACTTCCTTTTACCAAACTGTGTAGTCAATTGCATGGAGAAGCTTGAACAGTAGTTTAACCAGAGTTGATATTGCTTTTCCTTTATCTTTGGATCATTTTCAAATTAGTTGAGAATTCTGCTGAAGGTAATTCATAGACACTCCTTTCTCCCACTGAATATTGAAACTTCCCTGACCTCAGTTTTATTAAAATACAGTGATAGGCTGGGCGTGGTGGCTCAATCCTGTAATCCCAGCACTTTGGGAGGCCGAGACGGGTGGATCACGAGGTCAGTAGATCGAGACCATCCTGGCTAACACGGTGAAACCCCGTCTCTACTAAAAAAATACTAAAAAAAACTAGCCGGGTGAGGTGGTGGGCACCTGTAGTCCCAGCTACTCAGGGGGCTGAAGCAGGAGAATGGCATAAACCCAGGAGGCGGAACTTGCAGTGAGCCGAGATCTGGCCACTGCACTTCAGCCTGGGTGACAGAGCAAGACACCATCTCAAAAAAAAAAAAAAAAAAAAAAATACAGTGATATGTACATATAAGCTGAAGTCAATACATTTATTCAACAATACATTGCTCTGAGGCTTTAATGGGATAAGATATGCAAACCAATTCACCTGGTACATGGTAGGTGTTCAGTGAAAGAGGACTCTCTTTAAGTCATATCACGTGGATGTCAATACCCAAGGCAGTGTGCTGCCCCCTGGCCACTCAGTGTGGTTCAGGGACCAGGGACATTGGCATGATGCTGAGGCCTGCTAGAAATGCAGGTTCTCAGGCCCTGCCCCAGGTCTATGGAATCAGATTCCACATTTAAGAAGATCCCATGGTGATTTCTGTGCAACTTCAAGTTGTCAAACCTTGTCTTATAGATGCATGGCTGTGAGTTCTAGGGGGATATAAGGGTCTTGTGACTTTTTTGGTTTAGTAAGAAAATGAGTTATTATTCTTTCCCTTCCCCATCACCCTGTCTCCCTCCTCTAGCACACTAGGCAGGAGAATCCAGTACCTACCTCCTCCCTGCTTTGAGTTCAGCTCCAGAACGGTCAGCAAGGCTTAACGTCTGCTGGCCTCAGCTTCTTCATCTGTACTATGGGTAGTTCTGAGCGGCTGCGCCTCCAGGCATTGCCTTGAGGCTCCGGTGTGGTTCTGCAGGTGAAAAAGCTTGACCAAACTCTCCCAGTGTAACTGTTGATGCCGTGATGTGTGCCGACTCTCGCTCCCCTTCTCCACGTAGTGTTGCACGCGTGTAGTAGCAACGGGAGCCCGGAGCCCCCAGCCAGTAGCCCGGAGCCTTCAAACTTAGGAGTGCATCTGTTTTACTGGATGCTTCCTTCAACAGGTCTTCCTGGAAGTGGGTGGTCTAGGTATGACTCCGGGGCAAAGGGGAGACTTTCCAGCCAGCCCCAGTGGCCACATGGTGCTGGGGAAATGAGATGCTGCTGCTTCTGGCTTCCATTCAACAACTATGCGTAGAGCACCCACCCCATGCCAGGCACAGTGCTGCCTGTTGGGAGAGGAACAGTGGACAAAGTCCTGCTTCCATGGGGAGGATGTTCTTAGATTCTGGGGAGGGGAAACAAGCAAGACTCGAATAAATACTGAAGATGTCAGAAACAGGCAGAGGCTAAAATGGTGTGGAGAAGGTGAGCCAGGCAGCCACCTGGCAGAGAGAACAGCAAGTACAAAGCCCCTGAGGTGGGAACAGTTGACTGTGGTTGAGGAAATGCTTTATGTTTTCTAACAGCTGCAATTTTCAAAAGTAGTACCCTGTGTATAGGATTTTACGGAGAAACCACCACCCTGAAAGTGGTTGTAAGGAGCATCATTAAAACACCTGTTTGAAAACAGGTGTTTGGCTACCTAATTAAGTCTTCAAACCGGCTTAAACAGATGGAGAGATGAAGGCACAGAGACAAAACAGCTGGATGAAGGTCAGCCAGCCACAAAATGACCCCTCTAGGCCAGGCCTGTCCTGAGTCCACTGCCAGAGCCCTGGTCTCCACACTGCATGACCCCCTGAGGGTTCACTATTCATATTTTGCGATTCTTTGCTAGTTGCTATCATTTGATAGTCTCCAGAAATCTGGTATTTTCAAAAGAGTATTGCAAAACCTACATTTTTTTTTCCAAAGGGAAGTAATTCAAACCTGCATTGCCGTGATTTTTTCCCCTCCAGGAACATAAAAATTAATGTTTTAAAGTTTATATATGGAAAGCTATGATGTAGCATTAGAAGCCACAGGCTCTCGGGTCAGACAGATTTTTATTCAAATCCTGTCCCTAGTTATGATGTAACCTGAGGCAAGTTAGTTCACCTCTGTGAGTCTCAATTTTCTTGTCTGTAGAATGGGTACAATCAACGCACACGTCTTGACGTGTTGTGGTCAATGGAGAATTTATCTAAAGTGCTCACAAAGTAAGCACTCAAGGAATATCAGCTAACATTTGCTGCACTTGGCCTTTCTAACCCAACCTAATCATTATCGTGTCTTCTCTCACCTTTATATTTATAATAGTCCCTAACACTCATGTATTCAACACAGGCGACATGACATAGTACAGCCAGGTGCTCTGGTAACACTCACCCCACTTCTGATCTGGCCCAAGCACTGGCTGCCTGCTTCAACCATGGACAGACCCTCCCAGTCTCCCAGTTTGCTGTGGACATTGCCATTGTATTTCGCCTGGAATCCGGCCCACAGGGTACAGCGATGTCCCCTGCCCGGCACCAGCTGAAATTGGCATTTTCCAGCCCTGTTAACTCAGAGGAAAAGAGGATGTGAAAACATCCATTAGTGGATGGCACCTTTCCCGACAGAATGATTCTGCACTTTTGTAAAAGGTTCTGCCTGAGTGAAGGTTGGAGTGAAGCCATTGGGGTAAATTCACTTTGTCCTGACCCTCTCTGAGGGTTCAGTAGCACTGGTTTCACTTCCTAGCCACAGTCGGCCTGCAGAGACATCTGCTGGGACAATTCACGATGGCAATGCCCTCTCCATTGTCTCTTTTTCTGCCGAAGCCTTCCTAACACACAGCACCACCACAGCACCTCCCCTGAAACCCTCACTGGCTCCCTAGTGCCCAGAGTACAAAGTCTAGGTTGCTTAGTCTGACCTTCGAAGCCCTCTAGAGCCCCTTCCAACTGCCACAGCTGCATCGTCTACCTCTCAAAGATGCCCCTGCTGGCCATCATGGCACTGTGTTTTGTTTTGTTTTATTTTGTTTTGTTTTCAGTTGTTGTAACATTCGTGTACCAAGTACTGTTCTAGGTGCTGGGGCAATATTCCAGCCCAGGGAGACAGGGTGGCGCTGACACACAGCAGGCGCTCTATAGATGTTGGTTGAATGAAACTCACACGAGTCCTATGAAGACAGGTCATTGATGCCATTTTTCACGGGAGAGCAGAGTGAGGCTCAGAGAAGGTAAGCAACTTGTCCAAGGTCACACAGCCAGGAAGCAACAGAGCTCAGCTGTGAACTCAGGTCATCAGATCAGGAAACTCTTACCCACTGCTCCTTCTGGCCTGCCACACTCTGATGAGAGACTGTTTCCTAAGCATGAACGTCAAGAAAGATCAGAATGACAGCCAGGCTCTCAGGCTGATTTGTAAAGCCCAGAAGTTGTTCCTGGGGGATTCTCAGAAGTTGTTTGGAAACTGTAAAGCTGGACATTAGATTACAAAGCCTTGTCCTACAGATCCCATTTTGCCCTCCGAGTCACGGAGTCCCACACAGATATTACAGCAGAGGGTTCCAGACACAGAGATCGTGTCATTACCCAGAGCCCAACAGCTGCTACATTCAGGGCCCAGAATTCAAGCCAGGTTCAGGCCGCATGCCCGCTTACTCAGCAGCTCCTCGGCCGCCCTGCATGTGAGGGGGTTGCCGGGAAACCCCTGCCACTGCCAGACTGAGGTCACACCATTCCCTCAGGGTGGGAGAGAGTAGAAAATTACCGGTTGTAAAAAATAACGTACGGAGTGCTCAATGCCAAGCTCTGCTCTAAACACTTGGTACAATTTTGCTTGTTAAATCCTTAGATGTGGGCGGCACCCGTCTATAGATAAGGACACCAGGCCTCAGGGAGGCGGAATAATGGCCCGAGGTCACAGATCCAAGAGAATCATTTTTTTTCTCTGTCTCTTTCATGGAATCCATTCTGTTTGGCTGCCCCTGTGATCATCCTGAAATCAAAAGCTCATCATGTCCCTGCTTAGAACCTGTCACTGGCTCCCCATGGCAACCCCAAAGCTGTGAGCACCTCATCAGGACATGGGCCATTCCAGACCCTCTGAGCTCTGTCCCCACACCTCAGGCCCCTTGGCCTCCTGCATGTGCCGTTCCCTCCACCTGGAATTCCCTTCCCCTCCTGTGCATCTGGTGAACTGTCATAGGTCCTTGCTGGGTTCCACGTCTCCTCCAGCCCACAGCTCAATCCCTCACCCCTCACCCTCCTCACGCCTCTTTAGTTATTTATTTATTGAGATGGAGTCTCGCTGTGTCACCCAGGGTGGAGTGCAATGGCATGATCTCGGCTCACTGCAACCTCCGCCTCCCAGGTTCAAGCGATTCTCCTGTCTCAGCCTCCCCACAGGAGCACACCGCCATGCCCGGATGCCCGGCTCATTTTTGTATTTTTAGTAGACGCATTTCACCATGTTGGTCAGGCTGGTCTCGAACTCCTGACCTCAGGTGATCCACCTGCTTCAGCCTCCAAAAGTGCTAGGATTACAGGCTTGCGCCACTGCGCCTGGCCCCTCTTGGTTTTCTTGATGGCGTTTGCGTTCATCTGATGCCCTTTCTATTTATTTGTATGCTGCTATTGTTTGAACCATAATTGGACTATAAGGGGAGAGACTTTGTCTTTCTCCCCAGGACTGAAACACGCCCAGGCATATGGAGCCCTATTTACTGAGTGACTAAATGTGCCCACAGCAGTGGTTCTCAAAGCAGGGGCCCTGGACCATCCACGTCCTCATCACCCAGGAGCTTGCTGGCGTGCACCTTTCACGCAGGCCCCACCCCAGCCAGGCTGAGTCAGAAGCTCTGCGGAGCTTGGCAATCTGCATTTAAATAAGCTCTCTGGGTGATGCTGACACAGGCTGGAGAACCACTGCCCTACAGAATGCAAGATGGCTTCTCTGGGCCTGAATAAAGGCCTGTGGTGACTCCACTTTTAATTTCTGCTGGCTGGAATCGTCCACCCTTCCACCTCCCAGCATTGTCTCAGTGCATGAGCTCTGTATCCCATTCAGGGCGGACAAGGGGCAGCAGCCCACTGGGCAGAGTTGCCCCAGAGGAACCCACTTTGGTGGGGCCCTTGATGGGGCTTAAGCCCTGTGAGCACATGAAGAGCTGGAAACGGGGGAGTTCACGGGGGAGTTCACCAGATTCCCTTGGTGGAGAGGCTGCGTGGGACGGGAAGGAATGAATGGTAAACCACCCAGGGAATTAATTCTGCAGAAGCAGCACCAAGGAAGGTGACCAAGAGTCCCGGTTTGCCCAGGACGGAGGGGTTTCCTAGGACTCACACCAGGAAAGTCCTGGGCAAACCGGATCTGTTGGTCACCATGGTACCACGTGCTGAGTGGGATTCTAAGAGGATAGGGTGGATGCTGGTGCAGTGGCTCCCACCAACACCTCCTCTGCCCTTCTCCCTTCCCCCCCCAGCCCCCAGGCTGCAGCTAAATAAATCTTGGACAAGTACGTGACTTGGTGTCACATCCCAACCGTGCCCTTTATTAGCTGCTCAGGGTGCCTACATGTTTTGGCCCAGTCTCAATGTTTTATTTTCAAAAGATCCCCTCTTAAGAATGGGTACTGTGTAATTCTATTTCCACAAACTTCTAGAACAGGCACGATCCATTATTAGCGACAGAAGTCAGAACAGAATCCCTTTGCAGGGCTGGAATTGAGCCAGGGGACCAAGGCCTTCTGGGAGCTGGGACGCTCTCTGTCTTGCTTTGGGCGGTGGTGACACGGGCTTGTGCACGTATCAGAGCTCACCAAGCTGCCCGCAGTGTTTGTATCCTTTATAGCTTCTGTACTAGACCACAATAAAAAAAAAAATAAATAAAAATAAAAGCAGAGGTTTTAAACCTGGAAAATGTACTTTTTCTGACACATAGCCTGGTGTATTTCAGAGAATCCGAGAACTGGAGGACAAACTGGAGTTTCAGAAGCGGCACCTGAAAGAACTGGAGGAAAAGGTAGGTGACTGCAGCTCACACTGTCCCCAGGTTTCTTTCCATGAAATGTTAGCACGGAATCATTTTATTTCATAACGTCCAAAGCATAGACTCTGTCTCCAGCCCTCCTTTCTCTGCCCTTCTTCCCCCAAATCAGCACCTCATGGAAATTGGTAGCTCCTCAAAATTCCTTCCTGGTAAAGGCATTTCCTTCTCAATGGCTGTCAAAAATTCTGCAGGCTGGGGCAGCTCTGTGTGTCTTTTTCACAAAAGCCTTTCCCCTGAATCCCTCCCCTGCTGTCTCACTAGGAAAGAGGTGAAGCATGTTAGCCCGCTGAGGTCGGTGGCATCCCCCTAACCACAGACACAGGTTCTCCTCCAGGGACTCATTCATTTTTAAATACCTTCTGTATGCCCCAAACCAGTCGCATGTTCCTGGAAGACGCAGCCTCTCCCATCCCAGAGGACGTGAGGCTGGCCTCTCACTGGGCTTTGGGTATGTTCCACCAGCCCATTTACCATGATGCCCATTTTATGGGTGAGGAAACTGAGGCAGAGATCGATTAGGACACCTGTCCATGGTCCCACAGCTAGGAAGGGATGGCTGGGGTCTCCATGGACATCATAGCCATCCCACCCTGCCCCTCCATATGACGTTGGTCCACACACACACACGAGTCTTGCTCAGGACACATGCAAAGCAGCTTTATCATGGCATTGCCCTTCATCTTCTTCCACCTGATGGCTGTGAATCCTTGAGGACAGGGTCTACGTGGTGTTCATCTGATTCAAGACATTTCTTGCCGCAGGATACGGCATCATCAAATGTTTGTGGATGAGTACAGAAAAATAATAATTGCCTATTTAGTGTCACAGAGGTAAGTTCAAGTGTGGCAACAAGATGGAGGGCTGCTGAACCCATCCAGGAGGTCCGGGGGCCGGCATGCCTTTGCCCGAAGAGGGGGTCCCACCTGAATCTCAAAGGTCAAGGTGGGATCAGCTTGGGAAGAGGAGATAGAAAGGGCATCTCTGGGCTTCATGTGTCTGAGGCCAGTCTTGTGAGAGAGGAAGCTGACTCATTTCAGGGACAAACCAGGGCAGAAGTCTCTGGAAGGCAGATTCCGGGGCTGTCCAAAAAAGGGATGACAGCCTTTCCAGTCCTGTAGAGAATCAAATCATGTGTCCAGAGAGATGGGACAGCTCTTAAGATTTCACCTCTGTTTCAGATGCTTCCTCTCCCTTCTTTTGTGAGAGTCGGCTCCCTGCAGATGAAATCACCTTCCCATCTCTGCTGGAGGCGTAGGGCCCTGCCAGGTCGCAAGTGGACTGAGGATCTGTGCACAGGGGTGGGGGCAGGGCTCACCTGCCAGTTCCCTGGTTACCCTCATGGGAACCCCAGTTTTAGCTGATTCCTAGAGTCCCCATCTGCCAGATGCCCACCCCCACCAACCTCCTAAGGATATTTTGAGAACTCAAGGGGGTCTCAGGTATGATTGAATTTAAGAATTGCTTGAGGCATGAGCTGGCTTTGCAGATAGATGAGCCTGGGCTCTCCTCTGGTCTTGCCCAGGTGGGCCCAGAGAGCCTGGGAAATTCACTCCTCTGCCCCAGGCCTTGGTGTTCTCATGTGCTGCTAGGAATGGTGCTCTGTCTCTGAGGGTGGATGTAGGGATGAAATTAGGTTGAGGATATGAAAGTTCGCAGCCCAGGGCCCAGGCAAGGCATGTGGACTGGCAGCACCAGTTCTTCCCATCTCCTAGGTAGTTCTACCATGTCTGTTGGTAAAATGGGTTACAGAGCCAGATATGATAAAAGAAAGGCTTAAAACATGCCCAAGGTCATCCTTGCTGATTAAAATGTTAAAAGTCAGGTGCAATGAGCACACACTTAAAATAACCTCAGCAGTGAGAATACCTGGGAAATGTTGGAATCCTCTTTCTGGCTCTGTTTTGACTCTTTTCTCAAAGCCAATGTTTGGGGACTGGTCTGTCTCCTTTTGCCGCAGAAGGGAGTTGTGGAGGCTGGCATGTAGAGCAGGAGGGACTGGCCAGGATGGACGCCTCATGAGGCCTGTGGGCCTGGAAACCTTCCAAGATGCCTCATGCCACCTTCATGTCCTTATAGGCATTGGGGCCTGTGACCATGGAAATAGCTCCAGCCACCACTATCCCTGGCTCATCAGTCCCTTTGTCATTGCCAGAAACTCTTTCCTGCCACACCCCACTGGATGGTCTTAATGAATCCTTCCCTCGCCCCAGGCCTCAGTTTCCCCATGTGGAAGATGAAGGGCTGGGTGATTCCCAAGGCCCCTTCTAGCTCTGACTTCCAGTGATCCTACACCTTGTTTAGAAGTTGATGGCTGTCAGCTTGGACTTTTCCAATAAATAATATAAGGAGATATTACCTTGTTTTGGGGGAAAAAAAGACCAACTCAAGGATTATTTTCAAAAGCCCCAGCTGATGTTCAGATATGTTTCACCTAATGACTTGCAACTTCTTTTCAACAAAGCAAGTCCTGAAAAGGGTAAGAAAAGAATTCTACTTTTAAGTCGACAAGTTTAATTTTTCCTCCTGTTAAGACCGTTTTTCCCTGATATTTTTTTCTATGTAAGTAAACTAATCAAATGACATGAAAGATTTTAAACAGTGACTCTCTTGGAAGAAAGAACCCTGGTAAAGTTGGTATAGGGCTGGGGTGTCTTTGACTTCCCTGGGCCACATTGAAAGAAAAATTGTCTTGGGCCACACATACATTACACTAACACTCACAATAGCTGGTGAGCTAAAAAAAAAAAATTGCAAAAAAAAAAATTCATAATGTTTTAAGGAAGTTTACGTCTGTGCTGGGCCACATTCAAAGCTGCCCTGAGCCACATGGGGCCCGTGGGTAGAGGGCTGGGCAAGCGCGGTGTAGGGGAAAGGGCTCTGCTGGTCTGTAAGTTGGACTGGGTGACCTTGAGTGGAATTTACCTTGATCTTTGGTGCACACATCATGGCCCCGTCTCTTGGTGGGAGCCACTGACCACGACCACTGGCTGGGCCTTCCTCTGTTTATACTGGCCTGCCCACGTTCTGCGTGAAGTCCACATCACAGCACCAAAAAGACCCGTCCCCGTCCAGAGTGTCAGTCTCCCCTGTCTGAGACAGCCGCATGTTTGGGGAGGGGGTCGGGATAACCCACCCTGAGTGTGGAAGGCCCCAGGATGCGTTTCCCAGGGGAGATCAGTCCCTAAGGCCTGTTTACTTCCCATTTCTCTTTCCCAACCCAACAACTCAGTGTCATAATTCTTGTAAAATGCTGTCATTGAGTTCCATACTACATATCTTACATCTGTTTTCTTTTCTTTTTCTTCTCTTTTCCTCATTTTCTTTTGGTATTATTTTATAGTTTTTGTTCCTTTTTTTGTTTTTCTCACTAGCATTCATTCTGTGGCCTTGATGACTTCAGTGAGCCAAGACCTCAGGTTGGTATCCTTTCCTTTTCGCAGATGAAAATGATGATTTTCTAAAACGGGAGGAGTCCTCCCAGTCCCTGACGGTCCCGTTCCTTGAGAGATGAGGCACTGTGGAAGGTGGCGTTGTGCTGGACGCCTCAGCTCATGGGGCTGGGTCACCGGGGGACCCAGTGTCAGGGTGTTGGAGGCCTCCCTGGAGAGGAGATGGAGTGGGGCAGCTACAGAGAGTCATCAGGGAGGCTCACTGTGAAGAAGATTCTCCTCGGTGGAGTTTCATCCACAAAGGGGGACTCTGTTTTATTCTAAAGGTTCTCTCCAGTTTGGCTTCAGTCCCTGGTGCTCTCAGTTGCCGTGTGGACCAGTAAGTCCTCTGTAGAGTCCAGAGTCTTTGGCTTCCAGGTTCAAGGGCTGCAGGAGCAGGAGGTTGCTGGACAAACGGCTCATGGGCCCAGACTGCCACTTACGTGCAAAGTGCCCCAGGGTGCCCATGTAAGAAGCCGCCCAGCTCCCTCTCACCCCTGTCCTGTGCTGGGTTTTGACACCTGTGCCGTGCTCAGGGACCTCTGGAACAAGGCCACCTCAGCATCTGGTCCTCCTCTGACCACTGAGCTCTGTGTGTCCCCAGGACCCAGCTCCCACCCTAGACACCTGGACCCTTGCACATTCTCCCTGAGAGTGACCATTTCAGAGCCAGGGGCTGCCAGGACCCATAGACTCTAGAGTTCTGTCTTTGAATCCAGCCCAGGCTGAGGGCCCCCTGGGTTCCGGGGATACCTACAGCACCCACCAGGTAGCTACCTGGACCCCTTGGGCTGAGCTCCGAGGCCAGGGCCCTGCCTGATGTCCTCATGGGCGTCCCTGAGGCTGACCCCAGTCCACAAAGACTTTGGTCTGGTACCTTCTGTACCCAAGTGTCTGGGACAGTGCTGGACACATGGTCGATATTCATTCGATGTTTATGGACTGAGTAAGGGAAGGATCTCAGGTCTTAGAGGACAGCTGACACTCAGTCCCATCTGATCAGAGGTGGGGGTGGCCACAGGGGGTGGGTGGGTGTTAGGGGATGGGTGATCTGATCCTGCTGCTGCTGCTGCTTCTCCTGGGTTGTGGGGGAAGGTCCCTCAGGGCTCAGCTGGGGTGTTCATGATAGCAGTGGGGGGAGGGGGCAGATAAAGCCAAGGGATGCTCCAGTCATTTTAACCCTTGGTTCTTGTGTTGTTTCAAATTATGTTTTAATCTTTCAGGATAGAAAAAGAGTTTATGGAATAAACTGAGTCGCTGCGGCAACCCCAACCCCACTCAAACCAAATTCAACAGCGAAACAAGCTATTCAAAGTCCAGAGACTGCAAACAGAATTTATGTATATTTGACAATAGCTTTAAGAGGAAGCCTTTGGACACGTGGCTGGGTCCTGGCCAGCCCAAGCCGTAAGGACTCTGCAGGGACGATGGGGATTTTGTCAAACTTGGAGCCACATCCATGTCCCAGCTCTGGCACCTTGAAGGCCCAAGGGGGCAGAGACCTGAATGCCAGGAAACTAAGTGCAATTACCAGAAACCAAGGGATCGGCAGCCACTGCACTGTCTGGGGACAGGCCCGAGTCCTCATCCCCACGCTAGATGCCTCCCCAGGCCACAGTGTGCGTGTCCAGCTGGACCCGGGTGGGTGCCGTCTCTGCCCTGTGTACATAAATCTCCACGAACCGTGCTGTGTTCGTCCCAGAGTTTGTCTGCCGGAGCGACTTGCAAGTGTCCTTGTAATGTGAATCCCAGTTCAAGTCCTGCTCAGCAAAACCTCTGAATCTGTTCACAGCTGGATTCAGCAGCTGGCAGCCAGAGAGAGAGGGCAGGACTCTGATGAGGGGCTGGAGCCTTGCCCATCATGGAGGAGCTGACCCCAGGGACCTCAGATTTCCGAGGGGAGGCCGAAGACTCTGTCACTCTTGTGGGTGTGACACGGCAAAAGTCTCAGAGCATGACTGTCCCTGGGACCAGGTGGACTGAGGACTGATAGAGCAGACATGACCACCAACCAGGCCACACTCGGGCCTGTGTTGCATCTCGGTGGTAATTTGCAAGGGGCTGCCAAGGAGGAGACGCTGGAGCACCTGCAGGAACTAGGTTATTTCCACAGCGGCCCCGAGACCAGGTCCTGCTGTCACCACTGTGGGGAGGAAGTGAGCTCTTCCTGCCTTGGGAGGCCACCCCTGGATGGAGCCAGGAGAGCTGTCAGGGTGTTGGAGGCCTCCCTGGAGAGGGGATGGAGTGGGGCAGCTACAGAGAGTCAGACACCAGCTGAGGATGGTCAGCCCAGGAGGCAATTCCCCAAGTTCCTTTCCGATGATGTTCCTGTTGTTATTCTAGGCTGGGTGGGGTGGGGGCATCTCCAGAAGAAGCCACCTGCTCACAGGATGCCTCTCCCAAACTTCTGCACGGGAAGACGTTTGGAATTAGAATAGATGAAGTGAAACAGAAGACTGAATGTGACGAGGAGGCTGGCTGTGTCTGCATGGGAAAAGCCGGCTGAAGGCCAGGCCGGGTCATCCTCAGCTGGTTGCAGGTGGATGGGCTCAGGCCCTGCTCATCAGGTGGAAGGAGCGGGTCTGTGGTCTCTGGTGAGAAGGACCTTTGGACAAAAGGGAAATGACTGAAATTTAGGCGGTTGAGGGAACTCATGGGGTGAGGGCGACAGAAGAGCTAGAAGTTCTCAGAAGACCAGATCCACGGATGGAGAAGGACATGGTGCCCTGCACAGAAAGGGCCCTGCTAGCCGGGGAGGGCTGCACACACCACATCCCAGGATCCATCTCTAAGCAGAAATGCACCAGGATGGCCCAGCATTACTCATTCTCTTTTGAAATCAAAACCCCAAAGCACCCACTAGCTCAGCCTCCGTAACTTACCAACACTTGGTGAAATACGAACAAACCGATGTCGGTTGAAAACATAGGCATCCTAGCAGCCCAGGGGGCGACGGGAGAGTGGGATCGCACAGTGAGTGAAAACAAAGGCACATCTACTGTTTCCGGCCGGGAAGCACAGGATGCATTGCTGTGCTAACTTCTGCGGGCAGAAGTCTAGGGGCACCCATGGGTCTCTGGAATGTCGGTCCAGCACTCTTGCAGCCACTGCAGGAGTGCGGTCCTCACGCCTGACTGTCCCCATCCTTCAGTGGGTGAAGGGCAGTGTCTGTGTCTGCTGGGCTCTCCCACTGAGATCATGTGACCGAAATGGCCTTGGCTTTGAAGTCAGACCCATTTGTCCCTGCCAGCCTGGCCTCTTCCTGCTGCAGACACTGGCAATGTCCTTGCCGCTCTGAGGAATGGTGGTGATAGTTCCCATGTGAGGCCTTGGGAGAGGTCTGAGCTGGAGGGTTAGACCCGCAGGCTCCCGCAGGCCACCGTGGCTGCTGGTGGGAGACATAGCATCCTCTGTTCTCTCCTTGGGAGTTGTCCTCAGAGGAGTCCATACAGCCGGCCCGGGGCCAGGACCCGTTCTCTTTGGCCCTCCAGGAGGCGGTGCAGGATGAAGCGTGAGGCTCACACTGGCAGGTATGGGGGTTTCCCTGCATAGAAATCCAGAGTCCCTATTAGGAACCAGTATTTCTTGTCACAGTCCCAGCCATGGCTTCCCGGCTCCCTGCTAGGCACAGTCCTGGCTGCTAGGACCCCAGTGTTCAGGAAGCCTCAGAGCTGTGCTGCGCCCCAGTGCCCTCACCCCTCATCCACAGCCCTGTGCACAGGTCAGGCACATCTGCCAGGGCTTTGGATGTTGTTGTCTAGTAACACGTATGTGGTTTCCAGGGCAGCAGAGTTACAAAGTCTGGGGAACCCAAGGTCACTTCCTCAGGTAGAAAGGAGAAGTGTGGCTCCACACTTTAGCATAGCCCTCCCCACGGGTCAGCTGGGAGGTTCAGCGGAGAGCCAGCCCCGAATGTTCCTGGTACAGAGATGTCCACGGTGCAAACACAGGTTTCCACTTCGCTCTCTTAACCTCAATCCTCTGTAGGCCAAAGGCGACCAGGGAGGAGGTGGGGCAGAGAAGTCAAGGGGTCAGACTGCGTTCTGTCACCGCCACTCTGGCCGCCTCCTGCGGGCTGAGGTGCCAAGGCCGGGACTGAGGCCGGGAGACCAGTTATGCAGGGACAAGCCGGGCTGATTTGTCCAGGACGGCGGGGGGTTCTGGGAACACAGGACTTCCTGTTTTAAAATGGAGGAGGTTCTGGGCAAACTGGGAGGTCATTACCCCACGGGTGTGAGGCTTTTCTCACCGAACCCCACTTCCCTTCCGGGTCTGCAGCTGGCTGCAGGTGTTTTGGCTGAAGCGCAGTGCCTGTGCCGAGCAACTTAGGTGAAATGGGCTTTGTATTTCACACGGGTGCCCTGAGAGCCAGCTCACGCTCAAGGGTGTGAAATCCTACACAGCCTGCCCCCAGTTCGGTGCTGGGCCCTGAGGGGAGGGGAGGAATACAAACGTGTGGGCGGGCTGGCGTCTCCCCCAGTCAGGGGCAAGGCTCACCCTGGCTGGTTGCATGCCCCGCTTTAGCTCCGGCTTCCCCATCCTTCCCAAGCAAATTCAACATCTGCTCCCATCCGCTGCTCCTTTATCCGCCGGGAGCATCCAGGACTGTGGCCCCCATGTCTTCCTCGCCGGCTGTAACCCCTCTGTAACCAGTAGCAATCCTGCCTGACACCCCCAGGACAAACAGTGGCCAGTTTGATCTTTGGTTATTTTCTCACATTTAAACAGGGTTTGCCAGGGCTCTGCCAAATTGGGTGGGAAATGGCAAACATGCCGTTGTGGGGTCCTCTTCCCTCCCGCCCTGCCTGGTTGTCTGGACTCCTAGGGCCTTCTATAGGGACTCTTGGGGCCTTCTGTAGGGCCCTTCTCTACGCCCCAGATTCCGGCTCTGAAGTAGGGTGGAGTCCAGGTCTTCACACGGCCAGACCTCCTTATTTCCCTCCCAGCTTCCCCCCAACTCTCAGGGGCTGTTGTTCCAGTAGAAACAAGGACTCTTGATTTCTTCCAAAGCCTGTGTTCTCCCTGTTACCACCCTCAGTCTCAGGGAACCTCCCCAAGGATCCCAAGGGGTCAGAACCCCATCCTTACATCTGCACATCAACCTGTCCCCTTCTCCTGCCCAGGCCCTGTCACTTCTGAGGGGCCTGCAGGCTCAGATCTCCACTCCAGGCTACCACAGAGGTTGGTAAACCATAGGCAGGCCACGATTTTCTCTGTTTGACCTTCTTCTTCCCCCAAGAGCCTCCGTCACTTACCTAAAAAACCTGAGAACACTTCCCTGGAGAGTCCCCGCCTGCTTCGCTGTCCTTAGGCGAGAAGGAAGGACGTGCCCTCCCTCAGGGCTGCTCCCAAGGAAGGGCTGGAACACCTCCTCCTCCTTGGTGGGCCTGGGGTAATTTTTCAGTCTCTTGCTGCTGCCTTCAGCTGTCACTCAATCCTCCTGCTCTGCATTGGCTCCTCCTGGCTGATGTTCCTCGGGGCTCATGGTGCAGTGCAGATACAGGACCGACCACCACCCCCCGCCACCTCCCCAGAGCTCAGTTAGTCATCACCACAGCGGGGAGCGGGGACTGCTGTCAGTTTCATCTTGCAGGGGGCCAAGTCACTTGCCTAGGATCATGTGGCAAGCAGGCTTGAAAGCTGGACACGGCTGGACAGTGTTGCGTCTGGCCCCCACCCAGCAGACAGCATGCTGTATTTAGTGTGTGCCGGGTGCTCTGCTGAGGGCTTTGCAGGGATTGACTTATTTATTCCTCAACAGCTCTTCACTTAGGCATGATTTTTACCCTCCTTTTTTCTTTGAGAAGTTAAGTAATTTGTCCAAAATCACATCTGAGAAGCGATGGAGACAGGCCTGGAACCTAGGCAGCCTGGTCCCAGCGCCTGGGATCTGAGTGGCTCCACTGCACCCCCGCCCCCCGCCTCTGACCGCCCCAGGTCCACTGAAACCCCTTGTGGCCACCAAGACATTGGCCACTGTTGGGAAAATATGATTAAAGACAAAAGCTTCTCCCAGCGCAGAAAACCTCATCACAAAGAAAAGAAAAAAAAAAAAAAGGTTTTATTATTGGATAAGCATTAAACCAAGATATGAGATGCATTACAGGCAACCCACTGAGAGATTGCAAAGACAGAAAGAAGTTTCAACCTTTTGTATAGCCAGGTAGGCACAATGCGTGCACACATTCTCTCACCCTCATCCCTACGGAAAAGGACTTGATAGCGTCATTGCTTCACGTGGTTCATCCTAAACTCACCTGGCAACTAGGGCAACCCTCTGTGTTCATTAATTTGTTTTATACAAAGGGAAAAAAAACGTCTCCTGCACCTGGGTTCCACCCTTCTGTCACCACTTCCTGTGACAGGTTTTGCATTTTGGAGCCAGGCGCCTGGCCAATTAGGCTCCTTCCTCCCACTGAACACTAGGGGCGCTGTTTTCCTTGGAATTTACATCCCAAAGAGGCGGTGCCCAGGTCCTTCAGGAAAACATTCCCGGGTCATATAGCTGGCAAAAGGCTTATTTCGCTTTAAAAAGGATTTACACATATTTCAAAGAGACAAAGAAAGAACTTACAGATTTTCTAAAGTAAATGCTCTAAGAAAAGGGAGGGGGGACGTTTCTTATTTTTAACAGGGAGATGGAAGCCTCTTATTTTCTGTTTGTCTGCCTCCATCTTGCTCCTGCCAACCTGGAGTGCTCGATCCTCAAAACGACATTTGACCAGGCACCTCCCTTCTCCCGGGGCCCACAGAAACGCCAGAGTCCTTGAGTGCCTGTAAGAGGATGGCACCCAGCCTCCTCTGTCCTCACTCCCCACTTCCTCCTTCTGTGTGTCCACCGGGCCAGCTCAGTCTGGTCCTCCCGTTCCCTTCACCTGTCCTGCCTCTCTGTGCGGGGCAGTGGCCTGAGGATGCTCCCCACCTGGGGGAGTCCCCTCCCCACCTCTCTCTGCTGTAATCCCCCATTCCTCTTACGATCTCTTCAGCCTGGAGCTCCCTCCCCCTCCTCCGGGTGCCCAAAGGATGCATTTGCTCCTGTTTTGGGGTCTTGTTGCTCACCTATTTCCGTATCTCCTGTGTCAGAATGCACACTCTCTAGTGTGGGAGTCAGATCCATATTTGAATCCTGACTCTGCTACCTCCCATCCCACCTGTGAGGCCCAGATAAGCTCCTTCACCTTGCAGAGCCTCCATCGGACCATCTGTATAATGGTCATGTTAACGCCTACCTCATAGGGTCACCGGGAGAATTGGACTGGGTAAGGCAAGAGAGGCCCCCGCCTCTGGTGCAGACGGCACCCAGGGCAGCATAAATTTCCCATCCTCTTCCCCTAGCAAACTCTAGGTCCTTGAAAAGTATGTGCTGTACTCAGAGAGGAGGTGTGGAACTTTATTCATTATGTGGTAAAAAGATGAGCTTGATTGACTACTGGGCGTCTCCAACATCTGATGGCCTTACCTGGAGATCTTACTTTTCCTCTCTGTGTTCATCACTAGGCATTTCATCCCATGTGATTTTTCTGCAACTTTTTCTTGCTTCGCGTGAGTTCTGGCATGCTGACTTGTAAAATGAGAGGCTTTCATTCATATTGTATGATGCTTGTGCAGATGAAACCCAAGTCACCCACTCATGAATAATCCACCTGTTCTTGCCCTTCTCAAAGGATATTCTCCTGAACAATCTGAAGTCACAACCACCACCTTGAAATCTCCAGGAAGTCAATGTTGCAAACTCACTTAATTTTATTATTAAGTCTTGCCCCATGAAATATTTGCGAGATGGAGCCAACAGCTAAGGGACGGACTGAGAAGAGTTTCAGCTATGTCATCAGAGCCCCCAGCAGTGAGGGGTTCGACATAATGAACGTTGATGTGAAGATTGACACATCCTGGATATTCCAGGACATGGAAGATAGTGCTGAGGAGCAGGCAGGTCTTCAGGAAGAAGCAGCTGGTCACCCAGACGTGGATACGGGGGCCCTCGGGAGGCAGCTGGAGTCCTCCCAGCAGAAGCTGTCAGCAGCAGTGGACAAGTACGTGACATCAGAGTCCGGGCTGAGAAGCAGGTAGTGATGCCGTTTTGATCTCTCTGTGTGTATTTCACAAACCCCAGGGCCATCAGAATGTGTCACCATGGTGTGTTGAATCACACCACACAGTTGGGGAAACCACCTCTCCACAGGCACGTAACCTGCCCACGCAGTCACTTGCCTTCTGCTTCTCCCCCCCTCCTTCTTCGGCTCTGTACCTGCAGGCGAGGCTGCCTGGGCTCCTCTGCTCAAAAGCTTCCATGGAGGTGCAGCCAACGGGAGGCCCTGAAATGGAGGGAGGCGAGGAGAAGCCAGGTCCTTTCCCTCTCTTCTGCTCTGGGTGACTGTTCCATGAAAGAGCCATATGTACAAAGTGACCCAGAAGGACAGAAGGAACGGAGAAACCAAAGAAAGAGGCAGACAAATCCAGTTGGTCGGTTTGGGGTGATTTTTTTCGGGGAACTGGCAGACAGAAGCATGATTTTAGGCAGCTGCCAGACAAATAGATGTCCATGCAGCAAACCTTCCACCCCCAACCCAGGGCTTATATCCTGGGGAAAAAGCGTATGTGCTCTGGAAGGCTTGCATAGGTGGCTACAGGAATCACAGCCTGTGGTTTCTGCAACAACAGGGGTTGTTTTGGGGGAAACTCACAATGAATAGGTGTTTCTACGTAAAGAGAACTACATGAAGTCCACATCTTGGAGGCATTCGTGGACTCAGGGTTAGTCAAGAGTCACGTGCTGGATTAGCATTTAAAATAAAGTCGCTCTTGTTCCCACAGTGACATCTCCCACTGTGGCTGTAACTCAGACGTGCTCTCGGCTTCCTCTGTGGTCCCAGCTCCCACTAGGTGGCCTGGCTGCTCCGCCCTGCCCTGGTAACAGCATCTCTTCCTTGTGTGACCGTCCAGCCCCCAGGGCAGAGGTGGCTTCCGGCAGTTGCTAATCCAGGCTGCTTGTCATCTCTGTCTGGCCTTTGGACTCTGCTGTCATCTTTGAAATAGGTTCTCTGCATTCATTTCTCTCTGTAGAACTTCCTGGTGTGGGCTCTGTTTGCCTGATGGAGTTGACCTGGTCTCAAGGTGGAGCATTTGAATCCAGGTCTTTCTCTAAAGCCCATCCTGTTTCCTGACGATGTCTTGACACCCAGACTGGCAGAACGAGGTTAGGCCTTGCATGTAGATCAGAGACACCCAGCATGGAAGCACAGTGCAGTGGTGGCAGGGATCGATTCTGACAGGCTACTCATATCCCAGGAGCCACGTGCCTTGGATTTTTGTAGGACTTCCCCATTTTCTTGTACTTGCCTTTGTTTCAGTAAAGGCAGGCCATTGAATGTGGATGCACATGTGATTCACTTTTCTTCCCTTTAATGACATTTTATGCATGAAGAAATTCACAAATCAGAGGAATTCTTCCGTTACTCTATGTGATTGCCCATTCTTTCATTCATTCAGCAACGCACTTACCCTCCAAGAGTCATACACTAAGTTATGTTAGTTTGCCTGGGTTGCCATGACAAAGCACAGTAAGGCCTCGCTGAATTTTGTCCATAGGTTCTTGGAAACTGTGACTAAGTGAACCAACATACAACAAAACCAATTTGTTTTTGTTTATTATTTTGCTTTGGTTTGAGATAGAATCTTACTCTGTTACCCAGGTTGGAATGCAATGGCATAATCTTGGCTCACTACAACCTCCACCTCCTGGGTTTAAGTGATTCTCCTGCCTCAGCCTCCCGAGTAGCTGGGACTACAGGGGCCCATCACCACGCCA